>NC_069504.1:358070452-358399666 GCF_027579735.1 Bombina bombina
TCTCTCTCCCCCCTCTCTTTTGCTCTCTCTCTCCTACTCTCTTTTGCTCTCTTTCCTCCTCTCTTTTGCTCTCTCTCCTCATCTCTTTTGCTCTCTCTCCTCCTCTCTTTTGCTCTCTCTCCTCCTCCTCTCTTTTGCTCTCTCTCTCCTCCTCTCTTTTGCTCTCTATCTCCTCCTCTCTTTTGCTCCATCTCTCCTCTTTTGATTTCTCCCCTTTCTTTTTCTCTCCCTCCCTCTCTTTTGCTGTCTGTCTCTCTCTCTCTTTTGCTCTCTCTATCTCCCCTCTTGATCTCTCTCTCTCCTATCTTTTACTCTCCCTCCCCCTCTCTTTTGCTGTCTCTCTCCCTCTCTTTTGCTCTCTATTTTTCTCTCCCTCTCTTTTGCTGTCTCTCTTCCTCTCTTTTGCTCTCTCTCTCCCTCTTTTCTTCTCTCTCCGTATTTTTTGCTCTTTCTATCTCCCCTCTCTTTTGCTCTCTCTCTCCCCCTCTCTTTAGCCCTCTCTCTCCCCCTCTCTTTTGCTCTCTCTCTCCCCCTCTTGTTTGCTCTCTCTCCCCCTCTCTCTTTTGCTCTCTCTTTCCCCCTCTCTCTTTTGCTCTCTCTTTCCCCCTCTCTTTTGCTATCTCTCTACCTATATTTGTTCTCTCTATCTCCCCTCTTGATCTCTCTCTCCCCTTTCTTTTGCTCTCCCTCCCCCCTCTCTTTTGCTGTCTCTCTCTCGTTTGCTCTTTCTATCCCCCTCTTTTGAGCTCTCGCACGTCCTCGAACAGCCCCGCCCATGCCACACCTGTTCCCACCCATGCCCCACCCGACCCCGTCCATGCCACTCCCGGCCCCGTCCGTGCCCAGCCACTCCCACGTCACACCCAGCGGCCTGTCATGCTACTCACTCTAAGGTCTGCAGTCTTGAAGGTCAGGTGTGTTTGTCCTTGTGCACAGTCTCTACTGCGCATGACAGCTTCGGACAAACACACTTGGCCTTTTATTATATAGGATGTGTTTAATGGGTGTTTTTACACACTGTACAGATTAGATGTTGGTATTTAAAGTGTTATATGACAACTAAAACCTTCAGTTAAATTTTTTTAATCATAGAATGATTCTATTTGAAATTAAAATAGCTAATACACTTATGAGTGAAATGTATCTTTTTTTGTAGGATGTAAAAACTAACAACAAAGTTAAATCAAGTGCATAATGTGATATGTTCGTTAGGGAACTCATCTTCTACTTTATATTTTACCTTTTCTATTCTCTCTTCTACCTCCTTTACCTCTCTCCTTGTTCTGGGTAGAGTAATGGACATGCAAAAATCCACTGTATTGCAAATTTTGAGAAGTTAACACCCTTTAAAGTTTGAGGATACTAGAAAAGTGAATTATTAGGATTTAGGGTATACAATGGTACAGTAATTAAATTGTATTCTAATGATTCTTTGAGTACATATAAGGCATATTATCTAGAAGACCATATGATTTTATTAAGTTGATATATTTTTTTTTTTTAAAAAAAAGGGTTAATGTTACTATTAATATTATGATGATCATGATTATTATTTTAGAGAAAAAAAGTGTAAAATTATTATTTTTTTTATTATTTATGGAGAGTGAAATTCATGCACATCTCAAATTCTCTGTATATATGTTAAAGATTTTCTGTGTTAAAAATAGTTTGGGGGTAGCACAGTTAAAATCACACATCATATGATGCAAGGTAAAGTCATTTGATCTTGAATGATTCATTAGATTAATTTAAAAAAAAATAAAAAAACAATCTAAGAATATTGCTTTACCCTAATTTAACTAATACATAAACTATATTTGATTTCAGAATCAACTTCCAGCAGATGTACAGAAACTTGTTGCAGGACTGGTGAAATTAGATTTGTTGGTAAGTGTAACAATGTATTTCTCTTATGGCACCAGCGGTACTTATGGGTAAATAGGAAATATGTATGTGTGTGAGTTACAAGACATTAGTTTGTGCACCAGAAACAATGAATGACCTCTGAAATGACTATTTATAAAGTTTATTGTAGTAGAAATGGGGGTTTTTGCATCATAATAGATTTTATACAAGATCAAAAAGAAGAAACTACACACCACAAAGTAGAAATATACTTTGACAATTTAATAAACAGTAGGCACACATCTAAAACAAATGATTTGATAAACTTACATTTACAAATATTTCAAAATAACATTCAATAAATAATGAAGCATAATGATGCCAACTTCTTCAACTTTCTTTAGTTTGAATAACTTCAGTTACACAGCAAGTTGGGGGGTAATCACCAAAAAAACAAATAACAGTGATAGTTTAAAAGATCTAAGTATCATGGGGTCGATCCGATAAAAATCGTCGCCCGCAAAAGCCGGCAACGCCAATATTTGCGCTGGTTTGGTATCCTATATACGGCGTAACCTAGAAGTTACGCACGTATATTTCTGCCATCGCCCGTAGTTTTTTGGGCCATAGGCAGGTATACCAAACCAGTGCAGTTTGGTATCCAATATGCAGCGTAAGGACTTACGTGGCGAAAATGGAGAAATCTTACTCCATTTTCACCTCGCCACAAAAAGCAGCCGTAAGAAGCCTTACGCTGACTATTGGAGCCCCGTAACTCCCTAAACTAGCTAGAAAATAAACACCTAACGCATGCGCAATGTCTATCTAGCTGTCACCCGCGATCTGCTAAATAAAACCTAACACCTAACGCATGCTCAATGTCTATCTACCTGTCAACCGCGATCCCCCGCCGCAATCCCTAATAAAGTTATTAACCCTAAACCGCCACTCCCGGACCGCGCCGCCATCTACATAAACTAACCCCCTACTGTGAGCCCCTAAAACCGCCGCCACCTACCTTATCTATTGCCTAATGTGAAACCCTAAAACTGCCGCCATCTACCTTATCTATCCCCTAATGTGAACACCTTACACCGCTGCCATCTACCTTATCTATCCCCTAATCTGTCCCCTTACACCGCCGCCACCTATATAAAAATTATTAACCCCTTATCTAATCCCCCTATACCGCCGCCACTTATATAAAAATTATTAACCCCTAATCTAAACCCCCTATACCGCCGCCAGCTATATTAATAGTATTAACCCCTAATGTAAGCCCCTTACACCGCCGCCATCTATATTAAAATTATTAACCCCTAATTTAATCTACCTACCCCGCCGCCAGCTATGTTATCTATATTAACCCTAAGTATATTATAGTTAATATAGTTATTACATTATATATATTAACTATATTAACCCTAATTATATTAGGGTTACTATAGTTAATATAGTTACTATAGTATTTATATTAACTATATTAACTCTATCTAACCCTAACACCCCTAACTAAATTCTTATTAAATAAATCTAATTCATATTATAAACTAAAATATTCCTATTTAAATCTAAATACTTACCTATAAAATAAACCCTAAGATAGCTACAATATAATTAATAATTACATTGTAGCTATGTTAGGGTTTATATTTATTTTACAGGTAAATTGTTAATTATTTTAACTAGGTATAATAGTTATTAAATAGTTATTAACTATTTAATATCTACCTAGTTAAAATAATTACCCAATTACCTGTAAAATAAATCCTAACCTAAGTTACAAATACACCTACACTATCAATAAATTAAATAAACTACAAATATCTATCTAAAAATACAATTAAATAAACTAAACTAAATTACAAAAAAAAACAAACACTAAATTACAAAAAATAAAAAAAAGATTACAAGATTTTTAAGCTAATTACACCTATTCTAAGCCCCCTAATAAAATAATAAAGCCCCCCAAAATAAAAAAAAATCCCTGCCCTATTCTAAATTAAAAAAAGTTCAAAGCTCTTTACCTTACCAGCCCTTAAAAGGGCCTTTTGTGGGGCATGCCCCAAAGAATTCAGCTCTTTTGCATTTCAATAAATATACAATACCCCCCAAACATTACAACCCACCACCCACATACCCCTATTCTAAACCCACCCAAACCCCCCTTAAAAAAGCCTAACACTACCCCCCTGAAGATCTCCCTACCTTGTCTTCACCACACCGGGCCGAACTCCTCATCCGATCCGGGCGATGTCTTCCTCCAAGCGGCAAAGAAGAATTCTTCATCCCGGCGATGTCTTCCTCCAAGCGGCAAAGAAGAATTCTTCATCCCGGCGATGTCTTCCTCCAAGCGGCAGCAAAGTCTTCTTCCTTCCGGCAGCATCTTCCATCAAGCGGCATCTTCAATCTTCTTTCTTCGCTCCGCCGCCACGGAGCATCCATCCCGGCCGACGACTGAACGACGAATGAGGTACCTTTAAATGACGTCATCCAAGATGGCGTCCGCCGAATTCCGATTGGCTGATAGGATTCTATCAGCCAATCGGAATTAAGGTAGAAAAATCTGATTGGCTGATTGAATCAGCCAATCAGATTCAAGTTCAATCCGATTGGCTGGGATGAAGAATTCTTCTTTGCCGCTTGGAGGAAGACATCGCCCGGATCGGATGAGGAGTTCGGCCCGGTGTGGTGAAGACAAGGTAGGGAGATCTTCAGGGGGGTAGTGTTAGGCTTTTTTAAGGGGGGTTTGGGTGGGTTTAGAATAGGGGTATGTGGGTGGTGGGTTGTAATGTTGGGGGGGGGTATTGTATATTTATTGAAATGCAAAAGAGCTGAATTCTTTGGGGCATGCCCCACAAAAGGCCCTTTTAAGGGCTGGTAAGGTAAAGAGCTTTGAACTTTTTTTAATTTAGAATAGGGTAGGGAATTTTTTTGATTTTGGAGGGCTTTATTATTTTATTAGGGGGCTTAGAATAGGTGTAATTAGCTTAAAAATCTTGTAATCTTTTTTTTATTTTTTGTAATTTAGTGTTTGTTTTTTTTGTAATTTAGTTTAGTTTATTTAATTGTATTTTTAGATAGATATTTGTAGTTTATTTAATTTATTGATAATGTAGGTGTATTTGTAACTTAGGTTAGGATTTATTTTACAGGTAATTGGGTAATTATTTTAACTAGGTAGATATTAAATAGTTAATAACTATTTAATAGCTATTATACCTAGTTAAAATAATTAACAATTTACCTGTAAAATAAATATAAACCCTAACATAGCTACAATGTAATTATTAATTATATTGTAGCTATCTTAGGGTTTATTTTATAGGTAAGTATTTAGATTTAAATAGGAATATTTTAGTTTATAATATGAATTAGATTTATTTAATAAGAATTTAGTTAGGGGTGTTAGGGTTAGATAGAGTTAATATAGTTAATATAAATACTATAGTAACTATATTAACTATATTAACCCTAATATAATTAGGGTTAATATAGTTAATATATATAATGTAATAACTATATTAACTATAATATACTTAGGGTTAATATAGATAACATAGCTGGCGGCGGGGTAGGTAGATTAAATTAGGGGTTAATCATTTTAATATAGATGGCGGCGGGGTAGGGGGATTAAATTAGGGGTTAATAATTTTAAAATAGATGGCGGCGGTGTTAGGGGCTCACTTTAGGGGGTTATAGATTTAATATAGCTGGCGGCGGGGTACGGGAGAGGCGATTTAAGGGCGTAATAACTTTATTAGGTTGCGGCGGGCTACGGGAGCGGCGGTTTAGGGGTTAATAACTTTTTTTTATTGTTAGGCTAGTGAGGGGGGATAGCGGATAGAGGGTTAGACGTGTCGGGCTATGTTTAGGAGGCGTGTTAGACAGTGCGGGTGATTTAGACTTTAGTCAGGTTTTGTAGGCGCCGGCAGTTTCTAACGTGGCGCAAGTCACTGGCGACTCCAAAAATCTGTACTTACGCAGATTTCTGGACATCGCTACTTTGTCAGACTTGCGCCACTTTAGCAACTGACGGCACCGCATATTGGATAGCTCGAGTTGCGAGCTGAAACTGCGGGCGACGCGGGTTCCCTCGCTTGCGCCGCAAACTGCGGTGTTTATCGGATTGCGCCCCATATCATTAGTGTTATTGCACTTACAATAACCCAGATACTGAGAGCATTTTTTTAAATAATTTTCTTTTATAACAATATCTCCTTGTCATCAAAATGCTCCTCTTAGTATTTGACAGTAAGGAAAAAATGTACTTATGCAACTTTTATTTCAACAACCCAGTTATTTAGACTTGTCATAAAATGCTCTTACTCATTCTGTTAGTACCGCAGGTACTTTTATGCCAAGTGAATAGGGGAAAGTGTACATATGAATATAAATATTAACATATTTATTTATAAAATAAAAAAGAGCAACATGTTTATATGCTGAGACTTTAAGTAATAAAAAAAATAAAATGTCCAAAAACCTGCTACATTATTGAAATTTGTATAATATATTCCTGATTCCTCCCTATTTTTTTCCAAACCACCTGTATCATGTTTGCATAATAGTCAGTGTAAAGTCTACATAGTATATTGTTTGGGAGATTAAGAGGTGCTATTTATTGCAAAGGATAAACTAAAACAATTGGGCATAGTAAAGGATATTCTAATTTAGGGTTCTTAAACCTTCTATATAAATAAAGAGTCTAAAGCTTAATTAATTACATCATTGTTCTTCAAACTATGGGTCGTGACCCATTACTTGGTAATAACACCATGTTTACTGGTTCACAAGCACTGTTCCTTAATATGTGTGCCTGTAAATGTGCATAGCTAATATTTAGGTAGGACACATCTAACGTTTTAGCGCGCTCATCGTTCCTACCCTGCTGCCAGAGATTAGTTTTATTTTTTCTTAAAATGTACTATTATTGCTCCTGTGTGTGCTTTAAGTCTGTACCATGCATGGGCTTCTGTAGAGTGAGGAAGGAGTAGGTGGGCAGAGCAGGCGGCAATGCCAGCTTTACGAGTTGTCAGTGTCACTTCTGCTCTTGTTTTCTAAAGAACTTCAGTAATCTCAACTGTCTCATTCACTCAACTAATCAAGAACAGTTTTTAGATGTACCTGGCAGCTCCCTGTAACCACAAGTGGCTATAACTCAGAGGGGTAGTGCTCAGCCTTTAGTTGTTTCTAAAAGCAGCACTCCTTTAAACAGCATAGCTGGTAAGAAGACTTTCCCTTCGGTTCCCTCCGATTCTCCTTTACCTTGTGAGGAGCACTCAGTGTATCAGAAGAGAAATCACAGTGGGCCTTACTAATTTTCAGAGAGGACAGAGACAGAATGAGTTATGGTAAGGGGGTAGATGGCGCTGTGTCTTGAAAGATCTGTTACTCATCTGTCATTGATTTCATGTATGCTTTGTGCATGGGTCAACAAAAATGCTACCCTATTCAGCTCTTACCAGCTTATTATGTCGCCTCTTTCCCTCCTATGCTAGGCCTGTGTCCTGTAGCTTTCAGCATTCTTATTATTTAACCCTATACTTCCTGATCTGCAGTATATCTGCTGCTTGTGAGACCCTAGTACACTGTTACTCAACATTTTTGATTGGGAACATAATAGAATTCTGAATTGTTCTTTTTGAAAAACTGTACAGCCCTTTATCCACAATGCTATGTCTGTCTCCTGTAATATCCTCTGTGTATGTAAGACATAGGAGACAGGCATAGCATTATGGATAAAAGGCTGTACAGACAAATATGAAATTGTGTATATCGGAAGGGGTGTATCTGATTACGAATCGTGTTGCTTACTATTGAAGGGCCAGCATATTGTGACCAGAGTTTTTGCCATTACATTGGAATATTGTAGATGCAATTTATCCCATCTGAAGGTTTAACATACTCCAGAGATGGACTACTACATAAGATTGAACCTTAAAGGAATGAAATTTGATTGTATCATATATCCTTAAAGGGATGATATCCCGACAACATAGATACTTGGGACATCTTACAATTATATATTTTTATTAGTGACGTTAATAGCATCTAGTTCTCCCTAGGTATGCCTAGGGGGATTTATTTTGCTATTAAATATATATTTTTTTCTGAATGAATGTACTGTGTGAATGCATTGGGCATGACACATGCATTTTTTACATTTATGCATTTATCTCTATTGAACATTAAATATTCTATATTTATTTGGCATGCTGATAATATTTTTGTATTTAATTTAAGGTGGTAGATTCGCAAAACCTTCTCGTGCACCATTTTTAGTATTATTTAGCGTATTGTACACATCTTTATGATTATTTAAGTAGTGCTGCAGATTTGATATTGACATATTTATACATATTTCATATGTTTTTTTTGTAAAATATTTATCTATACCTATAGATATATAAATGGATGATTATATATAGGTATAGATATATAGATATATATATTTATATATATATATAACTACTTAAAAATGTATAGAACATATTCCCCTATGTGCAGAAAATTGTCATGTGAAATATCTACAGTAAAAACACAGTATAATTTTTTTTTAAATATACTTTTACATATTTTCATCTTCTTAACTGCAAAAGGCTACAAAACATATATATATTGTCTGAGGAAGGGGTGAATGCCCCGAAACGTCACTGCCGAATAAATATTTGTTGATTTGAAATCCAGAGAGTGCTTATTCCTATTCAGACTGTACATTCCGTTAGGCACCCTGGTCTGTGTCCGGGTTGGCAAGTGAGAGTGCACTACTTTGAAGCCTATATATATATATATATATATATATATATATATATATTTATAAAAGTGTACTTTTGTATGTATTTATATGTGTTTATATGTCTGTAAATATATAAATATATATATATATATATATATATATATATAAAAATACATAAAAACATATGAATACATATACCTATACATACTTAGACATGTATAGCTATGTATCTCTATATTAAAGCCTTTTGCCTGCTTTATATTTTCTAACACCTGAGACCTCATATCTTTAAGCCCTTATAACTTCTGGAATATTTTTTATTAGATATTGTTAAGGACAGTCATTACAATATTGCATAAACAAATTGAAAAAAAAAAGTGAAAATCATATTTACACATTGCTATTAATTATTTTTTTTCATTATTTAACTTACTGCAGAAAACTCTGGATATCAATCGCGCAATAGATGGAATTTTAGGAAAATTCAATCTTGCATGTTCTTTGGTAAGTGAATCCAGTGTGCATTTTTAGACCATTAGTCTTTGAAGATGTTTAACAGGTGAACATAATTCTGTTAGTACCATCAATAATAAATTATGGTGGAAAAATTGTCATGTTTTATTTGCATGTTATTTTAGTGTGCAATGTTTGTCTCAGTGACATTTCTCAATCTACCATGTATACTATGTTATGAAAAATATTTATGAAAAAGAAAATCATAAAGCGTATAGAATTGACTAGGGTACCATGCTTAGCAGACCTGAATGACTCCTTGTTAATCATTGTAAGGATAAAATATAATAGATATAAATGAATTAATTAAATGATAAAAACTGTATATGAGGAAAGGAAATATGTACTTTAAAATCTTCTCTATTTGAAAATGATACTGTCTCACATTGATTAATGAGAAGGAATATTGACTTGTAGTAAAGGTAAACCAGTTGAACTATATTTAAAAAAAATCTTTATATGCACTGACACTCATTTTTGTATTTATTACATGTTCTAAATGTATAACAAATCAAGTATCTGAAATGTTTTTTAACTTTTTAATCTTTTTTCTTTTGTAGGAAACTAATCTTGGTGAACTAATTAAAAATGTTCTGCAAATCGTTACTAATTTGCTTTCTAGCATTGGCCGCTAAAAAGAAACTTGCTGAATCTGGAGGTAAGTTTGTTGTAGACAAATCTCACTCCATTGCTTGGTTAGCTCAATAGTTCACTATCACGGCATTAAAACTATAGGTTCTATGTTACTGTAAATAGATGATCCTGGCCAGATTTAAAGTATTTTACCTTTTACGCTGTTTTACTGATAAGTGTTCAGGAAAGGAATCACAGCCATTTGTGCATTTTAATATAATTCTCAAAAGGTTGATCAAAGTAAGAGTATAACAGTGGCAATATAACAGGAGAGTCCGAGACAAGTTATAGGTTGTAAAAATAATAGGTATATAGATAATGTGGTAGTTCAAGTTTTACATTGTGAGTAGGGCAGGAGATGAATATACATTTCTGTCACATACAAAACACAGAAGCTGTACTTATATACAAATTTACCTTCACAAACTCACATAAACAGCCAGAACAGCCACCACTCCTTTCTGCCTTTATTTTAATTGTGCTTAACACTATTAATGTTTTTTTGCATTAGCTATGATTTGTACATGACTCTCAATCCTCAAGGTGTAAATGCAACGTACTAGAGACGCTTAAACATCATGTCAGTCAAGTTTAAACTATTATGTTACATTTAAAGTTATGCACAAACAAATGAAATCTACAAGTGACTACAACTAACAGACAGATCAGGTTTATTTTTCTATTAAGTAGCACAACTGTAAATGTTTCTAAATTAAATATCACCGATGTAATTCAGTATATAACTGAGCTGTAAAAAAACAAAGACAAACTAATGTTTATTATAAAATACTCTTTCAGTATAAGAATTGGTTTATAGATAACCAGGGTTAGTGTAGTACAACCTCTAGAGTCTCCAAATCTTCTTAGCTCTTTAATCACTCAATCCACTTCCTATATTATTCCAAGGAATTCTTTCACTAAACTCATTCACTAAAGCTCTAACACTTGCATTATTTTATATGTTCATCACATAATAACACAGGAACTGAGGATACTAGAGAGAGTTTAAAGCTTGATAATGTTTGAGAAATTTGAATAAAAAAATAAATAAAAGAATAAAGTTTAAAAAGTCTCATTAAAGAGACTTAATAGTCAAAACCAAAGTTGTGCTAATTTAGGTAGAACACACAATTTGGAAGATACCTTTCAATTTACTTCTATTATCAAATGCAATTCATTCTCTTGATATTCTTTGATGAAAAGTATATGTAGGTAGGCTGGTTTAAGAGCAATGCACTACTGGGATTTAGCTGAACACATCTGATGAGCCAATGACAAGAGGTATATGTGCATAGCCACCACACATCAGCTAGCTCCCATAAGTGTATTGCTGCTCCTGAGCCTACATACATATGCTTAATGAGCTGACTTTGAAGGGATTAAACACATAGTTATTTGAAAGGAAAGTGTAATAAAAATGCTCTAAAACATTAAAACATTTTCTTTTTACACATTTATGTCTCTTTAATGTATGTAGCAAGCATTACATTTATAACAATGTATAACCCTACTTTTCTATTTATACACTCTTATCTTTTATTGCAGGATCGCCTTAATTCACCCACGGGGGAGACATATTGCGATTGATAAAAAGCTTTACTCTCGAATAAATTGTTTTTCTTATTCTTTTCTGATGCAGCGATTCCTCTTTTAATCTGTTGCTACAGTTGTTACTTTTCTATCTTCTTCAATAAATGATTTTAGCAGAGGAACATTTGTCTGTTTAATTTGCTAAAATGCTTCTACTCACATATACAGTTTCCATGGAATTACATTGCCAAGTCTTACAAAGTCAATATGTGTGCAGCTTGTTGAGTCTAAAAGTGTCACTTGTTTATATATCTAATTAATATTTCAGGGTTAAAATAGAATGTGAATATATTGAATGACTGGATTCTCTCTTATAGTATATTAAAAGGTAAGTAATTAGTGAAAGAAACAAAGGAGGAGCAAAAGGAAAAACATCTCAAATACATAGGATATACAGGATTTTGTTATAACAGCAGGTGAAGCTCTGTAGTTTTGTATATGTGTTGCAGATTTGATATCTGTATAGCTAAGAGAATCTGCAGGAAAAGGAAGATCAGGTCAAAACATCTAGAAATGCTGTGGAGCAAACTCTTGCTGTGAAACTTTGTTTCTAGGGGCCCTATGATCTAAGGGTCTCTGGGTTGGTGAGATTATTAAAGAATGCTCACCAGTATTTCTATTTCCCAGGTGGAATAATCTAAAGCCTTTTTACCCTGAAAACAGGGTGTCTCGCTAAAGGACATAAACTGCATTTTCTTAAGTGGAGGATAAGCAAACATTACAAAAGTGCATAATAAAATTAGTAATTTATAAATCCTACAAATCAAATAAGTGAACCATTCACACAAAAACATGCAGAAAAAAATTGTATTGTTAAGGTGCATAAAAAATCGTAACAAAATTCTTTACCAAAAATCGCATTTCATCAAAAACATAAAATTTGTATGTAAATTACACACAAGTAAATTGTATTAAATGTGCACAGCGTAAATCTTTATTTAAGTTCACTAGATGTGCAAAACCACCGTAATTCCGTAATTTGTGCTTATTAGCAAGTTTTTCTCAAAACATTTAATATACTTAGAACCCTAACAGAAAAAAAACATGCATACGATTGTAAGATGCTATGCACAGAAAGCAACAAAATGTGATTTATATTGGCTGCAGGATTTACTTTTTAATGTTCGCTGCATAATCACTGCTAACTTTGTCCTACAGAGTGAAGTATTCATTTCCAGCACACTCCATTTCTTTCAATAAAAGTAATCTTGCTACTCCCAGCCACTTTTTTACGATAATTCCACCGGGGCAGCCCCTGCGAGTGTCAGCAAAAAAACCCCCACATCTGAACTGGCAAAGTTTAGATCATCGGGCCCTAAGTCACACTTGAGCTGGCTTTGTTACTATTAGTATAGGTATCTTCATTACCGGGCCTTTAATAAAGGATTGCACAAGCAGACCAGTTTAATCCCTCAACTTTAGAAAGTCAACAGATTCTGATTGATAAGAATAATAACAGCAGACAAGCAAGAAAGGCTGCAAAAAAACAAAAAAGAGCATTTCAAACAAATCAATATTCTCACAACAAAAATAAATAAAGGAAGAGTAAAGTCAAAATGAAACTTTCCTTATTCAGATAAGACCATGAGGCCCATTTATCAAGCTCGGTATGGATCTTGTGGGTCTATGTTTCTGGTGAGTCTTAAAACTCGCCAGAAATAGCAGTAATGAAGCAGTGGTCTATAGACCACTGCTCCATAACCCTGTCCTCCTGCTCTGAGCAGGCGGACAGGAATCGCCAAAATTCAACCCGATCCAGTACGATCGGGTTGATTGACAACCCCCTGCCGGCGGCAGATTGGCTGCGAGTCTGCAGGGGGCGGCATTGCACCAGCAGCGCTTGTGAGCTGCTGGTGCAATGCTGAATACGGAGAGTGTATTGCTCTCCGCATTCAGTGAGGTCTTGCGGACCTGATCCGCACTGTCGGATCAGGTCCGCAAGACCTTTGATACATAGGCCTTCATGTGATTTTAAAAAAACTTTACAATTTACTTCTATGATCAAATTTGCTTTGTTCTCTTGGTATCCTTTGTAAATATAGGTAAGCTCAGAGGACCTCAGTAGAGTGCACTTGTCTTTAGCTCTGTATGGTTAATGGGTTTTGCAGCATTGTTTATAGCAGTGGTATAATTTGTTACAAATACTGCTGCCATAAAGTGCTGTGAAAACTATAATATTACTATGCAGATTGTACCTGAATCAATTAAAATACCCAGCATTGGACATTTAATTAGAATTTTAGAAGAAAAAGTTAGGTGCATAGTTGAATAGCTTATTCATGGGCTCTGAAAGGATGTTACATAGTATGAGATTGTAATAAAAAAAATATGTTTAATTATGTTGTTAAAATACTTTGCAATAAACTTTCATTATTTAATTTGTCCCCTTTTGTCAAGACTGATATAGAATGCGAGCCCAGTAGGGGAGTCTAGCTAGGAAGACCACAAGACAAAACAGGAGTGCGTAATTTAGAAGAAAAATCCTACAGCAAGGTCAATGTTCCAAGGTCAGGGCAAGCATCAAAGGTTCATAAACGGTAGTACAAGCAAGAGGTCAGGGTAGGAAGCAAAGGTTCATAAACGGTAGTACAAGCAAGAGGTCAGGGCAGGAAGCAAAGGTTAATAAATGGTAGTACAAGCAAAGAAGTCAGGGTAGACAGCAATAGTTCATAAATTGGAAACTATGCAAAAAGTTCAGGTAACTAAGATTCATACACAGGACTTCACTCAAGGATAGCTCTTTAATAACTGAGCACTGAGTTTACCAAACAGCAGTGCTTTATATGGTTGCTAAATGAATTACAGGACTTAAGGAGTATGGTGTTGCTTTTAAAGGGACAGTCAAGTCCAAAATACACTTTCATGATTCAAATAGGGCATGCAATTTTAAACAACTTTCCAATTTACTTTTATCACCAATTTTGCTTTGTTCTCTTAGTATTCTTAGTTGAAATATAAACCTACACAGAAACATAGATATTGACAGCAGATAAGAGCCATAGGCCCAGCAAGTCTGCCCGATATTACCTAACAGTATAAACTTATCTAGTTCGTAGGATAGCCTTATGCTTTTCTCAGGCATTTTTAAGGTCCCCGACAGTGTTTGTCATTACTACCTCTTTAGGAAGTTTATTCCATAAATCAATCACTCTTTCTGTATAAGGTATATGGATTCTGGGTAAGATATGCAAATTAGGTTCACAATGACACACCTTTTTACTTTACCTCCCCCTAATTTAAAATGTTGTTGTATCTTACCCAGAATCCTTTGCTGCATTGGAAACAGTGTATTCCAGAGGTTTTCTGTGGGAAAAACAAGCCTTCTGGCCTGTCTAGATTTGTTAATGAACTACACAATGAGTTATTTTCTCTATTTTGTGTGTAGTGGAGGATTTTAACCTCACCTTTT
Source organism: Bombina bombina (assembly GCF_027579735.1). Taxonomy (NCBI): domain Eukaryota; kingdom Metazoa; phylum Chordata; class Amphibia; order Anura; family Bombinatoridae; genus Bombina; species Bombina bombina. Next base: position 358,085,182 of record NC_069504.1, read on the forward strand.
ACCTCCCCCTAATTTAAAATGTTGTTGTATTTTGCCCCGAAACAACTTCACCCAGCAGTGATTCAAACTTTCTCTCACCTGATGAGTAGCGACAACTACGAAACAGTCTGTCCTGGGATAATTATGAATCACTGCACTAACCCTAGCTAAGTTTATACGCTGTGTGAACAGCGATACTTTGGCATTAAGGGAATCTGCTGAAAAGCAGACTTGAAGTAAAAAGGTGTGTCATTGTAAACCTAATTTGTATATCTTACCCAGAATCGTTTGCTGCGTTGGAAACAATGTATTCCAGAGGTTTTCTGTGGGAAAAACAAGCCTTCTGGCCAGTCTAGATTTGTTAAAGAACTACACAATGAGTTATTTTCTCTATTTTGTGCGTAGTGGAGGATTTTAAACTCACCTTTTACCTCCCCCTAATTTAAAATGTTGTTTTATATATATATATATATATATATATATATATATACACCATTGAGCTCCCACACATGAAGTTACCTAGGAGCCAGCACTGATTGGCTAAAATGCAAGTCTGTCAAAAAAACTAAAATAAGGGGGCAGTTTGCAGAGGCTTAGATACAAGGTAATGAAAGGGGTTAAACATATATTATTATAACTGTGTTGGTTATGCAAAACTGGGGAATGGATAATAAAGGGATTATCTTTTTTTTTTTAAAACAACAAAAATTCTGGTGCTGATTGTCCCTTTAAATGTCCAACACCATATTGCTGCCATTAAGTGCAGTGCTTTTGCAGCCTCTGCAGTAGTCTAGTTTTTCCACACTCCTACTGTAGTTTGTAGGGAAGAGAAATAATGTTGCACCAATATGGAGGATTCCCACTGCAGCACATGGGACAGTTGGCTTTGCACTGGAGAACCAGCAGGAACACCCTTGGCAGCATGAGTATAGATAAGTGCATTACAATGCCCCCTTTTAGGTGCACCCTCTGGGCGAATCAGGATCAGGCTTTTTTTGATGACTTCTGTTAAACCTTTGAACATGTAGAGTAGGGCATGGAAACCCTCAGCAAGAACCCAAGATCTCTCTTCTGGTCCATAACTTTGCAGTGGATTAGATATTAAAGGTTTCTACTCCTCATGTTGGTGTTACAGGGAAATCATACATTCATGTTTATAGTGCTATTTAGTTATTGGGGAGTTTATCAATAAAAGTAGTTATTCCAAATGAAAAATAAATTGCTTTATTGAATTTCTTAAGGATGCATTTATTTCAAGGTAGTTTTTCATTATGATATACATTAATAAATATAATAGTTTCAAAAATATTAATAAAAAATAAAGTAAAATTATATGCTACTTTGAAATCAAGTTCTTGTATTTTCACCCAAAGTTTAAAAATTGTTTATGTCTTATGACCAGTCTCAATGGCGCCAATATTGCAACTCTGCAATATTAGATTAATATTTTTTAGTTTTTCATTGCATTGACTTGGTAATATAATACTGCATATTTGTAACAATAAAATACATACTTTTCATATTTTGTTCTCTCACGCCATTTTCTTTATATTTTGTACTCAAAATCTTTCATAAAATATTAGACCATTATTACTTATAAAATATTGGGGGTAGGTGCCTGCAATTCAGATTTCAGAGTAACCTGTCACTTATGCATTATAAGGAGAAAAAGGTACCGACCATTACAATTGGCATCAAAGATGGCTGAGAGAAAATAATTAAAATATATTTGATTGAAATTAGACCTAGGTCCTTTTACAAGTAAGAGAAATTACTAAAGTATCACAGCTAAGCAAGGTATGCATATTTTTTTTTTTATATATTATTTTTATTTAGATTTGTATTAAAACTTTAACAATAAGACAAAAAACAATTCAATGTTCCTACACAAGAGTAGGAATTGTTACAATATATGTTGCACAGTATATTACTTAGAGTCTTTCTGAAATGTCCCATGCTTCAAATTCTCTTCACAGTATCGCTGTGGTTGTGGTGGGCACATGGTGTCTAAATTAAGGTATATGACTTGTGGGCCCCCCAACTTTCAGTTAAGGGAGGACATCAGAAATCTAATTCCTCATATTCTAGTGCAAGTTCTAATTGCATTCCATAAGTCTAAAATTTATTTGTCAATTATCTTATAAAAAGACAGTAAACTGAAATTGAAGAGAAAGGGAAAGAAAAGGAAAAGAGAGAGAGGGAAAAAGAGAAAGCATAGGCCATTTAATAAAAGTTGAGAATGTTGTTCTCATTAGTCATATATGTTTACACTTGAGCGTGTTTATGTATCCTATTTTCTATATCTAAAAGAATCCCACAAAAACATCATCTCCTGATGCAATGAGAGTTGACCTAGTTTGAGGTAATATAATCTCTCTAGCAGTAAGTTTCTGTTGACTAGTTCTATCCATTCTGATACTATAGGTACTTCTGCCGTTTTCCATTTTCTCGGTATTATCTGGTTGGCTGCATTTAGCATAATGTGAAATAATTGTTGCCTTATTTTACATGTGATTACTGGTGGTTGTCTCAGCATTATTATTTCTGGGCTAGGTGTTATTTGAGTATTTAGTGTTTTATTGATATTCGAGAAGATAGCAGACCAATAGGGTTTAATATGTTCGCAACCCCACCAGATGTGGGACAGGTGACCTTCCCCGGAACATCCCCTCCAACATGAACCTGAGGTTTGCTTATATATATATTTAATTCTAGCTGGTGTTAGATACCACCTCATCATTAGTTTGATGTTGGTTTCTTTTGCATGGGCGGAATGTCCGGAGTGTAAAAGGGTTGAGAATCTGTGTAACCACGTTTTTGCTGGGGTAATTTGATGTAACTCATTATCCAATCTTTTAGTGTATGAGGGGAGTTCCGGAAAAGTATGTGTTAAGATAAGCTTATATAATTTGGAAATGACTCCTGTTATCTCCTCTTTAGCTATACATAGTTGTTCGAATATTGTGGGAGAGCGGGTCAGGTCTTTTCTAAATTTATGTGACATTATGTAGTGTCTCATTTGGTGTATGTGAAGCCACGATGATAGGAAAGGGTGTTCTATTAAGTCAAGTTGGGATTTATCTTTGATAATCTTAGCCTCATCTGTGATAAGATACATGGGGATGAGTGTTTGTGGGATCTTGAGAAGGTTGTCATCTATGATTTTACCAGGTTTAAATTCTGGGTTGTTTAGAAGTGTAGTGAGGGGTGAGTATCTAGAGGAAACTTTATTTGGTGCCTTACAGATATATTTCCAATCAGTCCAAGTCTCATTGGAAATTGAAGATGTTGAGATAGAATGTCTGTTAAAATAAGCAGGATTCCAGCTTGCGGTGGTTAGGTCGTGGGTAATGGCAAGATCAGTTTCAATTTGCACCCAACTTTTATAATTGGATGTGTCAAATCGGAACCAACCTTGGATTCTCTGAAGGGATATGGCAAGTTTGTAGGAACGTAGATGCGGGACCCCTAGGCCCCCCTCTGCTGGGGGTTTAAAGAGTGTATTTCTGTTAATCCTCGGGGGCCTATGTCTCCAGATATATTCATTTATGATCCTTTGCATATTAGCTAGGTCTTTTTGTATGCCTGGGATGGGGACTGTCTGGAGAATGTATAGCACTTTTGGGAGCAGAATCATTTTTGTTGCTTGTATTCTACCTGTCCACGAAATATTTTTAGGAAGCCAGTGAGATGTTAGAGTTAGAAGTTCTGTGGTTAGATTTCCATAATTATATTTACGCAGATCTGTTTTATCTGGAGTAATGTGAATGCCTAGGTATTTGAGATATTTTGTTTGTTGTTTTAAGGGGCATGTAGATTTTAGATTATTAAGGGTGTGGGTAGATAAGTTTATAGGAAGGTATTCTGACTTGGTCATGTTCACTAAAAAATTCGATACTGTCCCAAATTTTGTCAATTCATTTGTCACCCGCTGTAGAGATACTTTGGGGTTTGTGAGCGTCAGGAGAATGTCATCCGCAAATATGGCTAATTTATGTGTCTGATTAGCGATAGAAATTCCTTGAATTTGGTTGTTCAATCGTATTTTGATAGCCAGGGGCTCAAGGGATAAAACAAAAAGAAGCGGTGAAAGTGGACAGCCTTGTCTGGATCCATTTCGGATTTCAAAAGGTTCCGAAAGGGCTCCATTAATCCGAACCTGAGCTGTGGGATTGGAATATAAAGCAAAAACTTTTTGAATAAAAGAGTCTGGGAAGTGGAAGCGTTGTAGGGTCGTACGTAGGTATGTCCAGTCTAGTCGGTCAAAAGCTTTTTCAGCATCTGTCGAGACAAAAACAGTCGGGGTTTTGGTTTGCGTGACATATTCCAATAAATTTAATACTTTGACCGTGTTATCTTTTGCTTCTCTGCGTGGAACAAACCCTACTTGGTCTTGATGAATTACGGAGGGGAGAATTTGATTAAGACGGGATGCTAAAATTTTTGCATATAGTTTGAGGTCAATATTTAATAAAGAGATTGGTCGAAAATGTGCCGGAGTGTTCGGGGGTTTACCAGGTTTAGCTATAACTGATATGTAGGCTTGTAACATAGTGTCAGGAAATGAGTGTTTTTCTGGTATGGAGTTAAATAGGGATGTTAGGTGCGGTACTAGTAGAGAAGCAAAAGTTTTATAATACAGACCTGTAAACCCATCTGGGCCTGGTGCTTTGTTTTGTTGTATTTGTTTTATTGCCTCTAATACTTCTGATGGCTGAATAGGTCGGTCTAATTGGGTACGTTGATCCTGATCTAGCTTGGGGATGGGTAAGTTGTCTAAATATTGATTACAGTGGAGTGCATGATCTTGCGGGTCTCTAATTGGGAATAGATTATAAAGTTTATGGTAGAATTTTTTGAACTCTTTAGCTATCGATTTTGTATCTTCTATATGTGTACCATCTGACTTTTTTATGGCATGAATATGTTTTCTGCTGTTGCTTTTTTAACGCTCTAGCCAAGAGCCTTCTCTATAGAAATTTTGTTGAATATGGAGGAGTTGTTTTTGTGATTTGATATGCAGAAAAAGGTTCATTTTTTCTCTTTTGGATTGTAGTTGGTCTAGAATAGTGTTGTCAGAGGGGTTAGATTTGTGTTTATAATCTAGGTCTGCAATGTCTGTAGCCAAAAGATTTATTTCTTCACGGCTTTTCCTTTTGATTTGGGCGGCAGTTTTGATAAACTCGCCCCTTATAGTGCTCTTGTGGGCTTCCCAAAGGGTGGCCACACTAACATCTGGTGTCTCATTTATAGAGAAGTATGAGCTTATATGTTCTGAAAATAACTCCTTTTGCTTTGAGTCTAGCAATAGTGAGTCCTCTAGTCTCCACTGGAAAGCTCTCAGAGGGGCTGTTGGCCATTTTATAGTGCAAACTACTAAGGAGTGATCTGACCATGTTGTATGGTGTATGAAAGAATGTGTAGTGTGAGATAGGACTAGATGGTCAACTAAAATATAGTCCAGTCTAGAATAATTACGATTAGGATGGGAGAAGAAGGTGAAATCTATTTTTTGTGGATTAAAGTATCTCCATGTGTCATGTAAGCCTAGGAGCTTGAATTTTTGCCATATCTTGTGAAGGTTTGGGATTTTAGCTCTAGTGGTAGGGTTTGAGCAGTCAACTGTGGGGTCGAGAGGGAGGTTCAAGTCTCCTGATATGATTAAGGAGCCTTTTGCTTCTTTAAGGATTAAATCTACAACTGAGGTTATGAACTTATCCTGGCGGGAGTTTGGGGTGTAGATGTTCATTAATGTTACTGGTTTACCGTAAAGGAGGCCTTTTAAACATATGTATCTGCCTTTTTTGTCTCCTATAGTATGCGTCTTAACAAAGGGGATAGATTTGTGGATTAGGATGCTAACCCCGTTAATTTTTTGTGTGTGGATTAGTGCTGTGGAAATGTAAGGGGTAATGTGTGGAAAAATATTTAGGGATATTTTTCCCTTTAAAGTGGGTCTCCTGAAGCATTAATATGTGTCCACCTTTTTTTTGGAGGTCTAATATGGCCATTCTTCTTTTATTTGGGCAATTGAGTCCCTTGGCGTTTTGCGTGAAGATATTTAAGTCTTGTGGTGTGTGATTAATCATCATGGTACATATATGGTGATGAGGTTAATGAGCAATAACACATGTTGTATATTAGTGAGCTTATATATGACGGCATATGCTTTAATAGAGGACAGAAAAGTAGAGAGAGGAGAAGAAAAGAAAGAAATAGGCAAATAAGAAAAACATTAAAATATAGTATTTCTAACACAAGTTTAAACAACATACTTCTGTTCTAGGGAGATAATCTCCCGACTAGGTGAGAACAAACAAAAAACAAAGTCAACATCAGTTGACTGCTAACAATTTAACCTTTAAGACATTATTTTAGCAACTCTAAGAAACTGTAGGCCTCATGTGTACTGGAAAGTAGATGATACTTGCAGTTAGAGGTCTCTGTCGGCCGCTACTTAAGTGTTAGGTAGTGTCCTTGTGTGTAGCGAGGGGTTGTCAACCCCTATCATCAAGGGATGAAGATGCAGGATGTGTGGGTTTGCGGGGCTTCTTTTGAGACGCCTGTCTCCATTCTCTCCTTTGCGGTAGGGGAGCTGGTTTACTTGGGTTTGTGCATTTTTCTTGAGATGTGGCATTTTCTTCCATCTGAGGGGTTGGGATATCCACCTCTTTGCAAATATCTGGTATCTCTTTGGTAGATGAGCAGGCGATACGTCTTCCTTTCCAAAGGATTAGCAAGTGAAAGGGGAATCCCCATCTGTATGGGATGTTTTGTTTCCTCAACAGCAGTGTAAGCGGTTTGAGTTCCCTTCTTTTTGTGAGAGTTCTCTGTGACAAATCAGTAAACATTTGTATGTCTATGTTTTCATACTTAATGGGTTGTTGTTCTCTGGCTAGTTTCATTAGCTCTTCCTTTTCTTGAAAGTTCGTAATACGAACTATAACATCTCTTGGTGCTTGTCCTGCCAATGGTTTGGGGCGTAAAGCTCTGTGAGCTCTGTCCATGGAGATTTTTGAAGGGGTTTCTTCTTTTTTTAATGTGCTAAAGAAATCTTGAAGATATTGTTCAATATCTGGTGGGAGGATAGTTTCAGGGATACCCCGCAGCCTGATATTATGTCGTCTGCTGCGATTTTCGACGTCGTCTATCTTGTCTTCTAGCTCAGTGATAGTTGTGTCTTGTTTCTGAATGGTGCTCTGTAGGTCTGTGATAGCTTCTGCATGCATATCTTGGCTGTTTTCGAGTGTTTCTACTCTGTGACCAATGTCAGTAATGTCCTTTTTGAGGTCTGAGATTTCCTCTTTGATGCATTGCTTGACCTGTGATATTAGGGAAGAAAAGTCTTTTTTTGATGGAATTGTTTTAAAAAGATCTGTGGGAATAGTGATGTTTTCTGACATATGGTCGCTGTCAGATTCTGATGAGCCGTGGTCTGACCCTGGGTCTGGTATTGCTTCCTCTGTTGGAGCTATATTTTTGGCCTCAGATGCCTTGAAAAAGCTGCTGACTGAATGAGTAGAGGTTTTCAGGGGTTTGGCATTCTTGCCTGGTTTATTCATTTTTTTTGGAGACATAACTGCGTGATTTCTGCTTCTCCACCCACACTGTTTCTTTAAAAGGCAAGTGGGGAGTCCGTTACTGGATAAAAAGATCTTTGAATCTTTGCTGTTTTTGCAGGCGTTTATTAAGGAAATTAAGCTGTAAACTTGAGCAGTGCACTGTAACTCATTGAAGAGAGGTTGCAATTACAGTTTTCCAAACACAAAGGCTTATAAAAGTGCTTATATGCTGTAAGGCACCTTATAACTGGCTATCTGATTTGAAAGTGCACTGTTTGATATATAATACTGTTATCACAGTTGAGAGTATTAGGGCATAGTTCCTCGTTTATGTGCTCTTAATTACTATTTGCTTAATAGTTTTGTGCGTTTCAGTACTCTTACCCTTTCAATAGTTATTCCCCACTGCTGCAGCGTGTACTCGTTGTCTGATTTTTCGAGTGCGCTGTTGAACTTTAGCTTAGGCTGCGGCCCGTATCGGCGCTCATCTTCCAGTGCGGCTCACTCCGGATTTCAACCGACCGGTGCTTTGGGGAGTCTATGTGCTTTCCGGGGGACTTCTTCTGATTACCCCTCGATAGAAGTGTCTCCGGTCACTGGTCTTTGTTTTGTTTGGCCGCCGACAGGATCAGGGGTGGGTTGGATCCATGCGCACAGCGTACACATTAAATACAGGTGAATCTCCTGAAGCAGGCAGCAGAAGTCTTGTAAATTCTATGACTGAGATTAGCTGCTTACATATCTAGTAGTCTGCGGTCTTAAAGTGCAGGATGGCTAGTGCCAATTACGTTTTCACCTAGATGGGGCCTAAGAGCTCTGTCAGACAGCAGCCATCTCCTAGGCTGGCTAGCTCCGCCCCCCAAGGTATGCATATTTTTAAAAGCTGAATGAATTGTTTTTAGAGCACAATGACAGAGAAATTAATTATGTAGAGGTTGTTGTCTTACAATAAACAATTAATATTGTGGTCTGGAAGCTAAATATAATTAGCAACATTTTAGGAATAATGCAAGTGCTGCTTTATTGCAACTAAGATACTACATTTTACAATGGGGAAAAGGTCCAATAACATAAAAATATGAAAATTGCTTATTTGAAAGCAAAATAAATTCTAAATAGTATCCCTTTCCCATTTTTTTTATTTTTTTTATTGGTGTATAGAAAATGTCCTGTAACCCAAGTAAAAATGGAGCAACTAAACTGAAATCAAGAGCTGTAACTGTAAAATGGTACTGCTATTTTTTTTATATATATATTTATTGTTTTTATTGATAATTTGCACAATACATGAAGACATAAGCAAAGATACATCATTCTGATACGGTCATTCATAGTAGACGCTAACATTCCATCATGTTAGCTTTACCCATATGTAGTATAGTCCTCATGTCAATCAGGAAAAGTCCTGCACAATAAGTGCCCATTAGTTATGCAAACTGTGAGGTCATTACACGAATGTCTTCAATTATATATTAAAAGAGTAAAACAATAGTAAACTTAAACAGTGCCTATGTAATAAAGCAATATAATTAATCCATAAAGCGCCATCCTCCTACCCTCAGGTCCCCAGGTCTGGTCCCAAAAATATGTGTTATGTACCAGTATTAGGAAATAGTTATGAACGGTCTGAACGTCCTGGCTCTCTCTGGACTCTGTGACCCTTAACCTATGTGTTAAGATGGGTTGCTGTCTAGCCCTAGATTGGTTGTTACTTGTATGATGAGTTTGTCTTTGGCTAGTGCAATGAGTGTGTAATACCATTGTGATGAATGGAATGGCCTACCCTGAAAGCGAATCCTGCCACAAGAATTTAGCATTTAAAATCATGTCTGTTTGGTTTCGACACATGTAACCATATTTTTCTAAAGAGTATTGCTCTTCTACTTCCTCCAACCACATGGATCTAGTTATAATGACTGTCTTTTTCCAGTGGCGGGCTATCAGCCTCCTTGCACTGTTTATGCCAATCTGTAAGATCAGCATTCTCAGCCGACACCTCATTTTGGGCATGTTGTTCAGCAGAGCCATGCCTGAAGTCAACGTAAATTCATCCCTACGTACTTCTTGAATTGTAATTCAACAATCCTCCACAATGAGCGGATCCTAGGGCAATGCCACAACATGTGGAGTAAATCACCACGCTCCCCACATTCACGCCAACACAGGTTTGGTGCGTTGGGGTATATACTCGATAACCTTGATGGGGTCAGATACCACCTCAAGAGGATCTTGAAGTTCAGTTCTAACAATACGGGAGAAGTTGAGGTTTTTTTGACTGATCTAAAAATTTGTTCCCAGGTTTCAGGTTCTATATGTTCTTTTAAGTCCGAGCTCCATCTGTCCGTGTAAGTCGGTAATGTTTCATTCGGGTTGTTTATAAGTAATTTACGTATTATGGAAAGAGTTCCCCTTGGTAAAATGCCAGTGTAGCACAGCCGCTCGAAAGCAGTCAACTGTCTCAAGAGGTCTGACTTAAATGGGGAAGTATGTATATAGTGGTGAAGCTGTGCGTATTTAAGGCATTTTGTGAATCTCCCACCAGCTATATTAGTTAATTTATCTCTCTCTAAAAGTTTGCCCGCCTCTATGAAGTTAAACAATGGGATTGTGTAGTCCCATTCTGTCAGTCTTTGGAACCCTTTGTCTAGGCCCCCCACCATTTCTATGTTTAGTGCAATCGGGAATAGTGGGGATCTATAGGTAGAAATGTGAGGCTTGGAGGCTATAATGTGATCCCAATTCTTAAAAAGTTGCTTGTGTAATTCAAGTTGTCGGCGTTGGGGGGGGTCTGAGGTATTTTGATACCCAGCAAAGTGCCTGTACCAGAGGTGCCCTAAGAATGTGTGAGTCCAATGTCACCCACGCCTTACGCTCTTGTGTATTATGCCAGTCTAGTATTCATTGCTGAGTTACAGCTTGGTAATACTCTTCAATCTTGGGCAGTCCCAGACCGCCACTCACAGTAGGCCTATACATCGTGTTTCTGTTAATTCTCGGTCTGCACCTACCCCATATGAATGCATTTACACAGCTTTGAAGTCTAGATATGTACCAACTGGGCAGATGGAGAGGTATTGTTTGTAGTATATACAAGATCCTAGGTAGTGTGGTCATTTTTATGGCTTGTATCCTCCCCCACCATGATAAAGGTTTGTTCGACCACATCTTGAGATCGCGTTGTGTGTTAAGGAGCAGCGTATTATAATTTTTAACAAATAGTGTTGTCTGGTTAGGAGAAAGATTAACTCCCAAGTATTTTATTGAGTCTGCTTTTAACCTGAGCGGGCATGTCTGCGAGAGGGATGTAAATTTGGTGCCTGACATGTTAATATTTAAAATTTCGGATTTTTGTTTATTAACTAAAAAGTTAGAAAAGTTTCCAAACCTATCTAGCTCCAGAAGTATCTCAGGGATAGATGTGGATGGGGATGATATCGTGAATAGCACGTCATCAGCGTACATAGCAACTTTATAGTCCTGTTGACCGATTGCTATCCCTTTTAAATTTTGATTTCTGCGTATGTGAGATGCCAGCACTTCCATCTGTAGGATAAATAATATCGGAGACAAGGGGCATCCCTGACGTGTGCCATTTTGGATTGGGAATGCTGATGATAGAATTCCATTCGCCTTTACTTTAGCGCTGGGATGACTATATAAACTAAAAATCCTTCTCAATGTTTTGGGGCCGAATCCTATATTTTTTAATGTTAATTTTAAAAATTGCCAATCAGTCTGATCAAAAGCTTTCTCAGCATCAATAGCCACTAACACTGACTCTATATCATGATGTTTAGCATATTCGATGAGTGTTAGGGCTCTAAGGGTATTGTCCCTCGCCTCTCGGCCAGGGACAAATCCCACTTGATCGGTGTGTATTATGTCGTTAAGGACTTTATTAAATCGGTTTGCTAAAATTTTTCCCAACAATTTTATGTCTGTGTTCAGAAGTGAAATCGGGCGGTAGCTGGCTGGGTCATCTTGTGTTTTTTCTGGTTTTAATATTACAGATATATGGGCATTCAGGGATTCTCTTCGAAACCACATGTCTCTATCTAAGGCGTTAAAAAGTGCTAGCAGATGTGGGGCTATTATCTGGCTAAAGGTTTTATAATAAAGGTTTGTGAGGCCATCGGGACCAGGACTTTTTCCTACTGGGAGATCTTTGATAGCTTTTAGTATTTCCATTAGGGTGATAGGTCTCTCTAGGTCTGAAATTTGGGTTTGTGACAGTTTATTCAGATTCGCTGACTCTATGTACCATTTGTTGTATGTGTATCGCGTCAGGTTAGCATTTAGGTTATATAGTTGGTGATAGAAGTTTTGAAAGTGAGCTGCTATGGCTTTACTGTCTTGGATATATGTTCCTTGCTGAGTTTTTAACCTGTGTATATGCGTAAGGGAGTCTCTATCCCTCAGAGTATTCGCAACTATTCTACCTGAGTGATTGCCTTCATAAAAATACTTCTTTCGAAGCTGTAAAGCTTTCCTCTGGGCTTCTGAGTAGAGAACCATTTTGAGTTCGTTTCTGGTGGCTATTAGCTCACGGAGAGCAGTGGGATTGGAAGGGGAGCTCTTGTGTTGTACCTCTAGGGTGTGTATCTTTGTAGTTAGGTGTTGTAAATGACTATCGTATTGTTTCTTAAGTCGTGCCTTATGTTTAATACATTCACCCTGGAAGACTGCTTTGTGGGCTTCCCATACATATATAGGAGACGTTTCGGGGATTGCATTGAGGTTATAGTATTCAGTTAGGGTAGACGTTAAGATCTGCGCAGTTGGTGGGTGGTGTATCAGAGATGCATCCAATATCCAAATGAAAGGGTGAATTGGGGTGTCCGGCCAGTTCATTTTTAGGCTTATCATGGAGTGGTCAGACCATGCCGTTGGAATGATATCTGTATCTGTCATTAGGGAGAGGCTTGCTTGGTCTAAGCATAAGTGGTCTATTCTGGAATACATTGTCCACGGATGGGAGTAGAATGTGTAGTTGCGCTGTATGGGGTGTTGTGTTCTCCATGTGTCAACTAATCCTAAGCGCCTAATGCAGTGGAATACCGAGTCAGGTGGGCGTTGTGCGTGTGTAGAAGTTGAGTTCAAGATAGGGTCTAATACCGTGTTAATGTCCCCTCCCATTATCACTGTGCCTTTGCGGACCTCCTGTATCATTGTTTGTCATTTCTTAAAGAACCTATTTTTATGGGTACTGGGGGCATATAGGTACTGCTAATATTTTAATTATGTATTACATCTCTCAGGTGAGCTAATTAATTGTGATGGGCCTTATGTAGTTGCAACTAATTTGCTAGATATTTCCTGTGGACCTGGTCTTATCTGTTGACAATATTACTGGGTGAGTCAGGAAACATGGTAATAAAATGAACAATTCTATATGGATTATCATGGAAATTAGCTCACTTGCAATTTTACAGCTATACTGAGAATTTAAAGTATTTCTATTACTGTAAGGTCTTAATGGCAAGAGTTGTTAAGCATTATTCAGAACTGAGCTTTCATAGCAGTATTGTGTTCTTACACAATATATTTTAAACACTACTAAATATTAAAATGTTTAAAAATGCTGTGTTTATGTGTGTATGTATGTAGATATATTTACAGCACATTACATAGGTGCTTAAAAATCTATAAAATAATTTATAAAAGAGTTTCTTTAATATGTATCTGGTTAATAATACATACATTAAACTATATTAAATGAAAATTAATCTAAACCCACACCAGTGTGGATAATACTAAAATACTAAAATGTATGCTCCAAAGAATTGCAAAGGATAAAATAATTGATGAATGATTGATTAATTATGCAAATAATTATTATTTGCTTACAGTAGAAAATAGATTTTTATAATTCTACAATAAAATTAAGCTTGTTATAAGTAAAACTTAATATTGATTACCTTTATACTCCAAATCAGAAAATTTGGTGATTAGCATTTAAAGCGACATAATTCATTTTAAACTTTGAAAAATAATAAATATAATGATGCTTATTATGTAAAACAATAGTTGTTTATAAATACAGATATTTTTTTTTACATACAATTACATTACAAGTTATTGTGATAGAGAGAGAAGAGGCTAAAAATACTTTTACTACAACTATCACTTGGAGGGGTAGGATTAAAATAAATTTTAAAAGAATAAATTATACCAAACTAGAAATAAAATAAGGTAAACAATGATAATGCAAGTTTAAATGAACAAGCTGGAATATTAATTGTTTAATGATATAACAAAACACACTTTAGGAAAAATCAGTTAATATTCAGCATATTTGATTTTCATGTAGTAGGAAGATGTTATTTTTCTTATCATAAAACAGCAAATGGTTAGATAAAACATAACTAAACAATACATAATTTATTTCTTTATTGTTTTAGTCTTTTATTGAGGTTTAGTAAATGACAGAAGGTAATACAGGACCTTTCACAGTAGAAGCAGGTAGTCAAATCATTTAAAGACTGCAATAATAAGGTACATAAGTAAGTGAACATACAATGGTTATAACAATGGAAGAAAATGAACCTGCTGAAAATAAATATGTGTTAACACAAGAGTATAAACAGGAGTTGACATTTTTATATCAGGGATATATTTGGCCATATATAGATGAAACCTCTTTTTTAACCTATAAAATATACCTCTTGTTACACAGGAGGTCACACTTGGACCTATGTAGGCTTCTAACACAATGGAGAGGTAAGCTAGAAATGGAATCGGTCACTCTTGGCACAAGTATTTTAGGAAAATAGCAACTGATATTACTAATAAGAAATGTAGTAATTTAGATGGTATGAGGATGCCTATTACAATGATATATAATAGTGTTTAGTAACAGGTTATGAAAAAGCTATATATTTAAACAGTTACTAGCGACAAGTGTAACACAGGAACAGTGGAAACGAGCGACTGGCTATATCAGTAGTTGTCTACCTACATCAAACAAACATAAGCATTTCAGATCATATAAAATATAAATTCTCTGGGTTATCTGTGAGAGACCTCATAGATAAATTACAAATACCATATATAGCAGGAAACCTGCCAGGAAAGAAACCTCATAGGGAATAACAGAGGAGTAAGCTACTGCTGATAACGTTATCTCAGGATATTTCTCTGAAAAGAAAGAGGGTCTATAGAATTTTTTTCTGCAACCTTTTAAAGGAAGCAAACAACTACCTAGCATTTATAATAGCAGAATACAAAAATTCTGTTTATATGAAGCTACTCAAAACTGGACACAACTAACCCCAATGCCTCGGCTGCAGACAAAAGCGATACCAGTGAGAGGACAGGTATTAGTGAGTAGTATATTACACTGTTACTGCTGCTAAGTAGAAATAGAAAGACTCCAAGGACTATGCATAAACAATGAGGCTTTTCTTTTCCTAAGCATATACAGTAGGCTTTTATATTACTAAGTATATAGGGTGGAGCAGCCTGGTGACTGAGCTCTGCAACTTTGACTCCCTAAACATCTAAGAACCATGGCTCCCAGGCAACCTCATGCATAATCCTTCCCGGCAGAAGTTAGTGACATTAACCATATCTTGCTCAAGATGCAATCACAAACATGAAGGGCAAAGATCACCACCCTTGCCCTTGAGAGTTTTGTTGCGCATAAGGCCGAAAATTGCATACATTATTTTGGTAGGAAGGCAAAGCCGCTAGAGGTCATCTCAATCCTTGCCATACTTGCCATGTACACAGATTTGAATCTGAGGAGCTACCGGAACGTCATCCATCGCACCCTATACCCCTCATTTTTCTTAATAGATCTGAAGCTGATGTAATTTTTAGAAAAAGTGGTAACGTACCACCAACCTCCACAGGACTGACTGTGCTTGTAATAGGCCCTGACCTCCTTCTTTTGACATGAGCTGCGGTAAAATGGATTGAGAAATAATGCCTAGACATTTGCATATGCTACTGTTACTTACATTGACTGTTTCATTTTGCTTCACTCACTGCCAGTTTTACATACTGCTCCCTGTAGCTGTTTCTTACATCTATACAGTCCTTATTAATATGTGCACAGGGGCCTGACTCTGGCAGACTTAACCAACAACATAATACAGTCATAGAGCCTGAATTTATAAAAGCCAGTTGATTTGGTGTACCCCAATACCTGCTTGGTGGACATAGAATTAACCCTTCACTCCCAGCAAAGTGGAAGAACTTTCATTTGTGGACAATCCTTGATGCGTGAATCTTAACACTGTACCCTCATATAACATGAGTACCTTGCGAGGCATGTTAATGTTTGCAAGATAATTTCAGCTGCCTTAGTGGAAACATTCATTACTCCAGCTGTAATTCAATGCTGTATAGAAACATTCAGATATCAATATCTAACTTCTACATCTCCAATTAATGTGTAGAAGCAGTGTCACTTTTGTGGCTTCCTTCACAACAGCTACCTCTAGTGGCAACAGTTTCTTACTGCAGCTTTTTGGGAAATAGTGATAAAATCCTAAAGTAAAGCAGTGTCATCAAGTAACACAACTAATCCATTTACTTGCTCCAACAGCTTCCTGGACATTTATCAGTTGTTATTTTTCTACAGCATCCAGCTAATACTTTTCACACCTTTCACAGTCATCTCCTATGATTGTAGATACATATTTTAAGAGCTTACAGGCTACCTCAGAAGGAACAATGAGCTCTAACACCAAACAAACAGAGAAAAAATTAGCACCACCTGGCAGAGGTTCATGCTGAGAACTCTCAGTCACTTGAACCTATCACACCCTTGGTTAGTGATCCCATTTTTCTTATGTAAAAACTCAAATGATTGTTTCTGCCTAAAATTGAATCTTTGCAAGCAGGCATGGATACACTAATTACAAAATTCAGCCAATACTCCACTAGACTAACTCAAGCAGAACAAAGAATGACTGACTTTGAGGACAGACAAATATCAGACATTAGCTACCTGCTGAGACAGAACCCGTATCTCTAAGATAAAGTCAAATCTCTTAAAAGCCACAGCAGGCAAAATAATGTCATAATAGTTGGAGTGCTTGAGACTATAAAGGCTAAAGATTTACTGGATTTCACTGCCTTGACTCTCCCTAGGTTATTGGTATGAACTCAGATAACTTCCCATAGGACATTGAGAGAGCTCATTGAATTGGACCTGAAAGAGGTTTAAACTCTCCTTCCACTAGAACTAGACAGGTCATCTTCAAATGTCTAAATTACCAATAAAAATTATATTCACTGAGAACCTACAGGGCACAGAAATCTGAGATCTTGTATGAAGAACATAAGCTATTGATTTTTCAGGACATTTCGGCCATACTCAGAATTAACATTGCACCTCTATGTTTCATGAAAAGGGAAGGCAAGCAGCCCGACTCTAACCAGCAAAATTAAGGCCAAAAGAGCTACAGACCTATCTAGATAATGAATCTCAACAACAAAATAGATAGGGTCACTGCATTCTGCATAAATGACTTTCTTTACAAAAAAACTCCGTTATGGAGAGACTGGTTATATTGTTTACCACACTCCCCAGACTTGACTGTACATCAGTCTGGGTTACAATTTACAATTATTGAACTTCATCAGTAAATATTAATTTTGCTCTCCTCCTATCTTTTATAACCACAGCTTTCCAATTGCCTTGTTTAATGCATGTTTTCCCTCATTAGAAAGTTCCTGTCTTGTATTGGTTCCCATGTCATTCTTGAAACCGCACTATTTTTAGTCCCTACTAACCTTTCCCTGTTAATTCCTCCCTGTTTTTGTTTTTTCAGAGAGAAGACTTTTGCCAACACCTCTGAGTGGAGCACCTATAGAACCATCCCTGCTTATGGGCCCCTCCATGCCAGCTCTTCAGTGGCTCCCTCTATAAAAGTTTAACACCTCTTTCAGACTCACACATTATCACGCACTGACAATACACCATGTCGAAACCCTTCCTCTCAACATCCCCTTTAAAAGACGTAGGTCTGGGGGCGGAGCTAACTGACAAGGAGAGTGGACGTGAATTCATGGAGCTCCTACGCTATAACTAAGTAAAGATGAGCAAATATATACTCTTCTAATGATCTCAACTTTTCAACACCTTAGAACACCAGGGTAATCCTCTATACTAACTTTTTGCTAATAATAAACTTTTAATTTGTGGACTATGAAGCTGCCCCAGTAGCGATACAGTTTGGGGCCTACTTGATCTGGCGGAGCAGTTCGGGTATAACTCTTTCTAACACTTCTGAAGAGTCCCTATCTTAATCCCTGCAGAATGGACCTAGAGGCTGCATTATACAAGTTCGAAGATCATTTTGGCGGTGTCCTGGAAGCTCACTTTTTAGAAATGAACCTTTTACTTCTGCAGCTTTGCGAACAGTTCCCTGCTCCACATGATACGCAAGATGGCGGCGACAAAATAGGAACCTCTAGCACTATTAGTATGGAAGCCCTAAATAGTCCCGAAATTTCTGTTTCCCAGAAAGCAGCTACCGTACTAACTGGAGATCGCAGGCAGCTTTATCATCAGTGCAGTGAGAACCCGACAGACAGCCTGAGAGCATTGGGCCCTGGATCTACTGCTCCGGTCACTAGCTCAGTAAAAATTGTGGCGCTGCGCACCTACCTGATGGACTCTACGAGAGCGGCATCGCACAGACTGAACTTCGGAGTTGCCTCAGGTCTTTTGCCTTTCAGACGGGCAGATGCCTGCGATCCCCTAACTTCACCTAACGGAAGCGCTGCATGGAACCTGTCATCATGGTCCTACGGTCCCTTCTTTCCAAGACGACATTTAGGGACCTGTATAATAACAGTGGCGGGCATTGGCTAGAGGAACGTCTCTAAGGAAGCCCATAACAGCTTGAATCGTTTCCTGGGGTACATATGATTAAAACCCTCTGTTTATCTCACATTTTACTTTCTGACACTAAGCCCATCAAGCACAGTCTATTTCTATATATTTACCCACCAACTGAACTATACTGAAGCTTTTGCTTCTGTCACTATGCCTATCGGAAGCAGACAAAGCCTCTGCAGATGTCAAGGGTCCTGGAGGATATTCATGATGGCTGCAACGCCGGTTACATTACTCTTCCCAAACAGTTTTTGGCGTTAATGGTCATTCACATGATGGACCTGCCTAGATCAGATACATGCCCCACAGCTGGATTATTTGTCAGTATTTAGCTAAGTCTGTACACAGAGTTTCATAGTTGTTAGCTGTTTTATTATTATTCATATATATCCTTTATCCCCGGGACAGTTATAATGAAAACCAGTAGGCTTAATAATGATCACTTTTGCATTCTGCCGGGTACCAGTGTTATTATATACCCAGCTTTTCCTGGTTACTCCTACAGAGGTGCCGGTGGTTAATTCTGTTCCATCTTTACTACTCTGTTACGTTTATTAGTTTATAAGACTCCTGTTTACCTGATACGGTTTAAAACACTCTGTATATCAATCTTGAGTTCACATTGTCACCTTGGACTTTTAGTTTTAGCATCACTGTTTTCTATGCGCTAACATGTTGGGGTAATAATAGACATGCCCTATTGTGCAACGTTATTATGTATTTTATATCTACCTACACTTAACTATTGATGTTATAAGATACCTATTTTTAATTACTATATAATAGAAATACCGTTTCCAGTCAGGAGTTATCATTCAAATTGTTATATTCAGAAATACGGTATTTGCTAGAGTCCAAAATCTTTTATAAAATGTCTGCTGTATGCACTCCATACTTAGCTTTATTCTGTACATTAGGCTAACTTACTAAGTTAATATTGGATATTATATATATAATCTGCACTCAGTTTTGAAAATGAGTAATGGGTATACCAGGTTGTCAATATCCCTGCTGGCCACCTCAGATCTATGTCTTCCCAAGTTTTATTTTTTTTTATATCTATCTGTGACAGGCTTAGATGTATACCTAAATATGTTTCAGAGAAAGCAGACTAAGTGATGATTATTACCTTACATATGTGCGAGTGTGTATATGTTAATATGTCCATATATGTGTGGGTATATATATATTTACTCTAACTGGATCAGTTCTAATGCCCACCCAAATATTACGGTTAGTCCACTTACTGAAATAGTAGTTGATAGTACTTATTAACTAGTCTTGCACTTATCTCAATCACATATAGCTTTACAAATTATTTAGCACATTTAATATTCAGCTGCCAGTTGTATTAGTTGTCAAGAGGCCTCTTGATTATATATGTATGGATAACTAGACTCCCGTAGTCATAACCATGTACGGTATATATGTTTGAAGGAGTCTTATTTTCTACTTTTAATACCTGCGCTCTGCCAGCGGCCGGGGCGGGGCTGTAGGTACAGTTTTAGGATAACTTAGCTCCTTCTATTCTATATATTATTACATCTTAGCGGTGTCAGTATATTCCTAAAGAAATCGCAAAGGTAAATTTAAGTTGTACAAGCTACTTAGCCTATCCTACGGTGTCAGACTCCATTGCATCTTACATAGGTACAAACTATTTATGGCCGAATCTGTATATACCATGCTCCCTTAGTGCTTTTATTGTGAAAGAATCCAAGATATCTCACAGTTTTTCACCCTTACTTTCACCCTTACTTATAGCGTAACTAACAAAAAAAAAAAAAAACTACAGGGACCTAAATATGCCCATGACTGTAACATTTTATATAGCTCCGCCCCCCCACCTCACCCTCCCCCTTACCTTATTTTAAGCGGCTCTTGTCCGCTGCATCCCCCACCCACTTTCTTGCTAACTAGCTAAGCTCACTATCTACACGCAATAAACTTAATATGAGGAAACTGTATATTAACTATTATTCCTTAGAAATCACAAGATAGGTTCCTACTAATCTGCTAATATGTAAGCCTTCTCCATTATACCAGACAATTTTTATTTTACCTGAGCCTTAGCTACCATAATCTATTATATATTAAAAATGAGGTTACTATTAATACAACTCAACATTGGGTAACACATTGTCCATAGTCTTTCTATGTAACTTTGTTTGTAGAGCATTACCTATTAACTTAAGTTCATCCTGCAGCATAGATTGAACATAGATTCCTCATGTAGATGCGAGCCAATATGCTGCCTATGTTACATATATTGTTGATCTTTATTGTTTGCTCTTAGAGGTTTATCTCTCCATCTTGTTTCATAACCTAACTGTATAATGCAATGTTGAGCTGTTGAGCTGTTGCTCATATAATTTATGTATATTGTGGAAACCTCAATAAAAAAATATATTTAAAAAAAAAAAAAAAAAAAGACGTAGGTCTCTAGATTATGGCCACATTCTGCCAAGGGCATTTTCACCATGTTTACACTGCACCACTCACCCTATACATCACACTCATGGCCTTAAATCTTAATATTATATCCTGGAATGTGGGGGGTTATTACCTCGCCAGCCAAGAGAAGTATAATTATTCATTATCTCAACTCTATGTGGGCAGACATTGCCCTCCTTTAAGAGACCCACTGAAATGCTTGTGGGATATTCCTCTATCAGACCAAACTTGGCCAGTAGTCTTCTTATGCCGGCATCAAGTGGAATGATAGTAAATATCCCAGAGCAGAGAGAGAGTTTGTAAAATGAGGTAAGCAGTAATCACAGTAGGCAGGGTAGTCCTTGGCAACAGGAAGACAATCCAGCAGTATAGCAGTTCAGGGTAATCCAATAGAAGACAAGACAGGCAGAGTTCAGTAACAGTAAAGCAAACCAACAGTTCAGGTGTTAAGTAGGCAGAGTCGTCAGACAAGCAGAGTTCTGCAACAGTATAGCAATCCAACAGTTCAGGGGTTAAGCATACAGAGTGGTCAGACAAGCAGAGTTCAGCAACAGTATAACGATCCAACAGTTCAGGGGTTAAGCAGGCAGAGTGGTCAAGCAAGCAGAGTTCAGCAACAGTATAGCAATCCAGCAGTTCAGGGGTTAAGCAGGCCGAATGGTCAGACAAGCAGAGTTCAGCAACAATAAAACAGTCAAGCATAAAGTAATATAACACCCAGGAGCACACTAAGCAACACCTATACTTGGGCAGTGAAGATAGAAAGTGAAAGATTAAATAGGAAAAGAGAGAAAGAGAAAAGACACAAGGTTGGTAACCTGCTGTGGCTTGAAATGGAGAACATCGTAGAGAAGAGTGCCGATGAGTGTTCTTTGCCAGCTCAGCTAGGTGTAACAATTCAGACCAGTTAGTATGGAGAGTATTAACAAAAGTTCTGAGATAGGCTTCAAGATCTTGATTCACTCTGTCAGCCCAATAGTCTGAGGATGGTAGCCAGAAAACAAGGAAACAGTTGTTCTAATCAATTTGCAAAATGCTTTCCAAAAAGTAGAGATGAATTGTGGACCTCTGTTGGAAACAATATTCACGGGAATGACATGTAGTCGTACCACATGTAACAGAAATAGATGATAATTCTTGGGTAGATGGCAGTTTCTATAGGGGTAACAAAATGAGCCAATCTGTAAAATCGATCCACCACAACCCAAATAACTGTATGATGGTCTGAAGGAGAAAGGTCCACAATGAAATTCTTTGTTATGTGCATCCAAGGTTGTTTGGGAATGGAAAACGATTGGAATAAGCAAGGAGGCAAGGATCAGGGAGTCTTATTGGCAGCACAAGTCATACAGGCTTTCACATAATCCTGAGCGTCAGACTTAATGGTAGGCCACCATACATGTTGAAAAAAAAGAAGCTTAAAATTTCTTGTCAAACCAGGATGTCCTGAAAGTTTACTATCATGAACCAACGATAGCACAGGGGTGCATAGGTTCAGAGGTACAAAGAATATATTTGTAGTCACAGGTGCTTCAGGAGGCTTTCTAGACTAAGTTTTTTGCAGTCTTTGAAGAAGGGAGGTGTTAAGTTGAGAAACCATACAGGTGGAGGGTATGATGTGTTCAATAGGAGCTTCAGAGGAATCACTAGACTGTGGAAACTGACTGGAAAGGGCGTTAGCCTTTTTAGTTTTGGTCCCAGGAAGATTAGAGACCACATAGATCAAACTTAGTGAAGTAGCGAGCATTTTGAAGCAAATCATAAAGTTCAGTGATTAAAGGAATAGGATAGTAATTCTTGATAGTGATGTTGTTTAGGCCTCTGTAGTCAATACAGGGTTTGAGCCCAGCATCTTTCTTACTGATGAAAAAGAAGCCAGCCCCGTCAGGAGAAGTAGAAGGGCAAATAAATTCTTTAGCTAGGTTCTCTTTAATATAGTTCTCCATGGCCTTGGTTTTAGCTTTGGAGAGTGGATAAGTCCTCCCTTTAGGAAGTGGTGCTCCCGGAAAGAGGTCAATTTTGCAGTCGTAAGAATGATGGGGGCAGCACATTAGCTGCTTTCTTTTCAAACACATCTGTAAAATCTGTGTATACTGAGGGAAGACTTAAAGGGGTCAGTAGACTTGCTATGGGGATGTGGTGCAGAGGAGTAACCTTAGCCAGACAGGAGTGGAAGCAGAAAGTACCCCAGAAGGCCAACTGTCCCTCAGTCCAGTCGAATTGCGGGTTGTGTATACGAAGCCAAGGAAGACCAAGGATGACAGACTGTGCTGGGAAATGAATGACATCAAACTGCAATGGTTAATTATGAAGGACTCCCACAGCCAGGGTTAGGGGTGCATATTCAAAATAGATTAACCCTGATCCAAGGTGAGTGCCATCCAGAGTAGTTATTTTGAGACATTGTTTTTTTAGCAGAAGAGGCAACCCTGTCTGAATCATAAAATGGTGATCAAGAAAATTTCCAGGAAAGATAGACAAACAGTACACAGATGGCAACAGGAGCCAAACAGATACCAGTAAGAGGTGCCCAGCGGTGACAATAATCGGTGTATATATAATAGTTAGGGGATATATAGGATAAGGGTAAATATCACCTGATAAAGTGAAAATAATTTCTCTTAATAAGGGGAGCAGAAAAAGACAATAAGCTCCAGTGACTACAGTAAAAGGCACAGAAGTAACCTAATTTCCAATGTATGGGTGTCCTATAAGTTCATGTGATTCAGATTCAGTTAAGTTCCCTAACACATAAGTAAAACAACAACTATGTAACACATACAGGTAAATTGACAGCTATATAACACATTGAGACCTATAATAATAAAAAATAAAATATTGAATATTGTATAAATCAGTGATGAGGTGAGAGAGTCCACATATATATATATATATATATATATATATATATATATATATATATATATATATATATATATATGTGTAATATGGGTGAGTCCTGGTAATATAATATAGGTCAAACCCAGAAAACAGTTCAGAAGTTAAGGCAGCTTCTCTAGGATGTTGCGCCATGACACAGGGGATGATGATCTAGAGAAAAGAAGATAGAGGACACCACATCATGCAAATCAGACTAACACAGAGGATTTTGATATAGATAAAGAATCCTACTCACGTGGTAATAGGCACAAATGTGCAATACAGACAGTCCGGAACCAGATAGTCGTCCGGTAGACCTCAGTATAGATGCAGGAAACTATAAACAGAGATCCCAGGCACCATGGTCAAGGGTACAAAGCCCACAATAAACAGAGGCAAGAGTTCAAGATGGGTCTGACGTGGCTCAAGCCAAATAACCAGTAGGTCAAGGAAACATAAAAATAAACCTCCAGGTAGAAGGGGAGTGTTTCCAAATAATGGTTCAGCAGCAAGATGAAAGTAAAACAATTTATTAAAAGGTTAAAAACAACAGCAACGCGTTTCTCAGTGTCCCAGCACTGTTTCATCAGGCTATACAAACAACTCATAGCTGCCACACTTATATTTATTCACAACCAATCCGAGATTGGACCAGATACACCCCCCCCCCCAGTAGATACCAAGGCCTCTATTTATCGAAGTCTGGTGGACCCGATCCAACAGTGCATATAAGGTCCGCCAGACCTCGCTGAATACGGAGAACAATACTCACAAGAGCTGCTGGTGCAATGCTGCCCCCTGCAGACTCCAGCAGGGGGTGTCAATCAACCCAATCGTACTCGATCGGGTTGAATTGCAGCAATGTCTGTCCACCTGCTCAGAGCAGGCAGACAGGTTATGGAGCAGCGGTCTTTAGACCGCTGCTTCATAACTGGTGTTTTTGGTGAGCATGCAGGCTCGCCAGAAACACAGGGCATCAAACTACATTCAGAGCTTGATAGATAGGCCCCCAAATGTAATAAAAATAGGGTAAGTAAAAAAAAAACCAAAAAAAAAACAAAAAAAAATTATATATATATATATATATGTAAAACAGACGAGTTGTCTTATTATTCCATGATAACAGAATGATACACATATAGTGAACTTGGTGTTAATATATTTGTAGATGATTGTAAAAAAAAAATTCTTACAAATCTCATAATCATTAGTACTATCAGCAATTCATACAGGACTTAATCCCAAAAATATCCTGACATGATATAGACCAAATCGTCAGGGCAAACTGGAAGGTAATACCGTAGAGTTCGTTGTTTATATTTGCTATTATCATGATCTATTGTAAGGTTGACCAATACACTAATGATACACAGTGTTGGTGTTTAGAGTTATATGTTCATATCGATGAACAACATATAATTACACATGGTTCGTACCAATCAGGTTCACACCAGGAGCGTCATAGTGACAGAAGGATGGGGGCGTGGTTGATGACATAATACTGCTTCGTTAAATGTATAATGAATTGAGTAATATGTTTGATCGATGGGAAATTTTTTTTAGCCAAGAGTCAGATGTCATGTATCACAGAGGCTGAATGCAAAATAAATTCTTGTATTGTATGTTGTGCTATTCATGAACGGACGATGTCTGTTGAGTGGTGACATCCGCTTGTATACCACTTGTACACAGAGTTAACGTGAAATAAACACCAATCGTATAACACACAAATGGATTGTGGGCGTGACGATAAACACTGTCCACAAAGACAGCGTGATCATCTGATCGATACTGGATTGTCTGTTAAACTAAATAGCAAATGCAAAAATGCGAATAATAAAACAAAAAAAGAGGGGGAATAAAACAAGGATTTCCTAATGGCCACCCATTTAATTAATAAAGACTATAATGTGCGGTAACATTATGCCGATAATTTTGACATATGATGTGGATAAAAAACGTACTTGAGTGCAACATATCTAAGAACCAATCATATCCCTAAGCAGAAGAAGGGGCGTAAACACCCCCCATCATGTAGTGTCAACAAAGACAATGTGATTTATTGATCGTGTCAACAAAGACAATGTGATTTACTTGGCGTGTATAGACAGTGTGTGAAGAGGATATATTAGGACTATATTAATAGCAATATATGAGTAATGTACACTTGTGGGTTCAAATTATAACTTCAAGTAGCATAGTTATAATAATCCAAGTGGTGACATGTGATAATAACTATTAAATACTAAAGTGAACTACTAAGTAAGATTACTTATAAACTACCACAGACCACAATACAGTATATAGGAAGGGAAAAACTTACCTAAATACAAAAATAGTGAGGACTTAATTGGGTAACTAAGTGGACAAAGGGATGATATGAGATTATGAGTCAACATATGTGCATACTAATGAGGAATTTAAAGATATAAAAACAATAATAAATAACAATCTAATAGTGATATACTAGATGTAGATTAATAATACATTTGGACTTTATACATACATATACTTGACATGCACATCCACATCAATATAGTGTAATATGTGATGAGGGGTCAACATGAGGGCATACTAATAAAAGATTATATACCGATCTAGCAATAATACTGAATGATCCATCGTAATTCCCATTTAGATGAATGATCCATCGTAACGCCCATTGTGGATCAATGATGACAATGAATATGAATTAATATTTGGACATACATATGGGCTATATATACACGTGGGGTAACGAGAGAGGGAGAATGGAAAAAACATTCAAAATGCAGCCAAATCAATACTGAGGATAAGACCAGAGGGAAACATTGTCTTCAACTTGTAAATCCAAAACGTCTCCCTCTGTCTCAACCTGTTAAATCTATTATATAGATGAGAAGAGGGAATCATTTCAAGAGGACAAATATTGAATGTGTTGAGAGACCCATTGTGTATATTATTGCAGTGTCTGGGGACGCTATGATTTTGAAGTTTCTTTTTCATATTTCTAAAGTGTTCGTTCCATCTATTTCTGATCAGTCTGCAGGTCCGACCTACGTATTGAATTCCACAAAAGTTAGAAGTTAATAAATACACTAAATAAGTAGATGTACATGTCAAGTATTGATGTATAGTATAAGATTTTTTTGTAATATTTGAAGAAAATGTTTTACAGCCAGGGGTAGTACATTTACACATATTACAATTTCTTAGGAGGCATTTCGCTATCCCTTTCTTTTTAAATGGCATACGATTATTGTGATTTGTCATTATTTCAACTGTATTAGCTCCATTTTTATGTACAACTACTTTACTAGGTGCCAGATAATTCTTAAGTGTGGGGGCTTGTTTAAAGACACATCTGGGTTCTGGTTCTAATAATTTACCAAGTACAGGGTCCCTACAGACCAGTCCCCAATCTTTTTTTATAATACGTTTGATTTTAATGTGGTTCACATTGAATTGAGTAATAAAAATCGGGTTTGTTTGATGAGCGGTATTGTTAATATTGGATCTTGGTCCAAAGTAGGACTTTCTATCATCAGCATTCGCCCGTTCATATCCGGCATCAATCACCTGTTGGGGATAACCTTTTTCCCTAAAACAGGTCTTTAAAATAATACTCTGTTGCTCATAATCATCAATGAGGCTGCAATTTCTGCGTATCCTCTTAAACTGTCCATATGGTATATTATTTAACCAGGAACTGTAATGGTTGCTCCTATAATTGAGGTAACTATAACAATCCACGGTCTTGAAATGAGTGGTAGTAATGATTCTGTTATCACTGGAAAAAGACAGACATAAATCCAGAAAAACTGTGGATTTTTTTCGATATTACTAGAAAATGTAATACCCATCTCATTAGAATTGAATTGTGTAACAAAAGATTCAGCAGAGGTGATGTCCCCCTTCCATATAAACAGAAGATCATCAATATAACTGCCATAGAAGACCAGGTTTGCTCCATATGCTGAGCTGTAGATGTATCTTTCCTCAAAAATACCCATGAAAAGGTTGGCAAAACTGGGAGTGAACCTGGTCCCCATGACAGTGCCCATTAGTTGCAGATAATATTAATCTTGGAAAACAAAATAGTTATGTTGTAATATGAAAGCAATCAACTGTAAAATGAATTATTTCTGTAAAGCAGGTAAATAAAAATCATCCATCAAATATTTAGATATGGCCTTAATGCACCAGTTATGTTGTATGTTAGAGTATAAGGAGTGCACATCATGCGAGATCCAGATATATTCCTCATGAATCACAACATGTTCTAATTTGTTGATCAAATCAGGGGAATCTTTAATATATGAGTCTAGTGTGAGTACATACCTTTGCAGAAACCAATCTACATATGCTGACACATTATCAGTCAAACTACCTATTCCTGCAATAATAGGCCTACCTGGGGGGCATTGGACATTTTTATGTACCTTTGGTAGATGGTAATAGGACGCACAGTTCGGTTTCACAGGAATTAAAAAGTTTCTTTCAGTCATTGATATGATCCCTTCATGATGTCCAAAATTAACAATGCCTGAAAGAATCTTTAGATTTAGATGTCAGTAGGGTCGAGTTGTAGTTTTTTGTAATGGCTCTTATCGCTCAGTAACTTATTAGCCTCTATTAAATAATCAAATAAATCCTGTAATATAATGCCACCCTCCTTGTCGGCCTGACGTATTACTAAATTAGAGTTGTTTTTCAAGCTTTTTAGGGCTTTAATTTCATTAGTATTGAGGTTATTTTTCTTATAATGGGTAGTTTTTGGAAGCCTTTCTAAATCCTCTAGTATATATTCTTTGAACAAATCTATGTATGTATTGTTCTTTAGAACTGGGGTAAAATTAGATTTTGTTTTCATATCAGTGTGTACATAATCATTTAATAAATGATCTGTTAAGTTTTCTGGCTCATGATAAATTATATTAGAAGATATTCTGGGATTCACACTATCTGTTAGGTTTGGGCACATATCAGATTTAATTTCTTTTCCGCAAAGTATTTTTGTAATGATATCTTCCGAACAAACCTGTTAACATCCACATATAGCTTGAACATGTTATGGGAGTTAGATGGGCTGAAAGATATGCCTTTCCCCAGTACTCTAATTTCATCCTCAGATAATTGAGGAGAGGATAAATTAAAAATCCCACTCACTAATTTCTGTAATCTATTCTTTTTCATGGTTGATTTTCATCCACTATTTCCACGTCATCATGGGCCCTTTTCCCTCTCTGGTTGGGAATATTTGTTATTAGTGGTTGTAAAAATTCTACAATTTTCAGCTCATGGGATCTGGGTTTTGGGTGACTGGTTTTCATAATTATCATTATCCCCTCTGCTAGGCTCAACACTAGAGGATGTGGATGGTTGGTTATATATCAGATCCTCTGATCTAGCTCTTCCTCGTGTGTCGGGTGGTAAATCCTGATTAGAAGGGTTGTAATTAGAGTTATGACTTTGATTGTGACTATAATAACTATACTACTTGAAGTTATAATTTGAACCCACGAGTGTACATTACTCATGTATTGCTATTAATATAGTCCTAATATATCCTCTTCACACACTGTCTATACATGCCAAGTAAATCACATTGTCTTTGTTGAAACACACGATCAGTAAATCACGTTGTCTTTGTTGACACTACATGATGGGGGTGTGTTTACACCCCCTTCTTCTGCTTAGGGATATGATTGTTTCTTAGATATGTTGCACTCAAGTACGTTTTTTTATCCACATCATATGTCAAAATTATCGGCATAATGTTACCGCACGTTATAGTCTTTATTAATTAAGTGGGTGGCCATTAGGAAATACTTGTTTTATTCCCCCTCTTTTTTTGTTTTATTATTCACATTTTTGTATTTGCTATTTAGTTTAAAAGATACAGCTAAAGTAGCGATCAGCTGATCACGCTGTCTTTTTGGACAGTGTTTATCGTCACGCCCCCAATCCATTTGTGTGTGATACGATTGGTGTTTATTTCACTTTGACTCAGTGTACAAGTGGTAGAACATGCCTCCTTACGGATGTCACCACTCAACAGACATCGGCCGTTCATGAATAGCACAACATACAATACAAGAATTGATTTTGCATTCAGCCTCTGTCATACATGACATTTGACTCTTGTCTAAAAAAAATTTCCCATCGATCTAACATATTATTCATTTCATTATACATTTAAGAAGCAGTATTACATCATCAACCACGCCCCCATCCTTCTGTCACTATTACGCTCCTGGTGTAAACCTGATTGGTACAAACCATGTAATTATATGTTGTTCATCAATATGAACACATAACTCTGAACACCGACACTGTGTATCATTAGTGTATTGGTCAACCTTACAATAGCTCATGATAATAGCAAATATAAACAACAAACTCTACGGTATTACCTCCCAGTTTACCCGGACGATTTGGTTTATACCATGTCAGGATATTTTTGGGATTAAGTCCTGTATGAATTGCTAATTACTAATGATTATGAGACTTGTAAGAAAAACATTTTTTACAATCATCTACAAATATATTAACACCAAGTTGACTATATGAAATATGGCAGCTATGAGAGTTTTGTTTTACTCTCATCTTGCTGCTGAACCATCATTTGGAAACACTCCCCTTCTACCTGTAGGTTTATTTTTATGTTTCCTTGACCTACTGGTTATTTGGCTTGAGCCACTTCACAGACCCATCTTGAACTCTCGCCTCTGCTTATTGTGGGCTTTGTACCCACGACCACAGTGCCTGGGATTTCTGGACTCCCCCTGGTGGGACGAGGAGACCCCCTGTTTCCTGCATCTATACTGAGGTCTACCAGACGACTATCTGGTTCTGGACTGTCTGTATTGCACATTTGTGCCTATTACCCCGTGAGTAGGATTCCTTATCTATATTAAAATCCTCGGTGTTACAGTCTGATTTGCACGATGTGGCGCCCTCTATCATCTTTTCTCAAGAAAATTTCCAGCTGCCCCTGAATCAATGAAGGCTTAAGCATGGACAGAATTCTGAAGGAAGGTAAGGGTAACGGTTACCAGGATCCGAGAGAAGTAAGGGGATTTAGTAGAGACTACACTTAGAGGTAACCCAGTTTTATCCTCTGAGCATTGGCTTTTGCCGGCAGAATATCACAATAGAAACACAGTCTCAATCTCTTTCTTCACTGTCTTTCAGATTCTGTGGGCTCGAGGGAGGAGAGATCCATGGGTACCTCTACCGAGGTAACTGGAGGTTCTGAAAGGGAAGAGGATAGTCTAGAGACCGGCCGAGAATGGATAATGAGAGAGAGGGGTTCTACGAATTCTGTCTCTCTGCTTGTCTCTCCTGAAAGCAAGAATCTAGACTGATACAACGTGTTATGAATTCATCCAGGGAAGAAGGAACATCATGATAAGTATGCTCGTCCTTGATGCGCTCATGCAAACCTCTCCTAAAGGCCTTCTTGAGAGCAATGCCATCCCAACTGGTCTCAAATGCCAAGGTGCGAAGCTCAATAGGGTATTGTTCCATAGGTCTATTGCTCTGGCAGAGATCCAAGAGAAAGTTCTCTGCAGCAGAAGCACGGCCGGAGGTCCCAAACACAAAAGATAAAGCAGAAATGAAGGCATCAGCATCATTCAGGAGTTAAGTGCTCTGTTCCAAAAGGGGAGAGACCCAGGCTATGGCCTTGTCTTTCAATAAAGAAATGATAAAAGTGACCTTTGACTGATGAGACTGGAAGGTGTGAGACTCATTGTGAAAGTGCGTCCTGCACTGGTTGAGAAAACCCCTACAGTTGGTAGTACCATAATACGTGTCAGGTAATGGTATCCGGGATATACTTCCAGAAGCAGTGGAATAAGCTGCAGCACTAGCAGCAGGGACCAGCTGTATAACAAGAGGAGCAGCGTTCTTCTCTGAAACCAGTGAGGAAAGCATGGTGGTTATAGCCTCTAGTTTAGAATCCAAATTCTACTAATGCATGGGTTCCCAGCATCTGTCCCTGAAGAGAGACTGCTCTTGCTACCCCATTTGGGTCCATGGCCCAAGTATAATTTAATGCTCATGGGATATTCCTCTATCAGACCAAACTTGGCCAGTAGTCTTCTTATCCCAGCGTCAAGTGGAATGATAGAAAATATCCCAGAGCAGAGAGAGTTTGTAAAATGAGGTAAGCAGTACTCACAGTTTTCAGGGTAGTCCTTGGCGGCAACAGGAAGACAATCCAGAAGTATAGCAGTTCAGGGGCAAACCAAAGAAGGACTAGACAGGCAGAGTTCAGTAACAGTATAGCAATCCAACAGTTTAGGGGTTAAGCAGGCAGAGTGGTCAGACAAGCAGAGTTCAGCAACAGTATAGCAATCCAGCAGTTCAGGGGATAAGCAGGCAGGCAGAGTGGTCAGACAAACAGAGTTCTAGAACAATAAAAGAGTCCAGCATAAAGTAATACAACACGCAGGAGCACATTAAGCAACACCAATACTTGGGCAGTGAAGATAGTAATTGAAAGATTTACATAGGCACTGGATTCACGCCACAGGAGATCCAGACCAGCTTCAGAGGGGGAGATATGTGCGGCGATGACATCATCACTGCACGCTCACAGGAACCACTGCATCCCTGGCAACAGCCAACGCAACAACCACCACATTCCTGGCAACAGCCAGAGTGGCACAGTGTGACACCCACCTGACAAAAGAAGAGCATGATAAATTAAAGATTAGATGGGTAGTACACATATTGCATACACCAATAGAGAGTAGACAGGGGGATGTAGTGATCCAGGTCTGAAAGGGCGTCTCTGTTACTTTTACAGACATACATATTGACCCAAAAATCCAATACCTTATCACAAACTTCCATTATAGCACACACACTTACTGCCTCTACAATGTATATGGCCCGAATAACCTTGACTCCAAATTCTGGTCAACTTTGCAATCCTTATTAACCTTGTGCTGTGACTTACCCAGTACAGGCTCACCCCTTGGATAGATTTTTTAACCCTTCTCAGCCCTTGACAACAAGACACGACACCCCTAGCCTTAAACAACACATCTTATAGTGACATCCCGTGAAGGCCTGGGTTATATTGCTATGGAGAGCACACCACCCAGACCAGACCAGAGTTAATACGCTCGCCAGACATCGCTGCCTCCAATCTACATGCGACGGCCTTATTTATTAAAAAGTGTGTCAAATAAATGTGCATCAAGTACGGTGCAATGAGTATCAGACTGTTGATAAATAAGAGTCTTCAATGTCATGGATGTTCTGTTTTCCAACTTTATTTATACCATTTCATTACTGTCCATGAACAAGCACATTTCTCTAAAGCAAATCTTTTATTTTTTATCTGTTAATGTCCAAGAAATAGCTAAATTTAAACCCAAACAATCAATATCTCATCAGATAGTTATTTTCATTTTGTTACACAAAAAACAGATTTCTGATATTTTCACATAAATTAATGTGTATTTGTATTTCTATAAATCTATGCCTATCATGTTTTTTTCTTTTTTAATAAAATTATAGACATGTGCAGTTTGTTTCGGCTGAATTTAGTTTTTGGACTAATTTTGCCGAATCTGAGATTCCAATAAATCCGAATTTCAAAATCGGCACCATTACTAAAATCACAAAAAATTCAGAAA
This sequence comes from Bombina bombina, assembly GCF_027579735.1. Lineage (NCBI taxonomy): Eukaryota > Metazoa > Chordata > Amphibia > Anura > Bombinatoridae > Bombina > Bombina bombina. The sequence continues at coordinate 358,118,544 of NC_069504.1, forward strand.
ATGAATAAATCAGTTTCCAAATTTTCAAATCTTTATTCATATTCGGAATTTCTCATTGTTCTGATCTAAACCACAGTTCCCCGACATCGCTGACACTAACTAAATCACTAAATAAAGCTATTAACCACTAAACCGCTGTTCCCTGACACTAACTAAACCTATTAACCCCTAAACCGCCATTCCCAAACATAGCTAACACTAACTAAACCTATTAACCCCTAAACCACTGCCCCCACATCACAAAAACTTAAATTAAACTATTAACCCTTAAACCTAACACCCCCTAACTTTAACAAAATTAAAATAGACCTGAATTAAAGTTACAATTATTAACTAACTACCTATTTAAAAATAAATACAAAACTTACCTGTGAAATAAAAAATAAGCTTACACTAATAAAATCTAACATTAATAAAAATAAAAAACCTAACATTACTAAAAAAATTAAACTAAAATTACAAAAAATAATAAAACACTAACCTCTAGATTTAGAGTTTTGTCGGTAACGACCCGCGTATCTAACACTGGCTTTTTTTCCCCCGCACCTTTTAAATACCGCTGGTATTTAGAGTTCACAGAAGGGCTGCGTTAGGCTCCAAAAAGGGATCGTATAGCATATTTACCGCCACTGCAACTCTCAATACTAGCGGTGCTTACGGACGCGGCCAGCTTAAAAAACATGCTCGTGCACGATTCCCCCATAGGAAACAATGGGGCATTTTGAGCTGAAAAAAACCTAACACCTGCAAAAAAGCAGCATTCAGTTCCTAACGCAGCCCCATTGTTTTCTATGGGGAAACACTTCCTATGTCTGCATCTAACACTCTAACATGAACCCGAGTCTAAACACCCCTAACCTTACACTTATTAACCCCTAATCCGCCGCCCCCGCTATCGCTGACCCCTGCATATATTTTTTAACCCCTAATCTGCCGCTCCATACACCGCCGCAACCTACGTTATCCCTATGTACCCCTAATCTGCTGCCCTAACACCGCCGACCCCTATATTATATTTATTAACCCCTAATCTGCCGCCCCCAATGTCGCCTCCACCTACCTACAATTATTAACCTCACCGCTACTATAATAAATGTATTAACCCCTAATCCCCTAATCTGCCTCACTCCCGCCTCAATAACCCTATAATAAATAGTATTAACCCCTAATCTGCCCTCCCTAACATCGCCGACACCTAACTTCAAGTATTAACCCCTAATCTGCCGACCGGAACCTCGCCGCTACTCTAATAAATTTATTAACCCCTAAAGCTAAATCTAACCCTAAACCCTAACACCCCCCTAATTTAAATATAATTTTAATCTAACGAAATAAATTAACTCTTATTAAATAAATTATTCCTATTTAAAGCTAAATACTTACCTGTAAAATAAACCCTAATATAGCTACAATATAAATTATAATTATATTGTAGCTATTTTAGGATTAATATTTATTTTACAGGCAACTTTGTAATTATTTTAACCAGGTACAATAGCTATTAAATAGTTCATAACTATTTAATAGCTACCTAGTTAAAATAATTACAAAATTACCTTTAAAATAAATCCTAACCTAAGTTACAATTAAACCTAACACTACACTATCAATAAATTAATTAAATACAATACCTACCAATAAATACAATTAAATAAACTAACTAAAGTACAAAAAATAAAAAAGAACTAAGTTACAAAAAATAAAAAAATATTTACAAACATTAGAAAAATATTACAACAATTTTAAACTAATTACACCTACTCTAAGCCCCCTAATAAAATAACAAAGCCCCCCAAAATAAAAAAAAATGCCCTACCCTATTCAAAAATTAAAATAGAAAAGCTCTTTTACCTTACCAGCCCTTAAAAGGGCCCTTTTGTGGGGCATGCCCCAAAGAATTCAGCTCTTTTGCCTGTAAAAAAAAACATACAATACCCCCCCAAAATTACAACCCACCACCCACATACCCCTAATCTAACCCAAACCCCCCTTAAATAAACCTAACACTAAGCCCCTGAAGATCTCCCTACCTTGTCTTCACCACACCGGGTCCCGATCGGTCCAGAAGAGCCTCCAAAGTCTTCATCCAAGCCCAAGCGGGGGCTGAAGAGTGACGTCCATCCTCCGGCTGAAGTCTTGATCCAAGCGGCGGCTAAAGAATTTCATCTTCAGGCAGAAGTCTTCATACTATCCGGGCAGAAGAGTAGATCCGAACCGGCAAACATCTTCATCAAAGCCGCATCTTCTATGTTCTTCAGTCCGATGACGAGCGGCTCCATCTTCAAGACCTCCAGCGCGGATCCATCCTCTTCTTCCAACGTCCTAAAACAGAATGAAGGTTCCTTTAAGGGACGTCATCCAAGATGGCGTCCCTCTAATTCTGATTGGCTGATAGGATTCTATCAGCCAATTGGAATTAAGGTAGGAAAATTAAGGTAGGAGTTTTATTTTGGGGGGCTTTGTTATTATATTACGGGGCTTAGAGTAGGTGTAATTAGTTTAAAATTGTTGTAATATTTTTCTAATGTTTGTAAATATTTTTTTATTTTTTGTAACTTAGTTCTTTTTTATTTTTTGTACTTTAGTTAGTTTATTTAATTGTATTTATTTGTAGGTATTGTATTTAATTAATTTATTGATAGTGTAGTGTTAGGTTTAATTGTAGATAATTGTAGGTATTTTATTTAATTAATTTATTGACAGTGTAGTGTTAGGTTTAATTGTAACTTAGGTTAGGATTTATTTTAAAGGTAATTTTGTAATTATTTAACTAGGTAGCTATTAAATAGTTATGAACTATTTAATAGCTATTGTACCTGGTTAAAATAATTACAAAGTTGCCTGTAAAATAAATATTAATCCTAAAATAGCTACAATATATTTATAATTTATATTGTAGCTATATTAGGGTTTATTTTACAGGTAAGTATTTAGCTTTAAATGGGAATAATTTATTTAATAAGAGTTAATTTATTTTATTAGATTTAAATTATATTTAACTTAGGGGGGTGTTAGGGTTAAGGTTAGACTTAGCTTTAGGGGTTATTAAATTTATTAGAGTAGCAGTGAGGTCCGGTCGGCAGATTAGGGGTTAATACTTTAAGTTAGGTGTCGGCGATGTTAGGGAGGGCAGATTAGGGGTTAATACTATTTATTATAGGGTTATTGAGGTGGGAGTGAGGCGGATTAGGGGTTATTACATTTATTATAGTGGCGGTGAGGTCCGGTCGGCAGATTAAGGGTTAATAATTGTAGGTAGGTGGAGGCGACGTTGGGTGCGGCAGATTAGGGGTTAATAAATAATATAGGGGTTGGCGGTGTTAGGGGCAGCAGATTAGGGCAATGCCCTACAAAAGGCCTTTTTAAGGGTCCTTTTTAGTTTATTATAGATTAGGGTTTATTTATTTTGGGGTGTTTTTTTTTATTTTTTAAACAAGGTATTAGAATTCATCCAGGGAAGAAGGAACATCATGATAAGTAAGCTCGTCCTTGATGCGCTCATGCAAACCTCTCCTAAAGGCCTTCTTGAGAGCACTGCCATCCCAACTGGTCTCAAATGCCAAGGTGCGAAGCTCGATAGGGTATTATTCCATAGATCTATTGCTCTTACAGAGATCCAAGAGAAAGTTCTCTGCAGCAGAAGCACGGCCGGAGGTCCCAAACACAAAAGATAAAGCAGAAATGAAGGCATCAGCATCATTCAGGAGTTGAGCGCTCTGTTCCAAAAGGGGAGAGACCCAGGCTACAGCCTTGTCTTTCAATAAAGAAATGATAAAAGTGACCTTTGACTGATGAGACTGGAAGGTGTGAGAATCATTGTGAAAGTGCATCCTGCACTGGTTGAGAAAACCCCTACAGTTGGTAGTACCATAATACTTGTCAGGTAATGGTATCCGGGATATACTTCCAGAAGCAGGGGAATAAGCTGCAGCACTAGCAGCAGGGACCAGCTGTGTAACAACAGGAGCAGCGTTCTTCTCTGAAACCAGTGAGGAAAGCACGGTGATTATAGCCTCTTGTTTATAATCCAAATTCTACTAGTGCATGGGTTCCCAGCATCTGTCCCTGAAGAGAGACTGCTCTTGCTACCCCATTTGGGTCCATGGCCCAAGTATAATGTAATGCTCATGGGATATTCCTCTATCAGACCAAGCTTGGCCAGTAGTCTTCTTATCCCAGCGTCAAGTGGAATGATAGAAAATATCCCAGAGCAGAGAGAGTTTGTAAAATGAGGTAAGCAGTACTCACAGTTTTCAGGGTAGTCCTTGGCGGCAACAGGAAGACAATCCAGAAGTATAGCAATTCAGGGGCAAACCAAAGAAGGACTAGACAGGCAGAGTTCAGTAACAGTATAGCAATCCAACAGTTTAGGGGTTAAGCAGGCAGAGTGGTCAGACAAGCAGAGTTCAGCAACAGTATAGCAATCCAGCAGTTCAAGGGATAAGCAGGCAGGCAGAATGGTCAGACAAACAGAGTTCTAGAACAATAAAAGAGTCCAGCATAAAGTAATACAACACGCAGGAGCACATTAAGCAACACCAATACTTTGGCAGTGAAGATAGTAATTGAAAGATTGACAACAAGACACGACACCCCTAGCCTTAAACAACACAACTTATAGTGACATCCCGTGAAGGCCTGGGTTATATTGCTATGGAGAGCACACCACCCAGACCAGACCAGAGTCAATACGCTCGCCAGACATCGCTGCCTCCAATCTACATGCGACGGCCTTATTTATTAAAAAGTGTGTCAAATAAATGTGCATAAAGTACGGTGCAATGAGCATCAGACTGTTGATAAATAAGAGTCTTCAATGTCATGGATGTTCTGTTTTCCAACTTTATTTATACCATTTCATTACTGTCCATGAACAAGCACATTTCTCTAAAGCAAATCTTTTATTTTTTATCTGTTAATGTCCAAGAAATAGCTAAATTTAAACCCAAACAATCAATATCTCATCAGATAGTTATTTTCATTTTGTTATACAAAAAACAGATTTCTGATATTTTCACATAAATTAATGTGTATTTGTATTTCTATAAATCTATGCCTATCATGTTTTTTTCTTTTTTAATAAAATTATTAGACATGTGCAATTTGTTTCGGCTGAATTTAGTTTTTTGGACTAATTTTGCCGAATCTGAGATTCCAATAAATCCGAATTTCAAAATCGGCACCATTACTAAAATCACAAAAAATTCAGAAAATGAATAAATCAGTTTCCAAATTTTCAAATCTTTATTCATATTCAGAATTTCTCATTGTTCTGATCGAAACCACAGTTCCCCGACATCGCTGACACTAACTAAATCACTAACTAAACCTATTTACCCCTAAACCGCCATTCCCAAACATAGCCAACACTAACTAAACCTATTAACCCCTAAACCACTGCCCCCACATCGCAACAACTTAAATTAAACTATTAACCCTTAAACCTAACACCCCCTAACTTTAACATAATTAAAATAGACCTGAATAAAAGTTACAATTATTAACTAACTACCTATTTAAAAATAAATACAAAACTTACCTGTGAAATAAAAAATATGCTTACACTAATAAAATCTAACATTAATAAAAATAAAAAACCTAACATTACTAAAAAAATGAAACTAAAATTACAAAAAATAATAAAACACTAACGGCTAGATTTAGAGTTTTGTCGGTAAGGACCCACGTATCTAACGCTGGCTTTTTTTCCCCCGCACCTTTTAAATACCGCTGGTATTTAGAGTTCACAGAAGGGCTGCGTTAGGCTCCAAAAAGGGAGCGTATAGCATATTTACCGCCACTGCAACTCTCAATACTAGCGGTGCTTACGGACGCGGCCAGCTTAAAAAACATGCTCGTGCACGATTCCCCCATAGGAAACAATGGGGCATTTGGGGCTGAAAAAAAAAAACACCTGCAAAAAAGCAGCGTTCAGCTCCTAACGCAGCCCCATTGTTTTCTATAGGGAAACACTTCCTATGTCTGCACCTAACACTCTAACATGAACCCGAGTCTAAACACCCTTAACCTTACACTTATTAACCCCTAATCCGCCACCCCCGCTATCGCTGACCCCTGCATATATTTTTTAACCCCTAATCTGCCGCTCCGTAAACCGCCGCAACCTACATTATCCCTATGTACCCCTAATCTGATGCCCTAACACCGCCGACCCCTATATTATATTTATTAACCACTAATCTGCCACCCCCATTGTCGCCTCCACCTACCTACAATTATTAACCCCTAATCTGCCGACCGGACCTCACCGCTACTATACAGGGAGTGCAGAATTATTAGGCAAGTTGTATTTTTGAGGATTAATTTTATTATTGAACAACAACCATGTTCTCAATGAACCCAAAAAACTCATTAATATCAAAGCTGAATATTTTTGGAAGTAGTTTTTAGTTTGTTTTTAGTTTTAGCTATTTTAGGGGGATATCTGTGTGTGCAGGTGACTATTACTGTGCATAATTATTAGGCAACTTAACAAAAAACAAATATATACCCATTTCAATTATTTATTTTTACCAGTGAAACCAATATAACATCTCAACATTCACAAATATACATTTCTGACATTCAAAAACAAAACAAAAACAAATCAGTGACCAATATAGGCACCTTTCTTTGCAAGGACACTCAAAAGCCTGCCATCCATGGATTCTGTCAGTGTTTTGATCTGTTCACCATCAACATTGCGTGTCGCAGCAACCACAGCCTCCCAGACACTGTTCAGAGAGGTGTACTGTTTTCCCTACTTGTAAATCTCACATTTGATGATGGACCACAGGTTCTCAATGGGGTTCAGATCAGGTGAACAAGGAGGCCATGTCATTAGATTTTCTTCTTTTATACCCTTTCTTGCCAGCCACGCTGTGGAGTACTTGGACGCGTGTGATGGAGCATTGTCCTGCATGAAAATCATGTTTTTCTTGAAGGATGCAGACTTCTTCCTGTACCACTGCTTGAAGAAGGTGTCTTCCAGAAACTGGCAGTAGGACTGGGAGTTGAGCTTGACTCCATCCTCAACCCGAAAAGGCCCCACAAGCTCATCTTTGATGATACCAGCCCAAACCAGTACTCCACCTCCACCTTGCTGGCGTCTGAGTCGGACTGGAGCTCTCTGCCCTTTACCAATCCAGCCACGGGCCCATCCATCTGGCCCATCAAGACTCACTCTCATTTCATCAGTCCATAAAACCTTAGAAAAATCAGTCTTGAGATATTTCTTGGCCCAGTCTTGACGTTTCAGCTTGTGTGTCTTGTTCAGTGGTGGTCGTCTTTCAGCCTTTCTTACCTTGGCCATGTCTCTGAGTATTGCACACCTTGTGCTTTTTGGCACCCCAGTGATGTTGCAGCTCTGAAATATGGCCAAACTGGTGGCAAGTGGCATCTTGGCAGCTGCACGCTTGACTTTTCTCAGTTCATGGGCAGTTATTTTGCGCCTTGGTTTTTCCACACGCTTCTTGCGACCCTGTTGACTATTTTGAATGAAACGCTTGATTGTTCGATGATCACGCTTCAGAAGCTTTGCAATTTTAAGAGTGCTGCATCCCTCTGCAAGATATCTCACTATTTTTGACTTTTCTGAGCCTGTCAAGTCCTTCTTTTGACCCATTTTGCCAAAGGAAAGGAAGTTGCCTAATAATTATGCACACCTGATATAGGGTGCTGATGTCATTAGACCACACCCCTTTCCTATTACAGAGATGCACATCACCTAATATGCTTAATTGGTAGTAGGCTTTCGAGCCTATACAGCTTGGAGTAAGACAACATGCATAAAGAGGATGATGTGGTCAAAATACTCATTTGCCTAATAATTCTGCACTCCCTGTAATAAATGTATTAACCCCTAAAGCTAAGTCTAACCCTAAACCCTAACACCCCCCTAAGTTAAATATAATTTTAATCTAACGAAATAAATTAACTCTTATTAAATAAATTATTCCTATTTAAAGTGAAATATTACCTGTAAAATAAACCCTAATATAGCTACAATATAAATTATAATTATATTGTAGCTATTTTAGGATTTATATTTATTTTACAGGCAACTTTGTAATTATTTTAACCAGGTACAATAGCTATTAAATAGTTCATAACTATTTAATAGCTACCTAGTTAAAATAATTACAAAATTACCTTTAAAATAAATCCTAACCTAAGTTACAATTAAACCTAACACTACACTATCAATACATTTATTAAATACAATACCTACAAATAAATACAATTAAATAAACTAACTAAAGTACAAAAAATAAAAAAGAACTAAGTTACAAAAAATAAAAAAATATTTACAAACATTAGAAAAATATTACAACAATTTTAAACTAATTACACCTACTCTAAGCCCCCTAATAAAATAACAAAGCCCCCCAAAATAAAAAAAATGCCCTACCCTATTCTAAAATTAAAATAGAAAAGCTCTTTTACCTTGCCAGCCCTTAAAAGGGCCCTTTGCGGGGCATGCCCCAAAGAATTCAGCTCTTTTGCCTGTAAAAAAAAAACATACAATACCCCCCCCAACATTACAACCCACCACCCACATACCCCTAATCTAACCCAAACCCCCCTTAAATAAACCTAACACTAAGCCCCTGAAGATCTCCCTACCTTGTCTTCACCACACCGGGTCCCAATCGGTCCAGAAGAGCCTCTGAAGTCTTCATCTAAGCCCAAGCGAAGAGTGACGTCCATCCTCCGGCTGAAGGTTTAATTGTAGATAATTGTAGGTATTTTATTTAATTAATTTATTGATAGTGTAGTTTTAGGTTTAATTGTAACTTAGGTTAGGATTTATTTTACACGTAATTTTGTAATTATTTTAACTAGGTAACTATTAAATAGTTATTAACTATTTAATAGCTATTGTACCTGGTTAAAATAAATACAAAGTTGCCTGTAAAATAAATATTAATCCTAAAATAGCTACAATATAATTATAATTTATATTGTAGCTATATTAGGATTTATTTTACAGGTAAGTATTTAGCTTTAAATAGGAATAATTTATTTAATAAGAGTTAATTTATTTCGTTAGATTTAAATTATATTTAACTTAGGGGGGTGTTAGTGTTAGGGTTAGACTTAGCTTTAGGGGTTAATACATTTATTATAGTAGCGGTGAGCTCCGGTCGGCAGATTAGGGGTTAATTATTGTAGGTAGCTGGTGGCGACGTTGTGGGGGCCAGATTAGGGGTTAATAAATATAATATAGGGGTCGGCGGTGTTAGGGGCAGCAGATTAGGGGTACATAACTATAATGTATGTTGCGGCGGTGTACGGAGCCACAGATTAGGGGTTAATAATAATATGCAGGTGTCAGCGATAGCAGGGGCGGCAGATTAGGAGTTAATAAATATAACATAGTGGTCGGCGATGTTAGGGGCAGCAGATTAGGGGTACATAGGGATAACGTAGCTGGCGGCGGTGTACGGAGCGGCAGATTAGGGGTTAATAATAATATGCAGGGGTCAGCGATAGCGGGGGCGGCAGATTAGGGGTTAATAAGTGTAAGGTTAGGGGTGTTTAGACACGGGGTACATGTTAGAGTGTTAGGTGCAGACTTAGGAAGTGTTTCCCCATATGAAACAATGGGGCTGTGTTAGGAGCTGAACGCTGCTTTTTTGCAGGTGTTAGGGTTTTTTCAGCTCAAACAGCCCCATTGTTTTCTATGGGGAAATCGTGCACGAGCAAGTTTTTGAAGCTGGCCACGTCCGTAAGCACCGCTGGTATCGAGAGTTGCAGTGGCGGTAAATATGCTCTACGCTCCCTTTTTGGAGCCTAACGCAGCCCTTCTGTGAACTCTAAATACCAGCGGTATTTAAAAGGTGCGGGAGAAAACAGCCAGCGTAGCTAACGCACCCCTTTGGCCGCAGAACTCTAAATCTAGCCGATTGTAATCAGTTTAAACCTTATGTGTAAACCCGGAAGTAAAAAGACAATTTTCATAATAATAGTAATTACACATTTTATTCCTCAGTTGGTAGTGTATGTATTTGCTTGGTGTGAGTTATGTTGTCTTTTCTATTTTCAGTTAATTGCTTGCTGCGAGTACAGTTATTTTAAATCTGCTATGATTACCTAGTTCCGGTCTCTCATATGCAGTTACGTAGTGATGTGGGGCAGCCAATCATAGATCTGCTTTTAATTCCATAGTTCACACACCGGGAGTGTATTATTTGTTTACATCACATGTTTTAGGTTTTGACCAATCAAGGGTGCTCAATTTTGTCCATGGAGTCTAACAACATGTGTGCAGCGATCGTAAACATTCCGTTTTGTCCGAAATGTCAAGTGCACAGCAACTGATCTCATTGGTGTATTCATTCATAGAAACGAGCCCAAAACGTATCTATGTCTGATAGAAACTCCCGTAGTGACTAAATTATGTAACTAAACAGCTTGCGATAAATAAACTTATTTCGATGTCTATCTGTATTATTTATTAACTTCCTTGTATTAGATTATATTTAAAAAAACTATCTAAAAATATACATCACTCAAAATATGTATACTCTTGAGTGATATTAGATATTCTACTTGGCTTGAGTTGCCCTGCATATTTTACGTTTAAAAGCGTGTTGAAAACAGGGGACCTATAAGTACTCACAAAGTGGAGGGTTTTGTATTCATGGCTACAATAAATAATAATAGAAATACATTATAACAGAATCCTTGGTACAATAAATAATAGTGGAAATACATTATAACAGAATCATTGGGTTACTAAGAATAAAGGACAGATGAATTGAAAATAGAAAGATTAATTGAAAATAACCTCTAAGAGTCTCTCGAGTCTCAGAACATATGGGAATCCCTCACTTGTTCCAACTATGTGTTTAACATTACTCTCCTCAATAGGATATAATGAGTATTGACCTGAAAATAACCTTTAAGAGTTTCTCGAGTCTCAGAACATATGGGGATCTCTCACTTGTTTCAACTATGTGTTTAACATTACTCTCCTCAATAGGATATAATGAGTATTGACCTGATGCTAATTGTATATCTTGATAGCGGTGTCCTTATGCTCAATCTGCACTAGCTTGAATGCATTACACTGGTTCATGCAACTATGTGTTTAACAATACTCACTAAATGTAATGTATATTCGAGTGTAAAGCTAGTGATATCCGTGTATCTTAATAACGTGATCCTTAGGTGACCAGAACTAACATTCTATATTCAACTGGAATGTGATTTCAATTGTGTCTCTTAGTTAACAGTGGAATGTTATGTTTTATCTAGAGGGAGTCACTCACTCCCATAATACTCAATGTTAGACATAGGAGTCATTAAAGAATATGGGAAATCTATGTTATCTTAGAATTGAACAGAGGGATCCTGCAAACTCTAAAAACTTTGAAATGAAAGAATCTATTCATATTAATAAAATATATTGGTCAGGCATTGACCATATATGGGTCTAGTAGGTTGAAATAGATAAAAGAAGGGGATAGAAGCCTACATGAATAGATTGGAATGTAACTTATTTGTAGAATATAATAACTTTGTAGCTTAATATATCCAAGAAACACAAGAGGAAGACTGTACCTATATTATTGCCACTTAGTGGTGGAGATGTAAAATATAATATATTAAGATGATAAATCTGAGGGAAAGTCTTAATTACAATTGTGTATTCAAAATTTCACGTGTGATTAGTAGGGTTAAACATATCGTACGCTAATGTACCCAATATACTTGAATCTCCAATAATATTTAGATGTACTTAGGTGATATTCATTCTTCAAACTGATATTTGGTGTTCTAACGTTGGAAGTGAGAAGGATTTTTTGAAGTGAGCAGGACATTTCTTTGATGTGAGCAGAAATTGTGGGATATAGTCTTCACATATATATACTGAAATATTCAATTACTAAGGAAGTCGTGTTTTTATAAACTCAGGTGAGACAGGTCTTCTTTTTTTGTTTATACCTTAAGGGTGTATTCAGTCTAATGAAAATATCCATTTCAACTCTGCTTTTAGAAGTTTTTTCTCGTAGTCACCCCCTCTCCAGTTCTTTTTAACCTTTTGGATGCCTATAAATTTTAGATCTTTTATATTACCTTTATGTTTAGTTGCAAAGTGTTTATATAGTACTGTATCCATATTTAGTTTTTCTATCAACAGTATGTGTTCTCTTAACCTATCTTTTAGACTTCTTGAAGTCTGTCCGATATATTGGAGTCCACATGATCACTCTATAAGGTAAATTATTCCACGATCTTGACATCTAATTAGGTCTTTGATATTATATTGTTTCTTTGTCTGATATGATCGAAATGTTTTAGTTTTGATGCCCCTTTTGCAGGCTTTGCAGGTGGGACAAGGAAAGAAACCCTTAATTTGCTTCCCATATACATCATTTATAACTAGATTCTTCTTTTTCTGTAGGCTTGGTGCTAATCTATTTTTCAGATTGTCTGTTTTCCTTTAGACGAAGCTTAGTTGTTTTGGAAGTTTATTTCCGATGATATCATCATCTAGTAATAGGTACCAATGTTTCTTAAAAATTCTTTCAATGATGTGCCGATTACTACTAAATTCTGTAATCATGGGTATATTTAGTATGTCTTCCATTTCTTGTTTTTTCGATCTTTATACCTGATTAGCTCACTTCTTTCCACTTCTCTGACTTCATTCATTTTCTGTTTCAATTGTTCTTCATTATAGCCCCTTTCAACAAATTTTTCTTTAAGTTGTTTGGCTTGTTCTTCCCATTTCTTTATGTTGGAACAATTTTTTCGTACCATAAGAAATTGATTCTTTGGAATATTGTTCTTCCACTTTTCGTGGTGACAACTTAGATAATGGATATAGTTGTTACTATCAACTTGTTTAAAATGTGTAGATGTTTCCCATTTTCCATTAGTTACTTTTATTTCTAAGTCTAGGAATACAATTTCTTTGGGACTCCATACATGGGTGAACTTTAAATTTGAGATGTTCTGGTTCATAATCTCTATGGTATACTCTAAATCCTGAGACGTGCCCTTCCATATAATGAGTATATCATCTATAAATCTACGGTATAGGACCAGGTCCGCGCTGGCTGGGCAGGAATCCCAGAAGATCTTCTCCCATCTGCCCATGTACAGGTTGGTATAACTAGGCGCGAACCTGGTCCCCATAGCTGTACCTCAGATTTGTTGGTAATATGTCCCATCACTGCAGAAATAGTTGTGAGTTAAGCCCCCTATTTTTGGGAGGCATTTGTTAACCATTATACTGCACAAATCATAAAGCATCCAGGGCTGCCAACTAGTAAAGAAAGCTTTTGGAGGTGAGGGGACACAGGCCCAAATTGTATATCTTAGTTCATGTAGTAAAAGTTCTGGTATCCTTTAATGCAACCCCTAAGTCTTGTGCTGCCCACTGCATGTTGCTTCTTTTTTGTCAGCTCTAGAGTACACTTTTGACCTTTTTTCTCCCATGCTTTTATGGAACCATATCTGTATTGGTTTGGTATATGGACACTGGATTAAGTACTAGGAATTTCCTACCTAATCCAGTGTCCATATACCTACCAATACAGATATGTTTCTATAAAAGCATGGGAGAAAAAAAGGTCAAAAGTATACTCTTGAGCTGACAATAAAAGAAGCAACATGCAGTGGGCAGCACAAGACTTAGGATTTGCATGAAAGGATACCAGAACGTTTACTACATGAACTAAGATATGTAATTTGGATTATTGGAGCCTGTGTTCCCATTCCACTCACCTCCAAAAGCTTTCTTTGCTAGTTGACAGCCCTGGGTGCTTCACGACTTGTGCAGCATAAGGGTTAACAAATGTCTCCCAAAAATAAGGGGCTTAAAAAAAATCCCTTCAGGTAGTGAGTAAGGAGGTGGTCAGCAGTAGCACACCATTATAAAAAGGAAGAGACATCAGGGAGGTGCCAGTTAGCACTTTACAGAGAGACTGACTGTGCTCTGCAAAGTGAAGAGAAAGAAAACCTCAACGCTATCTCATAAATAGTCCGTCCGGCTGCTATCTAGATAGATACAGTGAGTCACAATCATATACATCACACATGAAACTAACAAAAGTTAAAAAAAGTAAAAATAATACTGTACTGCATGAGCCACATACTTTACCCACTTACCCTCCAGGGCAGGTCCTCAGCCTCACTTGAGTCACACAGTCGACAGTGCACGTCACTCACTGTACAGTGCACTCATTCTCCTAGTAGTCCTGTCCTCCTATCTTGCTGCTGCCTCTTTCTCATGCCCACGTCTAATCTGTCTCCGACTCTTCGGCATCATACAGTCGCACAAATGACTCTCTCTTCCCTCCAATCCATGTGACTCAGACATCACTCATTTTTTCAGAGTGCATACACTCTGCTGATTGGCTCTATAACAAGGGGCAGCTGCAGAGCCAGGTGCCTCTATTAAGAGGAAATGAGCAGCAAAGAAGCACCACTCATTACAATCAGCCTACATAGCCATGTAGAGGGCAGCTGGAGAGCCGGTCACCTCTAGGAACATAATGAGCCATGAAGAAGCACCACTGGGTGGAGCTGGTATTCACAGCTCATTAAAAATCAATCAGATCAAGATCATTCAGACGGACCGGGGGGGGGGGGGGGGGAGTAAGAGGGTGTAGTACACATTTATGCATGACCATGGTGCTTTGTTCAAAATGAGACCACATTTTTTTTTTAATCCTTGTTAAAATGTTTTTCTTCTCTCATTAGCAGGTGAAGCACTGCCTCACCTGCCTTCTATGACGACATGTCACTGGATGGAGCATTGTCCTGCATAAATATCTTACGGCTAGATTTAGAGTTTTGTCGGTAACGACCCGCGTAGCTAACGCTGGCTTTTTTCTGGCCGCACCTTTAAAATAACTCTGGTATTGAGAGTCCACAGAATGGCTGCGTTAGGCTCCAAAAAGGGAGCATACAGGCATATTTAACGCAACTGCAACTCTCGATACCAGAGTTGCTTGCGGACGCGGCCAGCCTCAAAAACGTGCTCGTGCACGATTCCCCCATAGGAAACAATGGGTCTGTTTGAGCTGAAAAAAACACCTGCCAAAAAAGCAGCATTCAGCTCCTAACGCAGCCCAATTGTTTCCTATGGGGAAACACTTCCTACGTCTGCACCTAACACTCTAACATGTACCCTGAGTCTAAACACCCCTAACCTTACACTTATTAACCTCTAATCTGCTGCCCCCACTATCGCTGACCCCTGCATATTATTTTTAACCCCAAATGATGGTAGAATAATAGAAGGAGATAAGCAGATTGCAGACTGTCTCAATGATTACTTCTGTTCTGTTTTCACTAAAGATTGTGAAGATACAATGTCTACATTAAGGGATGCTACGCAAAATAGAAACAAGCTTAACAGTAATCTTTTTACAGAGGATGAGGTTTTGTTAGCATTATCAAAAATAAATGTTACAAAGGCAGTGGGTCCTGATAATATTCATCCAAGGGTTTTAAAAGAACTTCGATCAGTGCTAACTGTCCCATTAACTGATCTGTTTAATCAGTCACTATTAACAGGAGCTGTCCCAGATGATTGGAGAATAGCAAATGTAATACCCCTTCATAAAAAGGGCAGTAGAGAAGAATCTGGCAACTACAGGCCAGTTAGTTTAACTTCAGTAGTAGGGAAATTAATGGAAAGCCTCTTAAAAGAAAGAATTATGATTTACATAAAGACAAACAATTTAGAGGACCAAAATCAGCATGGTTTTACTTCAGGGAGATCATGTCAGACTAATCTAATTGACTTCTTTGATTATGTAACAAAAGTATTAGACAAGGGAGGAGCAGTTGATGTAGCATATCTAGATTTCAGCAAAGCATTTGACACCGTCCCACACAATAAACTTATTCACAAACTATATCTCCTTGGTCTAGATTCAAAAATTGTGAACTGGGTGGAATGCTGGCTTAAGGACAGAAAACAAAGTGTCTTAGTAAATGGAGTTCATTCAGCAGAGGGGGCTGTTACTAGTGGTGTTCCTCAGGGGTCAGTTCTGGGGCCTGTTTTGTTTAACATATTTATCTGCGATATCAGCAAAGGGCTACAGGGGAAAGTATGTCTCTTTGCAGATGATACAAAAATTTGCTACAGAGTGGATGTTCCAGGGGGGGTAGACAAAATGAGAAGTGATATACAACAATAGGAGGATTGGACAAACGACTGGGATCTAAAGTTTAACACAGCAAAGTGTAAAATAATGCATTTAGGGAAGAAAAATCCAAATGTTAATTACAGACTCAATGACACTTTACTGACTGTTACAGACGAGGAACAGGACTTGGGAATTATTATTTCAGATGATTTAAAACTTAGTAAACAATGTAGTAATGCAGCGAGTAAGGCTAGCAGAATGCTTGGATGTATTGGTAGAGGTATTTGCAGCAGAAATAGTAAGGTTCTTATGCCACTTTATAGATCATTAGTTAGGCCTCATCTTGAGTATTGTGTGCAGTTCTGGAGACCATATCTTCAGAAGGATATTAACAAACTTGAATCTGTGCAAAGGAGGGCTACCAAAATGGTACATGGTCTAAAAAATAAAACTTACCAGGATAGGCTCAATGACCTAAATATGTATAGCTTAGAGGAGAGAAGGGAAAGAGGTGATATGATAGCAACTTTCAAGTACATTAAAGGGTTTAGTAAAACTGAGGCTGTGGGTATTTTACATAAAATGGAAAATTCAAGAACAAGGGGTCATGAGCTCAAGCTAAAGGGTAGTAGATTCAGGAGTAATTTGAGGAAGCACTTCTTTACCGAAAGAGTGATTGATTTATGGAATAAACTTCCTCAAGAGGTAGTAGCAACAAACACTGTGGGGGACTTTAAAAATGCATGGGACAAGCATAGGGCTATCCTACGAACTAGATAAGTTTATACTGTTAGGTAAGGTCGGGCAGACTTGCTGGGCCTATGGCTCTTATCTGCCATCAATATCTATGTTTCTATGTTTCTATGTTTCTAATCTGCCGCTCCGTAAACCGCCGCTACTTACATTATCCTTATGTACCCCTAATCTGCTGCCCCTAACACCGCCGACCCCTATATTATATTTATTAACCCCTAATCTGCCCCCCACAACGTCGCCTCCACCTAACTACTCTTATTAACCCCTAATCTGCCGACCGGACTGCACCGCTATCATAATAAAGTTATTAACCACTAATCCGCCTCACTAACCCTATAATAAATAGTATTAACCCCTAATCTGCCCTCCCTAACATCGCCGACACCTAACTTCAAACATTAACCCCTAATCTGCCGACCGGAGCTCACCGCTATTCTAATAAATTTTTTAACCCCTAAAGCTAATTCTAACCCTAACCCTAACACCCCCTAAGTTAAATATAATTTAAATCTAACGAAATAAATTAACTCTTATTAAATAACGTATTCCTATTTAAAGCTAAATACTTACCTGTAAAATAAACCCTAATATAGCTACAATATAAATTATAATTACATTGTAGCTATTTTAGGATTAATATTTATTTTACAGGCAACTTTGTATTTATTTTAACCAGGTACAATAGCTATTAAATAGTTAAGAACTATTTAATAGTTACCTAGTTAAAATAATAACAAAATCACCTGTAAAATAAATCCTAACCTAAGTTACAATTAAACCTAACACTACACTATCAATAAATTAATTAAATAAAATACCTACAATTACCTACAATTAAACCTAACACTACACTATCAATAAATGAATTAAATACAATATCTACAAATAAATACAACTAAATAAACTAACTAAAGTACAAAAAATAAAAAAGAACTGTTACAAAAAATAAAAAAATATCTACAAACATTAGAAAAATATTACAACAATTTTAAACTAATTACACCTACTCTAAGCCCCCTACTAAAATAACAAAGCCCCCCAAAATAAAAAAATGCCCTACCCTATTCTAAATTACAAAAGTTCAAAGCTCTTTTACCTTACCAGCCCTGAACAGGGCCCTTTGCGGGGCATGCCCCAAGAAATTCAGCTCTTTTGCCTGTAAAAAAAAACATACAATACCCCCCCCAACATTACAACCCACCACCCACATACCCCTAATCTAACCCAAACCCCCCTTAAATAAACCTAACACTAAGCCCCTGAAGATCTCCCTACCTTGAGTCATCTTCACCCAGCCGAGCCAAATTCTTCATCCAAGCAGAGCAAGAAGAGGTCCTCAATCCGGTAGAAGTCTTCATCCAAGCAGGGCAGAAGAGGTCTTCCATCCGATTGAAGTCTTCATCCAAGCGGCATCTTCTATCGTCATCCATCCGGAGCGGAGCGGCAGCATCCTGAAGACCTCCGATGCGGAACATCCATCCTGGCCGACGACTGAACGACGAATGACGGTTCCTTTAAATGATGTCATCCAAGATGGCGTCCCTCGAATTCCGATTGGCTGATAGGATTCTATCAGCCAATCGGAATTAAGGTAGGAATATTCTGATTGGCTGATGGAATCAGCCAATCAGAATCAAGTTCAATCCGATTGGCTGATCCAATCAGCCAATCAGATTGAGCTTGCATTCTATTGGCTGTTCCGATCAGCCAATAGAATGCGAGCTCAATCTGATTGGCTGATTGGATCAGCCAATCGGATTGAACTTGATTCTGATTGGCTGACTCCATCAGCCAATCAGAATTTTCCTACCTTAATTCCGATTGGCTGATAGAATCCTATCAGCCAATCGGAATTTGAGGGATGCCATCTTGGATGACGTCATTTAAAGGAACCGTCATTCGTCGTTCAGTCGTCGGCCAGGATGGATGTTCCGCATCGGAGGTCTTCAGGATGCTGCCGCTCCGCTCCGGATGGATGACGATAGAAGATGCCGCTTGGATGAAGACTTCAATCGGATGGAAGACCTCTTCTGCCCCGCTTGGATGAAGACTTCTACCGGATGGAGGACCTCTTCTTGCTCCGCTTGGATGAAGAATTTGGCTAGGCTGGGTGAAGACGACTCAAGGTAGGGAGATCTTCAGGGGCTTAGTGTTAGGTTTATTTAAGGGGGGTTTGGGTTAGATTAGGGGTATGTGGGTGGTGGGTTGTAATGTTGGGGGGGGTATTGTATGTTTTTTTTTTACAGGCAAAAGAGCTGAATTTCTTGGGGCATGCCCCGCAAAGGGCCCTGTTCAGGGCTGGTAAGGTAAAAGAGCTTTGAACTTTTGTAATTTAGAATAGGGTAGGGCATTTTTTTATTTTGGGGGGCTTTGTTATTTTATTAGGGGGCTTAGAGTAGGTGTAATTAGTTTAAAATTGTTGTAATATTTTTCTAATGTTTGTAGATATTTTTTTATTTTTTGTAACTTTAGTTAGTTTATTTAATTGTATTTATTTGTAGATATTGTATTTAATTCATTTATTGATAGTGTAGTGTTAGGTTTAATTGTAGGTAATTGTAGGTATTTTATTTAATTAATTTATTGATAGTGTAGTGTTAGGTTTAATTGTAACTTAGGTTAGGATTTATTTTACAGGTGATTTTGTAATTATTTTAACTAGGTAACTATTAAATAGTTAATAACTATTTAAAAGCTATTGTACCTGGTTAAAATAATTACAAAGTTGCCTGTAAAATAAATATTAATCCTAAAATAGCTACAATGTAATTATAATTTATATTGTAGCTATATTAGGGTTTATTTTACAGGTAAGTATTTAGCTTTAAATAGGAATAAGTTATTTAATAAGAGTTAATTTATTTTGTTAGATTTAAATTATATTTAACTTAGGGGGGTGTTAGGGTTAGGGTTAGAATTAGCTTTAGGGGTTAAAAAATTTATTAGAATAGCGGTGAGCTCCGGTCGGCAGATTAGGGGTTAATGTTTGAAGTTAGGTGTCGGCGATGTTAGGGAGGGCAGATTAGGGGTTAATACTATTTATTATAGGGTTAGTGAGGCGGATTAGGGGTTAATAACTTTATTATGATAGCGGTGCGGTCCGATCGGCAGATTAGGTTTTAATAAGTGTAGTTAGGTGGAGGCGACGATGTGGGGGGCAGATTAGGGGTTAATAAATATAATATAGGGGTCGGCGGTGTTAGGGGCAGCAGATTAGGGGTACATAAGTATAACGTAGGTGGCGGTCGGCAGATTAGGGGTTAAAAAAATGTAATCGAGTGACGGCGATGTGGGGGGACCTCGGTTTAGGGGTACATAGGTAGTTTATGGGTGTTAGTGTACTTTAGAGTACAGTAGTTAAGAGCTTTATGAACTGGCGTTAGCCCAAAAAGCTCTTAACTCCTGACTTTTTTCTGTGGCTGGAGTTTTGTCATTAGATTTCTAACGCTCACTTCAGCCACGACTCTAAATACCGGAGTTAGAAAGATCCCATTGAAAAGATAGGATACGCAATTGACGTAAGGGGATCTGCGGTATGGAAAAGTCGCGGCTGAAAAGTGAGCGTTAGACCCTTTCCTGACTGACTCCAAATACCGGCGGTAGCCTAAATCCAGCGTTAGGAGCCTCTAACGCTGGTTTTCACGGCTACCGCCAAACTCTAAATCTAGGCCATAGTTTGCTTGAAAGATGCCAACTTTTTCCTGTACCACTGCTAGAAGAAAGTGTCTTCTAAAAACTGGCAGTAGTTTGGGGAGTCAATTTTCACTAAATTTTCAACCCGAAAAGGTCCAACTAGCTCATCTTTAATAATATCAGCCCATACCAGTACCCCACCTTCACCTTGCTGGCATCTGATTCAAAAAGGAGCTCTGTGCCCGTTACTAATCCAGCCACGGGCCCATCCATCTGGTCTGTCAAGAGTCACTCTCATCTCATCAGTCCATAAAAACTTTTAAAAATCTGTGTTCAGATATTTCTTGGCCCAGTATTGACATTTCAATGTATGTGTCTTGTTCAGCGGTGGACGGGTTTCAGCCTTCTTTAACTTGGCCATGTCTCTGAGCACTGAACACCTTGTACTTCTGGGCACTGAAGGTAGGTTGCAGTTCTGGAATATGACAGCACTGGAGGATAATCAGTTCCTGTTAGCTTCACATTTGATTCTTCTTAAATTTTTGACAGTTAATTAATTTGCGTCTTTTTTCTCAACATGTTTCTTGCAAACCTGTTGACTATTTGCAACAAAACGTTTGATGGTTCTGTTATCACACCCCAATATCTTGCTGCATCCCTGTAAAAGACTTTTTACAATTTTTAGTCAGTTAAATCTCTTTTTTAGCCAATTTTGCCTGAGGAAAATAAGCTGCCTAATAATTATGCACACCTTGATATAGGGTGTTGATCTGCTAAGGCCACACCCTCCCTCATTACACAAATACACATCACATGGTATGCTTAAATCCAATAAGCATTCAAATTTATACAGCTAGGAGTTGGACAATATGCATAAAAATAATGATTTTTTTTTTCAAAACACTCACTTGCCAAATAATTATGGACACAGTGTAGATAGAAAATGAAGATTGCATAGATATGTTTTTTGTTTTAATCTACTGGACAGCAAAGGGCTCCAATTTACTTATATATGCATCTTATGTGTGTACATATGTATTTGTGTTTATATGTTTATATATGTTTGTTAATACATAAACATATAAATACATAAATACATATGTACACTTATATAGACATATATATATATATATATATATATATATACATACATGTATGTATCTCTATTTTTTCTAACACCTAAGATCTCATATCTTTGAGCACTTATAACTTTTGTGTGAAATCATTTTTATCTGATTCTGTTATTGTACTTTGTTATGTATTTTTTATGTGTTTTCTGTTGGAGCGATCTCATTGGGCTCCATGTACTAAGCTGTCTGCGAGGTCGTGACTATTTCCTTCTAAATTTCTGCATGTGGATCAATAACTGTATGTACTATTCCCCGAATTCATTGAAAAACTTACATTTTACAAATGTCGAGCGAACTTGTCCGCAACTCTTGTATTCTAGTGCTATAAAATACTCGCTCGACATTAATCTCGCACAAAATAGTAATTACTAAACTATCTATTTATACGCTCATTCATTTTTCCGCACGTACCTCGTGAAAAATCCCTCGCCAGCTTATAGGCGAGCACCATAGGTTTTTGCCCCACCAAGTGTGCCCAATATGCTTCACTTTCCCTATCCCTCTTCTCAGTAATAATTCTATATTATCTGGCATAAGGTACTACCTACTGGAAACACCCAGGTTTGGTTTCTATAGGTTCAAGGGCTCAAACCCCCAGTCCCCCCCTCTCTCCCTAGAGGTCATAGGGAATCTATAACCTCTATAACATATACGCCTACAACTGATATAAAAGAGGGACAATACACTTGAATCTTTACTCACTGTTGATCCTGCTAGCCATGGAGACACTTCTTCAACTGTATATTCTTCGTCTGATGCAAATCAGGGGTAGAAGGCAAATTTGTGAACCTGATGCCATAGAAAATGTGGTTAGAAGAAGGAGATTGCGGGTACAGCGCGTATTCCTTCCTCGGGTTCCTTTAGATGCCCTTTCCGATAGAGAGGTTATTCAAAGGTTCCGTCTGGATTGACATTCAATATTGAATTTATATGCTCAAATCGCACATTTTCTAGAGCCAGTGATGGCTCGTTCAAGGGCCATTCCCAGAATTCTCAAGTTTCTTGCTGCCTTGCACTTTTTTGCCACCGGATCATTTCAGGCAGTGTCATCATTGGTTTTAGTCAGTCTGCCTTTTTGAGTCATCTATCCAAAGTTATCAATGCACTCATGCATATATTCCCTAAATATGTTTGACTACCATCTACAACAGAAGAGTGGCAATCGATAAAGTCACAATTCTATAGTGGGGCCGGAATGCCAAATGTCCTTGGGGAAATAGACTGTACCCATATTTTAGTTCGACCACCTCGTTTACGGGAGGAGATTTATCGGAACTGAAAGTCTTGCCATTCTCTCGGCTAGATTTAGAGTTTGGCAGTAGCCGTCAAAACCAGCGTTAGGGGGTCCTAACGCTGGTTTTTACCCCCCGCTGGTATTTAGAGTCAGTCATTATAGGGTCTAACGCTCACTTTGCAGCCGTGACTTTTCCATGCCGCAGATCCCCCTACGCCAATTGCGTATCCTATCTTTTCAATGGGATCTTCCTAACGCCAGTATTTAGAGTTGTGGCTGAAGTGAGCGTTAGAAATCTAACGACAAAACTCCAGCCGCAGAAAAAAAAACAGGAGTTAAGAGCTTTTTGGGCTAACGCTGTTTCATAAAGCTCTTAACTACTGTGCTCTAAAGTACACTAACACCCATAAACTACCTATGTACCCCTAAACTGAGGTCCCCCCACATCGCCGCCACTATAATAAATATTTTTAACCCCTAATCTGCCGACCGCACACCGCCGCCACCTACACTATACTTATGTACCCCTAATCTGCTGCCCCTAAAACCACCTACCCCAATATTATATTTATTAACCCCTTATCTGCCCCCCTCAACGTCGCCGACACCTACCTACACTTATTAACCCCTAATCTGCCGACCGGACCTCACCGTTACTATAATAAATGTATTAACCACTAAAGCTAAGTCTAACACTAACACCCCCCTAAGTTAAATATAATTTAAATCTAACGAAATAAATTAACTCTTATTAAATAAATTATTCCTATTTAAAGCTAAATACTTACCTGTAAAATAAATCCTAATATAGCTACAATATAAATTATAATTATATTGTAGCTATTTTAGGATTAATATTTATTTTACAGGCAACTTTGTATTTATTTTAACCAAGTACAATAGCTATTAAAGAGTTAATAACTATTTAATAGTTACCTAGTTAAATAATTACAAAATTACCTGTAAAATAAATCCTAACCTAAGTTGCAATTAAACCTAACACTACACTAGCAATAAATTAATTAAATAAAATACCTACAATTATCTACAATTAAACCTAACACTACACTAGCAATAAATAAATTAAATAAAATACCTACAAATAAATACAATTAAATAAAAAAACTAAAGTACAAAAAATAAAAAAGAACTAAGTTACAAAAAATAAAAAATATTTACAAACGTTAGAAAAATATTACAACAATTTTAAACTAATTACACCTACTCTAAGCCCCCTAATAAAATAACAAAGCCCCCCAAAATAAAAAATGCCCTACCCTATTCTAAAATGAAAATAGAAAAGCTCTTTTACCTTACCAGCCCTGAAAAGGGCCATTTGCGGGGCATGCCCCAAAGAATTCAGCTCTTTTGCCTGGAGAAAAAAAACATACAATACCCCCCCAACACTACAACCCACCACCCACATACCCCTAATCTAACCCGAACCCCCCTTAAATAAACCTAACAATTAGCCCCTGAAGATCTTCTTACCTTATCTTCACCACACCGGGTATCACACCGATCCGTCCTGGCTCCGATGTCTTGATCCAAGCCCAAGCGGGGAGCTGAAGACATCCATCCTCCGGCTGAAGTCTTGATCCAAGCAGGCAGAAGAGGACATCCGGACCGGCAAACATCTTCATCCAAGCCGCATCTTCTATGTTCTTCCATCCGATGACGACCGGCTCCATCTTGAAGACCTCCAACACGGATCCATCCTCTTCTTCCGACGACTAGACGACAAATGAAGGTTCCTTTAAGGGACGTCATCCAAGATGGCGTCCCTCGAATTCCGATTGGCTGATTCTATCAGCCAATCGGAATTAAGGTAGGAAAATTCTGATTGGCTGATGGAATCAGCCAATCAGATTCAAGTTCAATCCGATTGGCTGATCGGATCAGCCAATCAGATTGAGCTTGCATTCTATTGGCTGATCGGAACAGCCAATAGAATGCAAGCTCAATCTGATTGGCTGATCGGATCAGCCAATCGGATTGAACTTGAATCTGATGGGCTGATTCCATCAGCCAATCAGAATTTTCCTACCTTAATTCCGATTGGCTGATAGAATCCTATCAGCCAATCGGAATTCGAGGGACGCCATCTTGGATGACGTCCCTTAAAGAAACCTTCATTCGTCGTCTAATCGTCGGAAGAAGGGGATGGATCCGCGTTGGAGGTCTTCAAGATGGAGCCGGTAGTCATCGGATGGAAGAACATAGAAGATGCGGCTTGGATGAAGATGTTTGCCGGTCCGGATGTCCTCTTCTGCCCGCTTGGATCAAGACTTCAGCCGGAGGATGGATGTCTTCAGCCCCCCGCTTGGGCTTGGATCAAGACATCGGAGCCAGGACGGATTGGTGTGATACCCGGTGTGGTGAAGATAAGGTAGGAAGATCTTCAGGGGCTTAGTGTTAGGTTTATTTAAGGGGGGTTTGGGTTAGATTAGGGGTATGTGGGTGGTGGGTTGTAATGTTGGGGGGGTATTGTATGTTTTTTTTTTCTCCAGGCAAAAGAGCTGAATTCTTTGGGGCATGCCCCGCAAATGGCCCTTTTAAGGGCTGGTAAAGTAAAAGAGCTTTTCTATTTTAATTTTAGAATAGGGTAGGGTTAGGGTTAGGGTTAGGGTAGTATTAGGTTTAATTGTAGATAATTGTAGGTATTTTATTTAATTAATTTATTGCTAGTGTAGTGTTAGGTTTAATTGTAACTTAGGTTAGGATTTATTTTACAGGTAATTTTGTAATTATTTTAACTAGGTAGCTATTAAATAGTTATTAACTATTTAATAGCTATTGTACCTGGTTAAAATAAATACAAAGTTGCCTGTAAAATAAATATAAATCCTAAAATAGCTACAATATAATTATAATTTATATTGTAGCTATATTAGGGTTTATTTTACAGGTAAGTATTTAGCTTTAAATAGGAATAAATTATTTAATAAGAGTTAATTTATTTTGTTAGATTTAAATTATATTTAACTTAGGGGGGTGTTAGGGTTAGGGTTAGGGTTAGACTTAGCTTTAGGGGTTAAAAATTTTTAGTAGCGGTTAGGTCCGGTCGGAAGATTAGGGGTTAATACTTGAAGTTAGGTGTTGGCGATGTTAGGGAGGGTAGATTAGGGGTTAATACTATTTATTATAGGGTTAGTGAGGCGGATTAGGGTTTATACATTTATTATAGTACCGGTGAGGTCCGGTCAGCAGATTAGGGGTTAATAATTGTAGGTAGGTGGAGGCGACATTGTGGGGGGCAGATTAGGGCATAATAAATATAATATAGGGGTCGGCGGTGTTAGGGGCAGCAGATTAGGGGTACATAGGGATAACGTAGGTTGCGGCGGTGTACGGAGCGGCAGATTAGGGGTTAATAATAATATGCAGGGGTCAGCAATAGCGGGGGCGGCAGATTAGGGGTTAATAAGTGTAAGGTTAGGGGTACATGTTAGGGTGTTAGGTGCAGGCATAGGAAGTGTTTCCCCATAGGAAACAATGGGGCTGCGTTAGGAGCTGAACGCTGCTTTTTTGCAGGTGTTAGGGTTTTTTTCAGCTCAAACTGCCCCATTGTTTCCTATGGAAATATCGTGCATGAGCAAGTTTTTGAAGCTGGCCGCGTCCGTAAGCACTGCTGGTATCGAGAGTTGCAGTGGCGGTAAATATGCCTCTACGCTAGGGTTGCCACCCGTCCCTTAAAATACAGAACACTTATAAGTTACACATGCTGCAGGGTGTGCAGGGAGAAATATAAATAGTGCTGTCCAGAAATACAATACATGTTCCTCCCTGCACACCCTGCAGCATGTGTAACTCATAAGTATCCAAGAAAACATGGCTGAGGTGGCAACCCTACTCTACGCTCCCTTTTTGAAGCCTAATGCACTGAAAACGCAGCCATTCTGTGAACTCTAAATACCAGCGGTATTTAAAAGGTGCGGGGAAAAAAAAGCATGCATTAGCTACGTGGGTCGTTACCGACAAAACTCTAAATCTAGCCATCTGAATGTACAGATGGTGTGTGACCCGAAAATGAGGATTATAAGCGTAAGATCCAATTACCCTGGCTCCTGTCATGATGCTTATATCCTTAGGCAGACCAGACTGTATCAAAAATTTGAGAATGGAGAGATGCCAGAGGGATGGTTATTAGGTAAGCTTAACTGTCACCAAATAAGTATTTATTTAATATATTATTGTATATTCTATAATGTAACCAATTGATAATATATTACTATAATATCCATCAAAACCTTTATAAATTATGTATTAATCTAATTGCTTATTAATCATTTGTGACCAAAAATATATATTGTTACTATTAATTGATACTAATTTGACACTATCATCTAAAAATAATAATATTTTTTTTTCTTTCAAACATCTTTGAATTACAAACAATTGACTTACTTTAATATTTAGTTTTTGACATTACAGGGGATGCTGGCTTCTGACACCCTATAATAACCCTCAACTCAGGAAACATATTCGGTTTAATGATGCACACAAGACCACAAGGGACTTTGAAAGGACTTATGGATTTTTGAAAATGAGGTTCCGATGGCTGGACAGGTCTGGCGGTGCAATGCAGTATTCTACTGAAAAAGTAGCTAGAATCATATTAGTTTGCTGTGTTTTGCATAATATTGTCACAAAAAGAGGATGCCCCATTGTTGAAGATATTCCAATGCCTTTCAATGATTTTCCGGATGAAATTTGCAGGGAGAACACAAATAGATGTGGCATGGCCACAAGGGACATGGTTTCTAACCAATATTTTGATAATTGATTTTTATCAAACAATGCTTTACTTATATGCAAATTATGTGTAGCTGTTATGTGATTTTTTTTTTCAATTAAAATATTTTTTAAAAATCATCATCTTCCATTTTATAAACATCAGAGTTATCAGTATTTGCATTGATCACACCAAAAAAATGACATGAAACAGACGTTCCTTTTCTTAATAATAATTTATTAACTTACCGCTAGATTTAGAGTTCTGCGTTAGCCGTCAAAACCAGTATTATGGGCTCCTAACGCTGGTTTTGGGCTACCGCTGTTATTTAGAGTCAGTCAGGAAAGGGTCTAACGCTCACTTTGCAGCTGCGACTTTTACATACCGCAGATCCCCCTACGCCATTTGCGTATCCTATCTTTTCAATGGGATCTTTCTAACGCCAGTATTTAGAGTCTTGGCTGAAGTGAGCGTTAGAAATCTAATGACAAGACTCCAGCCGTAGAGAAAAGCCAGGAGTTAAGAGCTTTCTGGGATAATGCCGGTTCATAAAGCTCTTAACTACTGTGCTCTAAAGTACACTAACACCCATAAACTACCTATGTACCCCTAAACCGAGGCCCCCCCACATCGCCGCCACTCTATTAATTTTTTTAACTCCTAATCTGCCGACCGCAAACCGCAGCAACCTACGTTATCCCTATGTACCCCTAATCTGCAGCCCCTAACACCGCCAACCCCTATATTATATTTATTAACCCCTAATCTGATGCCCCCAACGTCGCCGCCACCTACCTACAATTATTAACCCCTAATCTGCCGACCGGACCTCACCCCTACTAAAATAAATGTATTAACCCCTAATCCGCCTCACTCCCGCCTCAATAACCCTATAATAAATAGTATTAACCCCTAATCTGCCCTCCCTAACATCACTGACACCTAACTTCAAGTATTAACCCCTAATCTGCCGACCGAACCTCGCCGCTACTCTATTAAATTTATTAACCCCTAAAGCTAAGTCTAACCCTAACACTAACAGCCCCCTAAGTTAAATATAATTTTTATCTAACTAAATAAATTAACTCTTATTAAATAAATTATTCCTATTTAAAGCTAAATACTTACCTGTAAAATAAACACTAATATAGCTACAATATAAATAATAATTATATTGTAGCTATTTTAGGATTTATATTTATTTTACAGGCAACTTTGTATTTATTTTAACCAGGTACAGATAACCCCTAATCTGCCGACCGAACCTCGCCGCTACTCTATTAAATTTATTAACCCCTAAAGCTATGTCTAACACTAACACCCCCCTAAATTAAATATAATTTTTATCTAACGAAATAAATTAACTCTTATTAAATAAATTATTCCTATTTAAAGCTAAATACTTACCTGTAAAATAAACCCTAATATAGCTACAATATAAATAATAATTATATTGTAGCTATTTTAGGATTTATATTTATTTTACAGGCAACTTTGTATTTATTTTAACCAGGTACAATAGCTATTAAATAGTTAATAACTATTTAATAGCTACCTAGTTAAAATAATTACAAAATTACCTGTAAAATAAATCCTAACCTAAGTTACAATTAAACCTAACACTACACTATCAATAAATAAATTAAATAAAATGCCTACAATTATCTACAATTAAATCTAACACTACACTATCAATAAATGAATTACATACAAATACCTACAATTAAATACAATTAAATAAACTAACTAAAGTACAAAAAATAAAAAAAGAACTAAGTTACAAAAAATAAAAAAATAATTTACAAACATTAGAAAAATATTACAACAATGTTAAGCTAATTACACCTACTCTAAGCCCCCTAATAAAATAACAAAGCCCCCCAAAATAAAAAAATGCCCTACCCTATTCTAAAATACAAATAGAAAAGCTCTTTTACCTTACCAGCCCTTAAAAGGGCCTTTTGCGGGGCATGCCCTAAATAATTCTGCTCTTTCGCCTGTAAAAAAAACCCATACAATACCCTCCCAACATTACAACCCACCACCCACATACCCCTAATCTAACCCAAACCCCCATTAAATAAACCTAACACTAAGCCCCTGAAGATCTCCCTACCTTATCTTCACCACGCCGGGTATCACCGATCCGTCCAGAGAAGGCTCCGAAGTCTTCATCCAAGCCCAAGCGGGTGCTGAAGAGGTCATCATTGAGCTGAAGAGATCCATCATCCGGCTGAAGAGGTCCATCATCCGGCTGAAGAGGTCCATTCCAGCTGAAGAGTTCCATCATCCGACTGAAGAGGTCCATCATTGGGCTGAAGTCTTCTATCAAGCGGCATCTTCAATCTTCTTTCTTCCGGATCCATCTTCATCCCGCCAACGCGGAGCATCCATCTTGGCCGATGACTTCCCGACGAATGACGGTTCCTTTAAGGGACGTCATCCACAATGGCGTCCCTCGAATTCCGATTGGCTGATAGGATTCTATCAGCCAATCGGAATTAAGGTAGGAAAATTCTGATTGGCTGATCCAACCAGCCAATCAGATTGAGCTTGCATTCTATTGGGTGACTGGCTGAGCAGAATATGGCCATATTGTGTGACTAAGATCCCATCTTTATTTCAAAAATTTAAAAAAATTATGATATATTAAGAAGGCAACTTTTGCAGCATTAAGGAAAAAATGGAAAAAAGTTAAAATATGTGAAATAATTTGTGGTCTCATGTGTCTTGAGGTGCGCCAATACCTGCTCTTATTATTATATACATTTTGGTCACTTTGGCAGCACTCCACAATATGTGCATTTAAAAACATATGCTTTTATTAGATGTGCTTAACCATTATTTCTTACTTTTATCTATCTATCTATCTATCTATCTATCTATCTATCTATCTATATATATATATATATATATATATATATATAGTACAGAAAGAGATCAGCACTCACCAACGTTGTAACCACTCAGTGCACGGCCAGTAAACATATACAAGAATATACACTGCAAAAGGACAAGACCTGGTGTAGATCCATGGAGTCCCACAGCAAAGAAAGCCAGCATAAAATGTATTTATGTATTTCCAAGGTATCAGCACTCTCTGTTCCTGTAATGGAAGTGCGGGGTGCCACCCAGTAAATATAGTGTAAATAAAGAAATCCAGATGATGCACTCGCTGTGTTTCAACATTTTTAATTAGTTACGTTTTTCGGGGAGTGACCCCTGTCTTCAGACTCCTGTGAATAAATATAAATATGTATATATATACACGATTATATATAGATATTTATATACATAGGAATATCTATTTATAAATACTTAGAACATATTCCCCTATGTGCAGCACATAAGAATGTGAAATATTTAGTGTAAATACACAGTATAACACTTTATTAAATATGAATATTGCAGAAATATGATAGTATATGTACATATGTATTTATGTGAAAAGAAGAACAAAGAGCAATCTCAACTGTAATATGTGATATTTTATCTACAATCTTTGAATAGAATGTTATAACTGAGGTGCATTCTGGAAACTATTTATACAAAAGGAGTATTTGAAGAGGAGTGGATGAACCAAAATAAGAGTAAATCTACATAAAATGTACTCTTTTTGCATATTACCCTACCTGTCTCTGTAACTTATTATTCTCCTTCATATACTCCTTTTGTATATGTATTTATATGTTTATATGTGTACATGTATATACATATATACACATATAAATACATATGTACACACATATATATATATATATATTTACACACACACACATATACATCTTTAGACATGTATATTTAGGCATCTCAATTGCTAAAGCCATTTGCCTGCCTTTTTTTCTAACACCAAAGACCACATTACTTTGAGCCTTTTTAACTTTTGTGTGCAGTATTTTATTTTGATAATTTTTATTAGGTAGTGTTATTATAATTGTAAGTGTACTTTGTAATGTATTTTTGATGTTTTTTTTGCAACTTTTTAGTTATAAAAAACAGTTAACCAGAGCTCTGAATTTGCATTAAACATACTAACATAAATCGTTAATGTGCTCAAGAGATCACGTTTACTATCAACACATAATACTAGAGGTAAGCCCGACTAATGCAAACAACCACGATAACCCTTTATCGCTCATGCCCACAAACGTTTGCCCCGCACTTGGAATCTGGTCCTTAGTATTTTTTGTAATTCCTCCATTAATGCTCAGAAATCTAACTGCCACTACATTTTGTTTCCAGAGCTAAGAGAGTCAGGGTATTGTTCAGGATGGATAGCCTTGCTCGAACTAAAAAGAGCTTTAGGGGAAATTCTGTTTTCAACAAAGAAGAAGATAATATCCATGTAACATTTACACAGAGCTCTAACCTTTTAAATGAATTAATAAATAAAACAAACATGCAGATACATGATAAGAAATCCCTTGGTGAAATATAAAAGACTTACTGTACTTAGCAGATAAGAAACACTGTAATCACATTAAACTAACATTAACCAATAACATGCTTCATTGTGCTAAGAAACAAATTGTGTCTATTTGTTATCTCAAGATGAGTGCCTAGTGATTCAGTTTGTGGGATTTAGATAAACTAGGTGTTTCTATAAACTATCAAGTAGATGTTGCCATATAAAACATAGGGATAGATAGATGTAGTGAAATGCTGCCCTTTATTGATAAAGCAGATTATTTTATAACACATTTATTTATAAAACCTTTATAATTTTTAAAATATTAAAGAAAGGAAAAGTATTTCCATCTGCTCTTCTTTCAATGCATTTATATAAATACATCATTCAGCCAATTAGCAGCCTGTAAAATGCCTCAGGTATACTTGTGGTTTACAGGCCTAGTGGCAGCATCAGCAGAAGGGCGGTTGGGGACAATAGTGTAATAATAAGTGATGCAGCCGGTGCTTCTCACAATATTTTCTTTCTTCTTACTAAAGGTCTGAAGTTGTGGGGCATATGGCCAGCATAAAGTAGACTTTAAAGGGGCAATATACCCTACATTTGTCTCCACTTCAATTTGTTCCCAATGTCACATTTTACCTGCTGTAGTGTATTAAACCCTTAACCTAACCCAATGCTATACCGCATAACGTACATATATGTCGCAGCTTTAGGAAGCTCCAGTAGTCTCAGCTGTAAAATGACAACTGAGTGCTGCTATTCCTGAGCTGCAGGTACTGTCTGTAACAATCTTCTTCAGTGCCGTGTGTGAGGGAGGTAAGTGAGGGAGGTAGGTGGGTGGGCAGCACAGAGGCGAAGGGGGGAAAAGGGAGGGAGTGGAAGTAGCCCTACACTGCAGAAACTAAAAAAAATCGAGAATCAGGGTGGGGGACCTATAGTAGCGATCGCGGTGAGGGGGGACTGCTACAATACCGAAAAAAATACAAAATATTAAATAAATAAATACAAATACAACTGCAAACTGATTATTGGCAGACAGTTGCCAGTACCTAAGATTGCAGACACCATTGGGGGGGAAAGGGTTATAGAGCTGTTAGGGAGAGATCAGGAAGGTGGGAGGGTAAGTGGGATCCTACACTGCAGAAAATACATAAATACAATTAAAAAAAGCCTTAAAATGTAATCCTGACAGACTGTCTGCTGGTACCTAAGATGTTGGTGAGGAGTGTGGGGGTTGGTGTAAAGAGATGTTCGGGAGGGATCAAGGAGGTGGGGCGTGTCAGGTAGGAGGGTAATCTTTACACTAGAATACTATAACCCTTGCCAGCTTACTAATTAACCCCTTTCACTTCATGAAATTTCAGAAGTATGGTGCGCAGCTGCAATTAGTGGCCTTCTAATTACCAAAAAGAAATGGCAAGGCCATGCATAACTGTTATTTCTGAACACAGGGATCCCCAGGAAACTTTTAAATCCATTTATGTTATAACTGCATAAGTGATATGTAAATAATTTCAGTTAGAAGCACAAGGTTTTTAAATTATTTTTTAATCTATATAATCACATTTATTGGTGAAACAGTGGCAAGAAATACTTTGGGTTATCCACTAAATATATATATATAGTTTTGATAGTTAAATAAAAAAGTCTATGTTTCTGTTTAAATGGAGTGATAGCAAAAATGCTAAAAATTCTTCAGCATTTTGGGCAAGATTTTCTTTGCAATCCCTGGAAGTGAAGGGGTTAAATTGTTTACAAATAGCTACTTTTATGGCTTTTGGCCTTTAATATAGCTGATTTTGCCTGTGTTATTCCTATCTCTACTAAAAGTCTCTATACTTAAGTATTGGGCATTGGTTTACAGACAGAGATAAAATAAAGGTGCATGTGTGTGTAAAGATAATTATAACATTAGGATATCTGCTTTCTGGGCTGATTAACCACTCCCTGCCCTGACTTTGAGCAATTCCCTCTTCGAGCTTCTTCTGTGTTTTACCCAGATTGTGCCTATGATTTTCCCTCTATATTCCCCTTTTGTTTTGGAGCTTGGTAGTCTGATTTTTCAGTTTTTAGACCCCTTTGCTTGTACGTTGCCTATGCCTTGCCCTCATATACCTATTCCTAGCCCCAGCATGGGCTCTCAGCCTAAGCGACATGCCTGCTTCAAGTATGTAAAAGACTCAGAAGAAACCTGCCTTGGCCAAGCCTCAGCGGTAACCTATCTCTGACAAACTTAATCAGTGACCTGCCTCTGCGAAGCCTCAGGGTTATCGGCGTTTGTCAAATTCAGCAGTTACCTGTCTATGGCAAATTTCAGCTGTAGCCTGTCTTGTGCTCCTGCTGTACCAGCTACTAGTTCTAAGTTCCAGCAATACCTGAATTCAGCCTTTCTAGTATCCTGCTCAGAAATACTGTGGAGCTAGCATCTTGCTCTGAGTTCATGTGTTCCAGCAGCACCTGCACTCAGTGTAGCCTGTTTCCTGCTTTGTGCTTCTGCAGCATCTAAATACTGCCTTGTGTTCAGTTATTGCCATTACCACAGTATTAATAAACTTTGTCTCTCTCTGACTACTGTCATTATAATAAAAAATAAACCAATTTCTCTAGCACCATTTGTCAAACAGAAACCTAAGGCCCTAATGATCAATACAAAAACAACTAAGAATCATTTTAAAAAGCATACAATGTAGCACTCAATTCCCTCAGAAATAATGTGGCTGCATACGTTACTATATAATTTTAAAATTAAACTTTATTGACAATAATTAAAAATGGGTGAACTTAAAAACAAATTGCTAGATACAGACTGGTAATTAGGATTGAATTTATTATAGGTAACTTGTAGAGCTGAATCAATTCCATACAAGGAAGGGATGCCCTATAAAATATCAAGTGTCTAATCCTCCCACTAAATGGTTAGGAAGTCACAATAATAACTGCTATGTGATATTATAGTTTGGCCAGATGTGTGTTGAGGGTTGTATTAGTGTTCTTGGGTGCAAACATAAACCATCAACTGGAGCATGAATCTGATAGAAGTAATGCACAGACCCGTTCCTAGAATTAATAAATGTGTGAAGTAAGTGTACCCATAAATCTCATAGTTCTTGTAATGGGCCAAAATTACAGGCTCAGTTGCATATACACTCTAAGTGAATGCTAATACTCCAGATGTTTTAAATAAAGCAACATAGGGGTTTCCCACAAGCAGTCTGTCAGATTATGCCGGCAGATGTTTTTGGTCACAGACACTAATGGGACCTACATTGCTTATAATTGATAAAGCCCACAATGGGGTCAATTCTAGTAGGTATGTAAAGTTACTGCTATAGCACTTAAGGAGCAGGTTAGAAACCGCCTCTAGGAACTGCAGATTAATACAAATAATTTGTGGAGATATGGATGTGGTAGTTAAATATTGTAAGTAAGTGTTCCCACAAATCTCCTGATTACACATAGAATTACACAGAGACTTATGGTACAAACTGTACTAATGCATATAGTAATACAGGTAGCCCTCAGTTTACGCCGGGGTTAGGTTCCAGAAGGAATGGTTGTAAACTGAAACCCAGTTTATAATGTAAGTCAATGGGAAGTGAGGGAGATAGGTTCCAGGCCCCTCTCAAAATTGTCATAAGTAACACCTAATACATTATTTTTAAAGCTTTGAAATGAAGACTTTAAATGCTAAACAGCATTATAAACCAAATAAAATAATCACACAACACAGAATATATAATTAAACTAAGTTAAATGAACAAAAACATTTGCTAAACAGCATTATAAAACAAATAAAATAATCACACAACACAGACTTCACTTGCATTTTTCTGCAAACAGTTCTTTCTATGCATTCCAATCTGGATCATTTATAGGCAGGAAGATCTTGTTCCTTTGAAATCTGCTCGATAGCTCTGGTTAAACTGATTAATTTCAGCTTGCTTGCCTTTGCTGCAACACAAGCGGACAGCTCCACCTACTGGCTATTTTAATAAATGCACTGCACTGCACATGCTTTTCAATAGCAGTCACATGACTGGAAAAAAAGGTTGTTATTCTGAAACGGTGTAAATTGAACCGTTGTAAAACGAGGGCCACCTGTATAGCTAAAAAGTGGGCTGACTCTATATGTTTTGAACAGTGGTGATGTGAATCCCAAAGGAAATAACAAGGATCACAGCTTCAGCAAAAGTCTGTCAACATCACCACTCATCTGCAATCTCATTGGGGAAGGGGTGTGTACACAATATAGACTGCGTGTTCGCTTAAACAAAAAAGGTTTCTGTGTAATAAGACTTCAAATAATGCCTATGCAAATGTATTTTCAATGTACATTCTATAGATTTCACACACTTGAGTTTCTCACCACTAAAAAGCTTTCGAGACTGGTATGGCCAGAAAGGTGCATCTAACAAAGAGGGCAGTGTTTTGAATATTAGAAACTCACAGCAATGTTTAGCCCTCTGAATGCAAGTTACTCCCATGAAACGCCCATCAAACTCCAATTGAACGTCTTTATGTTCATTATAACTGCAATCTAATAAAGAACAATAAAAAATCATAGTAGACCTATATGAGCTTTTGGGGAAATTAGGAAATTAAGCTCTCAATCAAATGTTAAAAAACAAGGAAATTTCAAACTTAAAATGCCACCACTGGGTGTTTTGCATGAGCTCATTAATGAAATCACTGATTACATCACACATGACATTGTTGATGATATCATCAATTAGATCACAATTAACATTGTCTATGACATCATCAATAGCATAACTAGTGACTTAACCAATGACATCATCCTACAGATCTGAGAAATTATTATTTTTAAATTATCAACGACATCACTAATGACATCACCTATGACATCAGTAGTGACATACCCATGGCAACATCCAACACAGAGAAATTATATTTTCTAAATTATCAGTCACTAGTGACATAATCTATGGCATCAATAATGAATTAACCCATGACATAATTATTTTGCGTTCACAATAACTCCGCTATAATTAAGCTTTTTGCGCTTGTCGGGTTGCATTCATATTACAAGTTCCAAAAAAAATTATTTTTCGCAAGTGATAATAGAGAATAGAGAGTAAAAAAACTAACACATTTTGGCGTGCGCATACATGTTATCCACTATAAAAAATCAATGGAAAGAAAAAAAAAAACAGAGATCGAACAAATGCCATTGCATTTTCGCATTCCCCATAGCAATCAATGGAATTAAAAAATTAAAAAATAAAAATAAAAATCATCGCGCAAACATAGCATATTCACATTAGGATATTTCAAATATTTACAGTAAATACATAGTTAAAATAGGAGGATGTGGCATTATATATATATATATATATATATATATATATATACACACATTGTTTAATGTGATTGCAACTGAAGCTATCCTGTTTTACTTATAATATTGTTATCACACTGTAGCAAACGTGTTCGATATTAATATATAGATAGATATTAATATTAATATAGGTCACCTTTCCTACAGTATAATCTCAATATTATAAGTAAAACAGGATCGCTGCAATTGCGGTCACAATATTATAAAATATTAATATTGTAAATGTGCAATCACTTTCTTAAAATAAGTAAAGAAAAAACACGCTAAAGGACAAATACAGGTAGCCCTCAGTTTATGCCGGGGTTAGGTTCCAGGGTTAGGTTCCAGAAGGAATGGCTGTAAATCAAACCGTTGTAAATTGAAACCCAGTTTATAATGTAAGTCAATGGGAAGTGATGGATTTAGGTTCCAGGCCCCTCTCAAAATTGACATAAGTAACCTATAATACATTATTTTTAAAGCTTTGAAATGAAGACTTTAAATGCTAAACAGCATTATAAACAGTATCAAATAATCATACAACACAGACTATAGAATTAAACTAAGTTTAATGAACAAAAACATTTGCTAAAACAGTATTATTACCTAATAAAATAGTCAAACAACACAGAAAATATAATCAAACTAAGTTTAATGAACAAAAACATTTGCTAACAGCAACTAATAAAATAATTACACAACAGACTGCATCATCATCAAACTAAGTTTAATGAACAAAAACATTTTCTACTTGCATTTTTCTGCAAACAGTTCCCTGCATTGTTAGCATGCTAGATAATATTGGGTCTGCACCTATTATATGCATTTCAATCTGCAGTGAATAATAAGCAGTTAGGCACCCTCACCTCAAGCAGCTGGACAGGAAGATAATAGGGAAGTTGCTGCTAGAACCTGTTGCTCAATAGGTCTGGTCTGCTCTGTGTACACAGATCAATTTCAGACCTGCTAAGTTTGCATTACTTTGCTACAACAAAAGCGGACAGCTCCACCTACTGGCTATTTTAATTAGTGCACTGCTTTTCAATGCATTTCAATAGCAGTCACATGACTGGAAAAAAAAGGTTGTTCTTCTGAAATGGCGCAAATTGAAACCGGTGTAAAGATTTTTACAATCATGCCTAAAGTTTACATATATTCTAACATTATACCTTACAATTTATATACTGTACATTAAACGGCGTGTGCACCTGTTGGATACACAAGTGCAGGATACACTTTACTTTAAAGCCATTTTAAAGTTAAACATTTATCAAAATTAGCTTGAAGTTATTTTACCAGACCTTGACTTTGTTTACTCAATCTTTAAATGCAAAATTAACGCTCTAATCACTGACAACTAAACCAAATGAATAGGCTTATAAAGTATAATGTAATACATTTTACCAATGAGCTTAGTCAGAAGTCATTGTGTACAACAGCTTAGCAAGACACTAACAGCTTAACAACTGGATAATCTATCAACACAGATACATTAAATCTGCTTTAAACCAGCGTGTAGCATTACTGAGTATCCAGGTTATACATTTTAACAGAACGTAAAAACTGCCCAAAAATTCAGCGGCAGCAGGTTGAGGACGCCATCCTTAGCCTTGTAGCTAAATAACTTATGCGATGGGAGACACAAGGGGACCTCAATCCAGTTATCTGCTTGTGATGCAGACTGCTAGGCTTTATAAAGGAAAAAGAGGGATCTGCACTGGCTCTTCAAAGCATCCTTCAGCAACATTGCTGTATATACAAAAGAAATCTTAAAATCCAACTCACTGCTCCAAGCGTTACTTAAAGATGAATCTGTTAAGCCATGAGATGTTGTTGGAGAGAACAATGGAAAATTAACATTTTATTACCTTATCTCTTCTATAGCCCACTGGGAGTGTAATTTCTTCTACTGGCTGGCCTTGAGGCCAAAACCTTTCAGAATAGGTGGGGATACAACAGGCTAAAGCAACTATTTCAAATGCCAATTTGAAGGTAATGGAAATGCTTGTAAACAATTTAATACACTCCAGCAGGTAAAGTGGATCATTAGTAACAAATTAAAGGGGAGAAATATTTTGAGTAAACTGTCCCTTTAACCCTTTAACCCCTTCACCCAAAATGACATATATATATATATATATATATATATATACGTTGTGCAGTACTTTGGCTATCGTACAACACAACGTATATATACGTCATCACTTCAGGATGCTCCAGCAATCTC
Source organism: Bombina bombina (assembly GCF_027579735.1). NCBI lineage: Eukaryota > Metazoa > Chordata > Amphibia > Anura > Bombinatoridae > Bombina > Bombina bombina. Next base: position 358,158,123 of record NC_069504.1, read on the forward strand.
AGCTGTTAAGTTTTTTTTTAAAGGGACAGGAAGAGCTGGGGGGATGGGGCAGCTACACTATGGAAAAGGGGGTAAGGGGGCCATAAAATAAAGATTGCATGTGGGGGGGACACTACATTATGGAAAAGTAAAAAACAAATAATAATACAGCAATATATGGCAACAATAGTCAGGACAGGGGAGGTTTGGGGGGGGGGATCAGGGAGGTTTGAGGGTTAGGTCAATCCTACACTGCAGAAAAAAAAATAAAGATTACTCCAAAAAAGTTTTTTTTTTTATAATTAAAGTTTTTTATTGAGGTATTGTACGATACAACAATTGTTACACAACATCATGTACATGAATAGCCTCCAACTAATACATGTAATACATATTTCACTGATACTCGGCTGCTTAGAAACTTTGAAAACTATAAGTAAAATATTCAGCTAATAATACAGGCTATAGGAACACTATTAACGATATGTAATATGATATACATGACACAACATGATACGTCGTTTTTTTGTTTTTTTGGGGTAACTTTAAATTAATCTGTACTCCCCTATATATAAAAAAAAGATCCTCTTATAGAGTGATACCTTACTGTAAATAATGAAAATTAATAACTAATGCAAATTTGAGGGGAGTTATACCACATAAATTATGAGAAAATAGTAGTGAGACAGCGGGTAAACACCGCTATGGAGTTCACACATTTGGGTAAACACACTGTAGGATGCTGCCAGGGTTTATAAAATGTTATCATTGGAGTTGAATGAATATCAATATAATGGGATCTCTGTGAGTGTATATCCACAAAGGGGGAAATTATAAAACTAGGAGAGCTATCTAGATGCTACTTAAAGAGGGGGAGTGCTATGGTTTTATTCTATCTTTCAATTACGAGTGAACTGTATGGTCGCAGGTCTCTATAGTAATATACAACGATATGAATAAATCCAGACAGAGGACTCACCAAAGGACTGCTGGCATTAACAAGAATGGGGACACCAATTATCCATCTTTGTATCCTTAAATATGTATAAGTGGTATGTATAGCTGTATTTAATAGAATGAAACATGTAAGGATAACCAGGGACTATCATGAGAGTTTGAAATTAATTCTAAAGAAATGAAAACTCTCCCCAGTATGGTTTGTATCTGGTTACATTGTGAAGCTTGTGGATCCACAATTTAATGAATCCTAAGAGTGTGAAATGAATTCTGAAGAAGTGAAAACTCTCCCCAGTATGTTTTGTATCTGGTTGCATTGTGGAGCCTGTGGATCCACCATTTAATGAAGAAGCAGATAACTGTGTATTCATCAAGCTAGGTCTCGCAATCAAGGAATCTAAAGCCAGTTTTAGATAAGCTACATTCTCTCATAAGGAATTTATACATTAAATTGAAAGTTAGTGCTGCAGTTAAGATAGTATATGGACTAAGTCTTAAGATTAGGGTGAGAAAACAAAATATAACCATATGAAGATGTGGAAACATGCAAAACCCCTAACAACACAAAATCAGATCCTGAAACCCTTTAACTAAGACAGACCTTAAAGATTAGTCAACTAATTGTTAAACAGACTGGTGCAAAAATACTTGAACTTGTAAAACATTCAAATTTTCTATAGAATATAATTGGGGTTTGCCAGCACTCATGATATTGAGACTGTGTATATCTAGAGAGAGAACTCTCTTATTGCTAAAAGTACTTAATTAGTTCAGCCCACTTCAACTTGGCATCTATACTATAGGCCCTGATGTTTATTCAGACCACCGTAAGTGACAGAGTAACTGTCCTTCAGTTCACTGAACAACAGTCTCAACACGTAGAGAAGTAAGCCTCTCCCCATCCAGTAGGCCCTCTCATAAAATACATGGCCCTCTGTAAGGATGTAAACAAACCCCAAATCTCGCCTGGGGGAGCTGGCTGCATTTCCCCGGCCAGGGACCAAAGGTAGGTAATCCAACTCTGCGCAGAGAGCATGAGAGGTTAAGAGCTGCAAGCGTGTGTTTGGGAGTATCTTCCTGCTCCGCATCGGCTCGGTGGTCGTTTGTATGTGCTTCCGTGAAGCCCCGACGTAGGAGGGCAAAATGCCAACAGAATATTGCAGAGCCCTGTCTGTAACTCTACCTCCTGCATCTTGACCCGAAGCCCAGTCAGACCTCTCCTTCTGAGATAGTAAGAATCGCTGCACAGTAGGTATTTTCTCTGCCGACGCCCTGGTTTCTAAGTAGTTGTTTACTAGATGTCCAGCGCCATCTTGTTTATGGGTATCTCTAGTAATAACAATGAGATCATCACACCCTTTGTCAATCTTGTTTTCCAGTTCCTTTAGGAGATCAAGAATGTCTTTGTTAAATAACTCCATCACGAGTTGGCAGCGAGTAACTCTCTTTTACCCCGGGCTACACAGGGGGGGGAAGTGTTCTAAAAGTTGATAGTATGAGTCCTGTGCTATCTTTTTAAAAAGTCCTAGTTAAGTTTCCAGACAGCTCTAGGATGGGGCAAAATTTATATGCCTGTAATCCGCTAGACTTTGAGTAGCCGATGCAGGAATCTATAAGAGTTAGATCAGTAAGTTTCAGAAGATATTTAGGGACATTGTTAACGTAGCTCCAGAGCTGCTATTAAATGCGACTTAGCATGGCCGCCGGCTAGTCACACCCCATTTTTATTTATTTTTTTACATTTTCAAACAAGCTTTATTAAATTTGGCAAGAAAATACATATAACAACCATCATTGAACATAGTAAATCAAGACAGAGAGCAGGGGTCTCGCCCATCTCATTAGGCGGCCCATACTGTCATACCAGAGATATCGGAAGTACATTGTTTTCAGGAAGCAAATTATGTGAGCATGAAAGTCCATTGAAATTATCAATTTTTTGTTTTCTTTGCTTTAAGAACAGAGCTATAATCTTGAGCTTGTATCTTCGAGCTAAAGAGCTCGTGGTATTAGAATACTATAGTCAGTTAGAACATAAACTTAGGAATTCAACATCAGATATTAAAGTAAGGTTATATAAATCTATTTTCAGCACGCTTGATTCATGCTGCTGAAATTCAAAGATCTGACGTCATCACTCGTACAGAGTGGTATAGAAATGGTTAAGAGCAGGGCAAGAAAAGCCAGGTGAGAGAAGAGGGGGAGAGAGAGAAAAAAAAAAAAAAAAAAAGGAAAAGATGGAGGGAGGGGATAGTATAAGAGGTAAGGTGGGTTACATGGAGGAGAGTTACTGAGTGTTGTTTCAGAGCTGTTTGTGTGTTGATTATAGCCGTTTGCCCTCCCAGGCCAGAGTCATCATCTCATGTGTGACAAGCCTCCCAGTTTTAAGGAAGTGATAGCGCTCCAGCCTGAGGAGGTCTGCCACCTTGTGTCTCCATTCCTGCAAAGTAGGGGTCTGAGGACTCCTCCAGTGCGCAGGGATGAGTCCCTTCGCGCCGCCCAGCATTAGAAGAAGAAGTCTGCCACTTTGGGCAGATCGTGAAAAATCAGATATGTTGGTTTAGGGGGTATGATAGTTCCCAATATATTGCTCATGTCTCCCAGCACCCTCTCCCAGAATGGCAGTATATGTGGGCAAGTCCACCAGATATGGAGGAACGAACCATCTTCTCCGCAGCCCCTCCAGCATCTCCCATCAGTGTTAGGGTAAATTTTCTGTAGTCTTTGAGGCGTTAGATACCATCTACTAATTAGTTTGTAGTGCATTCCTAAGAGCCTCACGGAGACGGAGGCCTTCTTGACCTTTCGAAAGATCTTAAGCCAGTCCTCTTCGGATATGTCCATTCCCAGATCAGCCTGCCATTGGGAGGTATAAGTCGGGAGGACCACACCGCCCCCACTCAGCAAGAGCTGGTATAGGAGAGAGATTAAGTGCGTCGTGATTGCTGCATCGTGTATAGAGCCTCAAAAGGCGTTCTATTTCTCGTCAAGGCCTCCCTGTCCTTACAGGTATTGAAGAAGTGTGTGATTTGCGCCATCCTTTACCAGGATGAGAATGTCGCGTGATCCCACTCAGCTAGCTCCATCTGTGTTTTGAGTTTATTATTTTGGAGGGCATTAGAGAAAGTAGTTTCCACTAAGGCGTAGCCTCTCCCTACAGGTCGTTTCGGGAGCTCCATTCCCAGATCAGGATTTTCACATAAAGGGACATTTGGTGAGGTATGAGTGGACACATATGTGCCTTCACTCAGTACCCTGTCCCATATCGTCAAAGTGTCATGAATCAATGGGTACAATGCAAGAGACTGCAGGTGGTTCCGGGCAGAGACCCAGGCCAGAGCCCCCGAGTTACCACATTGCAGGATTTCGTTATCAATACGTATCCATTGTTTATCCTGGGAATTGCGACTCCACTCCACAATTCTCTGGAGAAATATCGCTTTTAGGTATTTTTTTAGTAGCGGTACTCCCAGACCGCCTTTATCTCTGGGCATATACATTGTGGACCTTCTGATCCTAGGCCTAATTCCGTTCCAAATATATGTTTCAATGCCCACTTGTAAGCGTTGGAGATAATGTGAGCCCGCCACCGCAGGGATCGTTTGCATTATGTAAAGAACTCGTGGGAGCACATTCATCTTAACGATTCCTATTCTACCCAGCCAAGAGAGCGATTTCTTCTTCCAATTGGATAGGTCCCTGAGAACCTCGTCACAGATTTTTTTATAGCTGAGGTCTATAATTTCAGGGGGGTTGGGTGTGACAACGATCCCCAAGTAAGTGATGTTATGTATTGCGACTCTTAGCGGGCAATTCGCTGTAGATGCAGCAAATTTGTCCGGGGGCTCTGTGATGTTTAAAATTTCAGACTTCAGGGGATTTATAAGGAAGTTAGACAAGACTCCGTATTCTTTGAAGTTCCCCAGGGCTTCATCTAATGACGCGTCCGAGTCCGCTAAGGTTAGTAGGACATCATCCGCATACATTGAGAGCTTGTGTTCAATGCTTCCTACCCTCAAGCCTTTCACCCCCATATTGGCTCTGATATTGGCTGCAAGAACCTCAATCGCAAGAACGAACAGGAGGGGGGACAGGGGACACCCCTGTCTTGTCCCATTTCTGATTAGGAACGTCTCGGAGAGGGTGCCATTAACTCTCACATGAGCGTTATGGGTCAAATACAGAGACATAACCATATTGATAAACCCAGATCTGAAGCCGAACCTGTCCAGCGTCAGTCGGATAAAATTACAGCTAACCCTGTCAAACGCTTTCTCTGCGTCGGTTGTGACCAGGGTAAGCAGTAAATTATGCATATGGGCATAGGGTATTAGCTGTTGCACCTTGAGGGTATTGTCTCTAGCCTCCCGAGCGGGCACAAAGCCCACCTGATCTGCAAAGATCAGCTCAGGGAGAAGCCTATTCAGATGGGTGGCCAGTATTTTTGCCAGTATTTTTACGTCGGAATTAAGGAGGGATATGGGCCTGAAATTTTCAGGCCGATCGGGGGGCTTCCCAGGTTTAGGAATTACTGCTATATCGGGGGGCTTCCCAGGTTTAGGAATTACTGCTCCTGCAGGGAGGCAAATAGGCTTGTTAATTCTGGGAAAAGGACATCCGAGTAGATCTTATAATATTTCAGGCCAAATCCGTCAGGCCCAGGGCTCTTGCCCGCTGGGAGATCTTTAATTGCTCTTTGGACTTCGTCTGCTGAGATCGGAAGCTGCAAGAGTCTCCTGTCTTCCTCCGATATTGAAGGGAGGTCTACAGCCCGGAGATAGGCACTGGCATCTTCATCTGCCCTTAAGCGAGCGGATGGGTTTTCCCCACCTTCTGTGGGGCTCTCCAGGTTATACAGAGATTCATAGTATCTCCTGAAATCTGCAGCAATAGAGTCTGCATCAGCCCGAATACTCCCGTCTGCGGCAACAGTGTGATGGACATACGCTTTAACTTTTTTCCTGGCTACCGCTCTAGCGAGCAGCTTCCCAGGCTTGTCACCTTGTTCATAGAATATCTGTCGCAGGTGAAGAGCCTGCTTTTGATAATCCTCCTGCAAAAACTGCAAAAGTTCCTTTCTGACCGCGTTTAGTTGTTCCAGCCCCGTTTCGTCACGTGGGGATCGCTTATGACATTGTTCCCAGTTTTCAACCTTCTTCAGAAGATTATTGTATCGTTCTCTCCTCATTTTTTTAAGTCTTGCTTTGCGTTCAATTAAGAGGCCCCTGATGGTGCATTTATGCGCTTCCCAGATAGTGGGACCGCTTAACTCTTTGTCCATGTTTAATCGAAAGAATTCTGTCAGGGATTTCTTGATGTCTGTGTTAAACACCGGATCATCTAGGAGGGTATCGTCAAGTCTCCATACAAAAGGAGTGATTGGTGTGTTAGGCCATTGAATGGTGCAGCACACTGGGGCGTGATCGGACCATGTAATCGCAGAGATTCTACTGGATTTGGTGATAGTCAGGCCAATGGAGTCTGTAAGTAAATAATCTATCCTAGAACATTTACGATGAGGGTGTGAATAGAAAGTAAAGTTTTTGTCAATTGGATGATGCGTACGCCAAATGTCATGGATTCTCATCTCTGCAAGAGTTGCGGACATTCATTTAAGTGTCTTATGCGGGGTACTGGAGAGGCCGCTAGAGGTGTCAAGAGTGGGATTGAGAGGGGCATTAAAATCCCCACCGAGGTACAGGATTCCTATTTGCATTTCTAGGATTTTACGGGTAACCTTCTGGAGAAAGAGGTGCAGTATATGTTGGCTAAAGTAATAGGCCTATTGTGTAGAGTGCCAGTAAGCACCAGAAATCTGCCCTCAGGGTCGCGGTATATACTTGCAAGTTGAAAGGGTACTTCCACGCTGAAAATTATCCCAACTCCGTTCTTTTTTTTTGTAGCCGAAGCAAAGTAGGCTAGTGGGTATTGTCGACTAAACCACTTAGGCTCATGTGTTAACTCAAAGTGTGTTTCCTGTATGAAAACTAAATCCCCGCCCATTCTGGTGTAAATCCCTCAATGCTATTGCGCGTTTGGAGGGGCTATTAAGCCCCTTTGCATTGATTGTTATGAGTTCAAGCGGGTGTGTCTTGCGCTTAGCAGTTTCTTTGACATGCTCTCTTGGGTTATGTAGCAGAAGCTGTATGGGGGTGGTGTCTGGAGGAGTTCCCCTAAGAGTAGGTGAGTACGGAAGGAGGGAAGGGGGAGGGCAGGAAGGGAGGGAAGGGAAGGGAGAGAGAAAAAAAAAAAGAAAAGGGGAGAAGAGTTAAGGAGAAGGAGAGAGAAGAGATGGGTAAAGGGAAGCAAGACAAGAGTGGAGGTGGGAAGTCTTGTCTAACAAGGCTAGAAAAGAAAGGAATGAAAATAGTTTACTGTGAACTGTACAATGTATGAAACAGTTTCAACAACAATTAAGAACAGTTCTATCGACAATAAATACCAAAACTACAACAAAATATCAGGGGTAGTTGTCCCCGTGTGTATCGCATAATAACATAAACATTTAACATAATTTGCAGAAACCTAGCTGAACCTTTGTTACAACATAGAAGTCTGTAAAGCAATCTCCCTGTGCAGTTAAGAATAAGATTGTCGGGAAAAAAAAAAAAAAAAAAAAAAGCCCTTCTCTAATTGTGTGTCTGATATTAGGTTCTGAAAACCCCCTTATAATAACTCTATGAGAATACTGGGTGTTTTCTTATTCTTTTTTCCCCTGTGAATTCTGGAGGGGTGGCGTTCGTGGGGTTATTCTAATAATATAATATAATTAAACCCAGTGATAAGTATCAGCCCTGGGTGTTTAGGGATGGCTGATTCTAATTTACTACTATTAGTTCTCATGTCAAAGGGTTTGAAAAGATATCACCATAAATCTCTGCAATCCGCATTTTAATCTAATATACTGCTAATATTTCCAAGGGTATCACATTGTGTGACATAGAAACCTTGACTCCTTATTACTGTGATTATAACAACAATAAACAAGTGAAGAAAAAACAAAACAAAAAAAAAAACATAATTAGGAACATTGATAAGTATTATACGCATACAAGTGAGGTCAGTTAGACCGGGAACCCAGAAGACCACCATATCAGTGAGACAAAAACAACAATCAAAGTGAGGTGGTACAGGCTATGATCAGAAAGTAAACATTACCAACAGACATGTTAAACAGTGAGAACACTCTGTGACACACGTGACCTGAGCGCTCTGTTCGAGTACCGCAGGATTCTTTCTTATGCACAGTGTCTTTAAGTGCCCAGATCTCTATAGTTCAAACAGGAGCAAGCTGCGTATGTCACAGAGATTCCGGCTCCCCATATCTGCTTATACCATAACGATAAGCACGTATCAGAAAGATTAGGAGCAATGGCAAGAATTATAGGCATACAAGTGAGATCATGTATGTCAGGAACATATAAAACTTCAATATCAATTAGATAATAACAGCAATCAGGGTAAGGTGGCATGGATTATGAACAGATCTTAAATATAACTAGCAGACACATTAAACAGTATGAACATTTTGTGATATAGGTGACCTGAGGATTCTGTTAGGGTGCTGAAGGATTCTCTCTTGGGCTTAAGTCCATTAGATGACCAAATCTCTACAGTTCCAATATGGGCAGCCTAAAAAAGGGAGAAAGCAAAAACAGCGAACTAAAGTGGCCAACAAGCTCCTGACCCCTTTGTTTGTTTTAGTCATGATGCCGCAGGGCCTCCCCGTGGGCAACAGCGGCAGGAGCCCTGCGAGGTAAGTCCTCGTGGCGTGGGAGTTCTATATCTAGGCCCAAGGCCTGGCTGAAACCCGGAAGGTCATCAGGGCACCTGAGGATGTGAGAAATATTATTTTTTGTAGCAATCAAGCATGTAGGGAACCCCCATCTATATGTGATATTTTTCTCCTTCGGCACTGAGGTAATATGCCTCATGTCTCTCCGCTTTTGCAGTGTTGTGGGACACAAATCTGAGAACACTTGGACCTCAGTGCCTCTGAAGGTGATAGGATGTTTTGCCCTTGCTAACTTGAGCACCTCTTCTTTGTCCCGAAATGATAAAAATTTGATTATTATGTCCATGGGGGGGCCCTATTGGATGGCTTAGGGCGTAAGGCTCTATGTGCCCGCTAAATGTGTATTTCCTGTGCTGCAGCATTGTTTTTCAGATACCTAATAAAGTCCTGAATGTAGGGCTGCAATGCAGAAGGGTCTACAGCCTCTGATATGCCCCGGAGTCGGAGATTACTCCTCCTACTCCGGTTTTCTAGATCCTCTATACGGTCCATAAGAGAATGAACCGTACCTTCCTGTGCTTGCAAAAGACTGGCCTGGTGTTGCACATCTGAATTAAGTGACTCTTGCTTCTCTTCTACTTGTATGACACAGTGATTTAATGCTCCTATGTCCCTTTTAAGCTCCCCAAACATATTTTTAAAATCTTGCATAGCATTTTTAATGTCCTCTTTAGAGGAGAGGTGAGTAATGTCATCCTTTGTAAGATAACCTGGAGAGTTTATGTTAGCTCTGTGTTCATGGTCAGCTGATGATGGACCTGGTATGTCGTGAGTTGGTTTGTTAGTTGATTGAACAGAGTCAGCAGGAATAAGATAGTTCTCCATTACAGAGGGCTGTAAAGTCTTAGGGGGCTTAGGGGTCCTTTTGCTAGTCATTGCAGATGTGAGGCTTGAGTTTATAGAAGGCAAGCTGTCCTGTCCAGTAGCCAAAGTGGTGTAGGCCTGGCAAGTCTGCTTTAGGAGGGGGGTAGGCCACAGGAGCATATCTGCTCCCTTCCTTTGCCTGTGGGACGTCTATAGGAACTGTAATTAAGTGTTTATCCAGGGCCTATGTATTTTCCCCTCAGTTGTGTGCTTCAATTGACCCCTCTGCATATATGTCTAAATGAGGGCAGCTGGTTCCCCTGTTGCATAAGTATGTGCATGTAGATGCAATCGCTCCCTCAGGATCAAGAAATAAGTTTCCCTGGGGCTGGTTAGGAGCACCGTTAAGGCCCGTGTGTAGGTAGTAGTTTAAAGGCCTGTGGCCGAACTCACCCCAAACCACGTCTGTTCTCTGCTCAGGGCCGCAGGGTCCGCTCGTCCACAAGACGATGTTTGCAGGAAGGATGGAGTCTCAGTTATACCGGGTGCCCTGATCTTCCACTCCGATGTTCACGGAGGGCCACGTGGTTGCGACTCTGTCACCGCCGCCAGAGAAGGCGATGCGGCACCGCCGCCAAGGCTCAGGTACTGCCTCAGGGGTCTTGAGGGGGTACGTGCCCTTCTGTGTTTCTCCGATGTGTATGCACTTGAGCCCTGTGTAGGTTGCCGCTCCACAGTTAGGTCCGGTGCTCAGGCAGTATGGCGCGCAGTTTCAAGGCCGCAAGGTGATAAAAGTCACTTCTCCTTTGTAGATTCCATTAGGTGAGGAAGCCCGCGGTCCCTAAGGCTTGGGGAATCAGGTTCAGAGCTTGCTATGGCTTAGATTGATGGCGGTTCAGCTAGCTTATGAGCAATAACACACAGGGGACTATGGAGCTCTGTTAATTAGCAGCCATCTCTGAATGTGGCTAGACTCCGCCCCCCCCCATTTTTATTTTTTTTATTGGCAGACTGTACTTAAGATGGGGGTGACCAGTGGGGGGTGGGGGAGGAAAGAGAGCTGGGGGTGGGGAATGTCAGGTAGGAGGCTATTCTCTACACTAAAGCTAACATTAACGCTGTTTTTTAATGCCCGCTGGTATTACGAGTCTTGCAGGTACAGGTGTACCGCTCACTTTTTTTTCCACGATTTTAACATACCGCAAATCCCCTTACGTCAATTGCGTATCCTATCTTTTTAATGGGATTTTTCTAATGTCAGTATTACGAGTCTTGGAAAAACTGAGCGGTACAGCCTCTCCTGTCAAGACTCCTAACGCATTTAAAAGTCAGTAGTTAAGATTTTTATGGGCTAACGCCGTAACATAAAACTCAACTAAAGTGCTAAAAAGTACACTAACACCCATAAACTACCTATTAACCCCTAAACCGAGGCCCCCCCCATATCGCAAACACTTCAATAAAGTTTTTAACCACTAATCTGCCGCACCCAACGTCGTCGCCACTATACTAAATTTATTTACCCCTAAACCTAACTCTAACGCTTACACTAACACCCCCTAACTTAAACATAATTTAAATAAAACAAAATAAAATTACTATTATTAACTAAATAATTCCTATTTAAAACTAAATATTTACCTATATAATAAACCCTAAGCTAGCTACAATATAACTAATAGTTACATTGTAGCTAGCTTAGGGTTTATTTTTATTTTACAGGCAACTTTGTATTTATTTTAACTAGGTAGAATAGTTACTAAATAGTTATTAACTATTTAATAACTACCTAGCTAAAATAAATACAAATTTACCTTTAAAATAAACCCTAACCTAAGTTACAATTACACCTAACACTACACTATATTTAAATTAATTACCTAAACTAACTACAATTAATTACAATTAAATTAAATAAACTAAAGTACGAAAAACAACAAACACTAAATTACAGAAAATAAAAAAAATAATTACAATTTTTTTAAACTAATTACAAGTACTCTAATCCCCCTAACAAAATAAAAAATACCCACAAAATAACAAAAATCCCTACCCTATACTAAATTACAAATAGCCCTTAAAAGGGCCTTTTGCGGGGCATTGCCCCAAAGTAATCAGCTCTTTAACCTGTAAAAAAAAAATACAATACCCCTAACATTAAAACCCACCACCCACACACTCAACCCTACTCTAAAACCCACCCAATCCCCCCTTAATCAAACTTAACACTAACCCCTTGAAGATCACCCTACCTTGAGACGTCTTCACCCAGCTGGGCACAAGTGGTCCTCCAGAGGGGCCAAAGTCTTCATCTGATCTGGGCAGAAGAGGACATCCAGATGGCCAGAAGTCTTCATCCATGCGGCATCTTCTTTCTTCATCCATCCATTCGGAGCGGAGTGGGTCCATCTTGAAGCCAGCCGACGCGGAGCATCCATCCAGACCGATGACTACCCGACAAATGACGGTTCCTTTAAATGACGTCATCCAAGATGACGTCCCTTGAATTCCGATTGGCTTATAGGATTCTATCAGCCAATAGGAATTAAGGTAGGAAAAATCCTATTGGAACCGTCATTCGATGGGTAGTCATCGGTCTGGATGGATGCTCCGCGTCGGCTGGCTTCAAGATGGACCCGCTCCGGATGAATGAAGAAAGAAGATGCCACATGGATGAAGACTTCTGGCCGTCTGGATGTCCTCTTCTGCCTGGCTGGGTGAAGATGTCTCAAGGTAGGGTGATCTTCAAGAGGTTTGTGTTAAGTTTGATTAATGGGGGATTGGGTGGGTTTTAGAGTGGGGTTGGGTGTGTGGGTGGTGGGATTTAATGTTGGGGGTATTGCATTTTTTTTACAGGTTAAAGACCTGATTACTTTGGGAAAATGCCCTGCAAACGCCCTTTTAAGGGCTATTTGTAATTTAGTATAGGGTAGGGATTTTTATTATTTTGGGGGGATTTTTTATTTTGTTAGGGGGATTAGAGTAGGTGTAATTAGTTTAAAAAAGTTGTATTTATTTTTTTATTTTCTGTAATTTAGTGTTTGTTATTTTTCGTACTTTAGTTTATTTTATTTAATTGTAATTAATTGTAGTTAGTTTAGGGAATTGATTTAATTAGAGTGTAGTGTTAGCTGTAATTGTAACTTAGGTTAGGTTTTATTTTACAGGTAAATTTGTATTTATTTTAGCTAGGTAGTTATTAAATAGTTAAATACTATTTAATAACTATTGTACCTAGTTAAAATAAATACAAAAGTTACCTGTAAAATAAAAATAAATCCTGAGATAGCTACAATGTAACTATTAGTTATATTGTAGCTATCTTAGGGTTTATTTTCTAGGTAAGTATTTAGTTTTAAATAGGATTAATTTATTTAATTGTAGTAATTTTATTAAGATTATTTTAAATTAGATTTAAGTTAGGGGGTGTTACTTTTAGGGTTAGACTTAGGTTTAGGGGTTAATATATTTATTATTGTGAGCTATGATGTGACCGCACCACCCAATTATTAGAAAATATGCTCAGGCGGGGGGCGGAGCCAACAGCCGAGGTAACCAGACGTACATCTATTGAGCTCCTAGGCCTAAACTAGGAAAAAAGCTTTTAATCGCAGCAAGGACTGATCTAATTATATATGTGGACAATTATTAATCAGTTCTTAAGTGAAGGATATTCTGTCTGAGCTAGCCAATGTATCTAACTCGGTGAATCACAGGTTCTATAGGAAGAAGCGATCTGGGCCTACTTTGTCTACTACTAGCTCTAGTTACAATCTGAGTTCCCTGGCAAAATGGAGGAGAATCACGAGCCTTTATTTGCCCTCTTGCGGGACTTTGACCGGCAGATGACAAGCTGCTTTTTCGATCTATTGGTCACGCTGAAATCGTCGCTGAAGGATGCGTCCAGCAATGACCTACCTAGCAAGATACCTGAAGACACCCTGTCGGAGTCGTCTTGGGAATGTCCGCCTGTGATGTCTCACCCACCCGTTCAGTTGAGCATGTGTGGTAAGGTCGGGGGAGGTGTGTCGCTAAATGGCCGTAACCCGCTCCTCATTGCCTGCACTACAGCTACAATGAAGATCCCTACTATGTCAGACGGGGCCCCGCAGAGGGTAAAAGTGAGACAGCCTCCTAATCTCATGCCGTACCTCATGGCTTGTGCGGATGTATGCTTGACTCTGACGGAGCCGGTGACTGTCACCGGTATATCAGCCGATCCTTCAGGAGGTGGGCGGAGTGCCTGGTTCCTCTCTACACTTGCTTTTCCGACACCTCTCATAAGCCCCACAGCAAATACCGCTGGAGACCCAGCGAGGTGGTTCTTCAGGCCTCAACAAGAGGAAACGAGCTCTCTTAAAACTGGAGTGGGCTAGAGCTAACCATGACTCTTATACTGATGGCCCTGTGAACAGTACAGTACAGTAGCCACCACTGATTGTAGACTGTCCCGATTCATTTTGTAGTCAGTTTGTCTTCTTTTCCACACTCTCTCATTGGTATACGTTTTTATTGTATGCTACAGGGGACCAGAGACTACCCCTGATACTGTGAATAAGATCTAGATCTCAGAGGTCTGGCCCAAACCTATAACATTTATTGTTTGTTAAGGACAGTTCTGGTTTATGCATTTACAGATATAATATTACCCTCCTAAGTAAATGTTTGGGACACTTGCACCAACGATATATTCCCCCTACCTTAACAAGCACTCGTATGTATGACATGTTCTAAATCTGGGCACTGTTTCTGTTTGCTAATTTTTGTTGATAACCCCAGTTCATGGGGGTATTCTAAAAGTGTATCCTGGAGTACAGTCACACTGTAAGATAGCTCACATTCTCCACTAAGGTCTATTTCAACCAAAATGTATATTTTTTTACTTAATGGTTGTTTTGTTAACAGCTCCTATGAGCTAAGTGTATTGCATTGTCACAGTCCACTCTATCTGATAACATACTAATGTACAGGGAAATCCTTGACACAACGCTTAGACTAGAAATATTCATAAGCCCCCTTGCATGCTCTCCAGCTGTGTAGGATGGTCATACACTAATATAGAGTGATCCAGGCTGGTATATTTGACTTAGAGAGCGGTGTCTTATCGTCAGCAAACCATTATATATAATGCCATACGTTGTTTGAAAGACTAGATGTATTAACCACCTGTAGCCTGACTCTTGTTTCACAGACAGAGGTCTGAAAGGTTTATGTGTTCCCTGGCTTTTAGACACTGCCCTCAGGTTTGACCGTACAACACAAAGGTATTAACTTATGTAGCAGGCACAGAATGCTTCATGATAGTTCTATCGTTTCAATATATACATGAAATATTCCTCATGCAGGAATAATGTTATTGTCATAGATTTCATTGTTGGATGTTTCGTTAACAGCTCCTACGAGCTAGGAGTATCACATGGACACAGACCACTCTATATGATAACGTTCTAATGTACAATTTTACCCTTGACACGACGTATGGGCTGGAGATATTCATAAGCCCCCTAGCATACTTTCCAGCTGTGTATGATGGGTATAGCTCATGCACTAATAAAAAGTGATCCAGACTGGTATATTGAGCCTAGCGAGCAGTATCTTAACATCAGCAAATTATTTTATATAACCCTATACGTTGTTTGAAAGCCTAGCCGTATTAACCACATGTGGCCTGACTTTTGTCCCACAGGCAGAGGTCTGTAAAGGTTTGTGTGTTCCCTAGCTTTTGGACGCTGTCTTCAGGTTTGATCCTACAATATCATGTTATTAACTTGTATAGTATGCACAGAATGTTTCATGACAGTTCTTTCACTCTTATGCATTATTGGGGTGTCTACATGTTTACCTCTAAAATCAAGTATATACGTGGAGCCACTAGCTCTAATAATATTGCTGTGTCCTTAGACATTATTACCATTGACCCTGTACTATTTTACAATTTGGATGCCTTTGTTTGTGCAATAGCTTATATATGTCTCATCACTATATGATACACAGTTGACCTTAAATATTTTACACCCCCTTAAAGCATTGAAAGGTGTCTATTCAAGTGGTTGTGAGCCCCCTATGTTAGTGCTATCATTAATTCATTAGGATTACGTGTTAGCCGAACCTATTGATATAGTATATATAATGGTAGCTAGAGATATTGGCTGACGATGACATGGTGCCTTCCTTTTATTATTCTTTTATGCTAGCTGCCAAATGCAGTCCTCTACTTCTTATTGGAAATTTATAGGGTAATAGATGTATTTAAATACCAGCAGCAAATTGATAACTACATCCCTAATGGCTATACTTCTGTCCCTCCACAGAGAATGTGCATTAAAAATAGAAATGTACTTATAACAGTTGCATAAGACCTTATAGGTACCACTTATGAAACCATAAACATGAAGTTGGCTATATGTTACCTCTATTACATTGTGTGGCTTATGCAAGCTTACTTTATGCAACACTGAGAGAATTCATTTAGTAGGCCATTTAGCCGGAACTGGGAAGTCACTAGGGTACCATACAAAGTTTGCATATCCTCTCTCATGTTCATATGTGTGTCAAGCTGCCAAATACCATACGATTCATAGTGTCATTTTATCCCACAGTTAAACAACTTTTGAGATTCTGCCATGTTCTTTAACCTACCTATATATATATGGCTACGCCCTCCACCTTTTCCCTCATTTGCATAGCGGTGCTCACCCGCTGAATTTCCCCTCCCCTTACTAGGCCCATAAGTGGCCATGCAAAAACCAAATTCCCTCACTACCCCTCTCTAGACTTTTCAGGTCTAAAAGTGACCACAAGAACAAAGCAGGGAATCATTTCTATTATACACAAGAAAAATGAGGTTCCATTTTAAGACACTTGCATTATATAACCACTACCACAGACTGCCATTTCTTATATATACGCACTATGTAACCTTACCAAATGATACTAATTCACTCCAACCCCGCAGTGTCAATAAGTAGTTCGGCTAATAGTCGGAAGGACATCCAAATAACTTTAAAGAAGCTTTAATTCCTTATGTTAAGTATACTTACCAATGTGATGACATTGGCCTTACTCTGTAGTAATCATTTGCGCTTAACTGGTTTGTATTATCTATATCTGTGGTAGTGCTATTTTCTTTGTTAGACTCGTAAGCACAATTATGTATTTATACATTGATGCATGTTAAGTTACTATTGTTACTGTTTCCACAAACCTCAATAAAAAAATTATTTAAAAAAAAAGAAAATATGCTCAGGCACGGGATAAAGTCCGGTCCCAGACTATATAATAATAAAAAAAATCAAGAATCCCAGCCAATGAGTCTTAGAATAAAGCAGTTTTTATTCTTCAACAAAGGATATATTCCAGAGTGATCTTTCACACTATGCAATCATAACAAACATAGGGGAAACATCTGATGTAAGTTCATTCAGATCCACACATACCCCATCCACCAAACACATCCGTATCCAACAATCAGCACAAAAAATAAACATCAAAATCAAGAAAAATAATAGTACCAAAAAGCGAAAACTTCACTATCACTCCCAGGGCGTCCCCAGGGAGTGTAAATAGACACCACCAAACCCGGACTCTATTAATGTTAGAACCCTGAAGAGTGTCCGCTGAATCTGTAACTCTGTGATATTATATAAAACAAGAATGTCTCGTTATGTTGCGGGTACTCCTCGAACAAGAATGTCTTGTTATGTTGCAAGTACTCCAACTGTAACAGTGTGTGATCACTTGAAAGCATCGGCAAATATCTTGTTGCCAATATATAAGGACAGTCACAGGAAACACAGCATGTTACAGCAATTGTAATCCATAATAGGTAATTCCTACAGAAACCTCAGTGACATATCTTATAGCTGTATCAATGTTATGGTTCAAATGTCCCTCCAACCTGCCCTGCTTCTGGCCACATAGCGTATAGTGGGGAGCTATGAACGTAACTTCGGCCCAAACACACACTCTCTTAAAACTTCACTCACGGTATCGTATAATATAGCCCAACATTAGCTTCCGCAAAAGCTGCGAGTATCTCATACCCTCATGGCAGCTTATAGCCTCTGGCTTGTTCAAATCAGGAAAAATACATGGATAACAGTGTTACCTCCTTCAGTGTATGTGCACTTTCTAGGTGATACCGTGAGACTTGGATCTCGCCGTGTATCTTCAGTGTGGTTATTAGGACCCTCCAATGCAGAATTATAGTCTCACCTCACAATTTCTGTGGCTCGGACAGCAGGATAAACAGGTCTCAGCGGTGGCGTCTGACCATTCCGACGCGCGTTTCGGGACTCCGCCCCTTTCTCAAGGAATTTGCAGGTAATGGTGGGGAGGTGTAACTTAAACAGAATCGTATGTATCCCTATTGGCTAATTACATGCACACCTCCACTCTGACATCACGCTATACACATACGAATTTGTTATCATTGCCTAGTTTGAAAACGAATGTATCTAAGACTCACAAATAGCTGCTAAGTATAAAAAAATAACATCATGATTGTTGAAGAACCACAGTACTGCAAAAACCGCCATTCAGTGCCAAAGCGCAATATATTTCAAAACAAAACCTCTATATATAACCGAATATGTACATAAAAGAAACAAACATAAAACGAATCCTAGAATTTAGATAATGGCTCATAGTACCAATATAGAAACTCTCAATGTCAGTTCAAGATCAATTCTATGATATCTATCATGAGATGCAATTTAATAAATGAACTCCCTGACACTGGTATTCCAAGCATAGAATACCAGTGTAAACTAAATTATATCTGCTGTCAAAAGTAGCGGCTCAGTACCGGGGATCCCCATACCGGATACCCTTTCTTCAAACAGATTCAAAAATAAACTTATATAAAGTTTAAACCAGAATTGAGCTGAAATATATCCCCCATACAGAAAAGCGTCTCCCAGGGGTCTCAAAAGAACTCCTTCGTACCTAATTTAATGTTAATTCACGAAATCATATCTTATTTGACAAATGAGTCACACAGAGGTAATTCGTCCATTTACAGTTAATAATATTTTTATAAGAAAATAAACAGATTTCCATAATTATTTGATCTTTAAATCCAAAAATGACAGTGGTTGAATCCACTTATTCTTCTCCTTCATTGTCCATACTTAGAAGAAGAACACATTCTATTAATACCTACACGGATGAGAGTAGAGAAACTCACCAATTAGAGAATGAAAGCATTATAGCTCAAATGAAATTTCCCCAAGAAATATCTCTATTCAAGCCTTTGGGGACCATGGTATCTAATTGTCTAATCCACTGTGCTTCTTTTCGAAATAATATTTTTTGTCTGTCCCCTCCTCTACGCAGAGGGGGGACCCCATCTATAACTTGAAACCGTAACTGACTCTTGTTGTGTGCAAATCGAGTAAAATGATGGGCCACAGGTGCGTCTTCGTCATCCTTACCTATAGCTGCTTTATGTTGACGTATCCTATCACGGACAGTCTGGGTGGTCTCTCCTAAATATGCCAGGCCACACGGGCACTTAATGACATATATGACATATTTCGAATTGCAGGAGAACCTGCCATTGATTGGAATCCTTTTACCCGAAAGTGGATGGGTAATGTGGTCCCCTTGTAACATAGAGTGACAAAGAGCACAATTCATACAAGAAAAGGAGCCTTTCTTAGCAATTATAATAGGTTTTCTCATGGTACCCCAATCAGCACGTATAAGTTCATCTTTCAAGTTTCTATTTCTCCTAAAAGAAAATAATGGAGTCTCATTGAAAATCTTGCCCACGTGTACTTACATCAGATGTTTCCCCTATGTTTGTTATGATTGCATAGTGTGAAAGATCACACTGGAATATATCCTTTGTTGAAGAATAAAAACTGCTTTATTCTAAGACTCATTGGCTGGGATTCTTGATTTTTTTTATTATTATATAGTCTGGGATCGGACTTTATCCCGTGCCTGAGCATATTTTCTAATAATTGGGTGGTGCGGTCACATCATAGCTCATATAGTATTTTGGTCCGTGACGTGCACACCTACGTGTGATTAGTATGATGGAGGGGACTAAGATGTTTGCTTACTCAGATTTGGATGCCTCACGAATAGCCACCTTATGTATTGGCAATAGAGACTTTTTGAATACTGAACCTGATGTTAAGGAACCGCCGAGTTTAGAACAGATGATTAAGCAAAAAATTGTGTATGAGTTACATTCGGTTACCTTAGCAGAATACTTCAGACAGAAGCGTATTCCTAGGGGTCTCAGGAGTCACCTTCATCCCACACTGTTTAGGGAGAATTCAGAGTATTGTGACAAATTTGAGGGCATTTTAAATAAATGCTCTTATGATATCTTAATTTTGACGATTGAGTATATACAGAAGGAGTTACCTAAAATGCAGCAGGAGATTGACAAAGTGGAACTGTCTCTCAAGGAGTTAAAGACTGAAACAGACTTCAGCAACTTTAAGTCCAAATTAGATAGTGATCTATCTACCTTTAAAAAGAGTTTAGAGAGTAAGAAATACAAGAAATTTCAGAGGGATCTTACTGATTACCAAAATAACAAAGTCTATAGCTGGCGGAATCCAGACTTTACACCTTTTAGAAGGTTTAGAAGAGGGGCACAATTGTATAATTTCCCGGGTGAGTCCTCATCTGACAGTGATTTCAGTGACTCTTCAGTCCCTTTTCCCTTAAGAGGACGTGGCACAAGGAATCGAAGAAGGGGAAGAGGAGGGGGGGGAGGAAACACAGGAGATACCACCTATCAGATCTCAACCCGACAGAATCGGAGAGAACAGAGAGTCTAGTAGTGAATATATCAGGGATTGAGATCAGTGAGGCAATTTTAGGGGTATTACAAAAGGGATTATCTTTTGTCCCAACTACCCCTCCAGATTTCTTTGCACTAGAATGTGACCTACTTCGTTTCTTTAGGAATCTTAGACTAAAGAGTTTTTTTGTGAATAAAGAGGAAAGAAACAAAGCTGAGTCCACCAGTCCATTTCAATTTCATGTACGAAATATTAAACCTAAAAGCACTTTCAATCCTCCTCATACTAATGCTTCGGTTGAAGCATATATTACTTTAATTAAAAAGGATTTTGAAAAGTTTAAAAAAAATTTCCGCACAAAGGTCAAGTTTAATATTTCTAGACAAGAGAAGTTGGCACTTGAATCTATTCAGAAACATGAGAATTTGATCCTTAAGCCAGCCGACAAGGGCGGGGCCCTTGCCATCATGCATAAAAATAAATACAAGGAGGAGGTCCTCCGACAATTACAAGACACAGAGAATTATGCCAAATTGACAGCTGATCCCACGTTGAGGGTAAAAAGTAAAATCAGTAAGATAGTTGAGGAATCCTTAGCCTCTGATATTATTACCAATAAACAGGCTAAATTCCTGATCAAAGAACATCCGATTATACCGGTGTTCTATGTATTACCCAAGATACATAAAAAACTTCTTGACCCTCCGGGTCGACCGATTGTCGCAGGCACTGATTCAATGTTCCAACCAATTGCAGTATTCTTGGATCAACTCATCAGACCTCTGTTAGGTTATTTAGATTTTTTGTGCAAAATATCATCGCTGGTAGTTCCTACCAGTAGTCAGCTAGTAACGATGGATATAGCTAGCTTATATACTTCGATTCCTCATGAGTTAGGAATCGAGAGTATATTTTATTTCTTAGACAAGGACAATCTATATTCCCCTAGTGAAAGAAGGTTCATTAAGGATCTTTTTAAGATCATTCTTTATGAAAACTTCTTCTTATTTGAAGACACATTCTATGTCCAAAAACAAGGTACGGCAATGGGCTCAAATGTAGCACCTACCTATGCGAACCTCTTTGTAGGCAAGTTCGAGGAGGATGTGGTCTTCAGGGATGAAGGTTATAAGAAGTCCATTTTGGGCTGGTATCGTTACATAGATGATATCTTCTTTGTTTGGACTGGTAGTGATGATGGTCTGACACAATTTGTATCAAAACTTAATTCGGCTCATGTATCATTAAAATTTACCATAGAAGCCAGCAAGTCTAAAGTAAGCTTTTTAGACACTATGATATCGATCGTAGATCACAAACTCAGAAGTGATTTATTCTCGAAAGAAACGGATAGGAATAACACTTTACGTTATGAAAGTTTCCATCCCCCCTCTCTGATCAAGAACCTTCCATTGGGACAATTGTTGTGGACTAAAAGGATTGTGGACGATCCAGTCATTTGCCTACAGAGATTGGATGAGATGTCCAAAAAATTTTTGGATAGAGGTTACCCAATGCAAATTCTGAAAGAGAAAATGAATAAAGTTTTGAATACTGACAGGGCTAGCCTATTGAATAAAACCACTCGTGAACCTAAAAAATTCTCGGTGCCCTTTGTGAGCCATTTTGGATTACACAGTAAAGTCCTAAAAAGGGTAATACTACAACACTGGCACCTGTTGAGAGAGGATATACACGTGGGCAAGATTTTCAATGAGACTCCATTATTTTCTTTTAGGAGAAATAGAAACTTGAAAGATGAACTTATACGTGCTGATTGGGGTACCATGAGAAAACCCATTATAATTGCTAAGAAAGGCTCCTTTTCTTGTATGAATTGTGCTCTTTGTCACTCTATGTTACAAGGGGATCACATTACCCATCCACTTTCGGGTAAAAGGATTCCAATCAATGGCAGGTTCTCCTGCAATTCGAAATATGTCATATATGTCATTAAGTGCCCGTGTGGCCTGGCATATGTAGGAGAGACCACCCAGACTGTCCGTGATAGTATACTTCAACATAAAGCAGCTATAGGTAAGGATGATGAAGACGCACCTGTGGCCCATCATTTTACTCGATTTGCACACAACAAGAGTCAGTTACGGTTTCAAGTTATAGATGGGGTCCCCCCTCTGCGTAGAGGAGGGGACAGACAAAAAATATTATTTCGAAAAGAAGCACAGTGGATTAGACAATTAGATACCATGGTCCCCAAAGGCTTGAATAAAGATATTTCTTGGGGAAATTTCATTTGAGCTATAATGCTTTCATTCTCTAATTGGTGAGTTTCTCTACTCTCATCCGTGTAGGTATTAATAGAATGTGTTCTTCTTCTAAGTATGGACAATGAAGGAGAAGAATAAGTGGATTCAACCACTGTCATTTTTGGATTTAAAGATCAAATAATTATGGAAATCTGTTTATTTTCTTATAAAAATATTATTAACTGTAAATGGACGAATTACCTCTGTGTGACTCATTTGTCAAATAAGATATGATTTCGTGAATTAACATTAAATTAAGTATGAAGGAGTTCTTTTGAGACCCCTGGGAGACGCTTTTCTGTATGGGGGATATATTTCAGCTCAATTCCGGTTTAAACTTTATATAAGTTTATTTTTGAATCTGTTTGAAGAAAGGGTATCCGGTATGGGGATCCCCGGTACTGAGCCGCTACTTTTGACAGCAGATATAATTTAGTTTACACTGGTATTCTATGCTTGGAATACCAGTGTCAGGGAGTTCATTTATTAAATTGCATCTCATGATAGATATCATAGAATTGATCTTGAACTGACATTGAGAGTTTCTATATTGGTACTATGAGCCATTATCTAAATTCTAGGATTCGTTTTATGTTTGTTTCTTTTATGTACATATTCGGTTATATATAGAGGTTTTGTCTTGAAATATATTGCGCTTTGGCACTGAATGGCGGTTTTTGCAGTACTGTGGTTCTTCAACAATCATGATGTTATTTTGTTATACTTAGCAGCTATTTGTGAGTCTTAGATACATTCGTTTTCAAACTAGGCAATGATAACAAATTTGTATGTGTATAGCGTGATGTCAGAGTGGAGGTGTGCATGTAATTAGCCAATAGGGATACATACGATTCTGTTTAAGTTACACCTCCCCACCATTACCTGCAAATTCCTTGAGAAAGGGGCGGAGTCCCGAAACGCGCGTCGGAACGGTCAGACGCCACCACTGAGACCTGTTTATCCTGCTGTCCGAGCCACAGAAATTGTGAGGTGAGACTATAATTCTGCATTGGAGGGTCCTAATAACCACACTGAAGATACACGGCAAGATCCAAGTCTCACGGTATCACCTAGAAAGTGCACATACACTGAAGGAGGTAACACTGTTATCCATGTATTTTTCCTGATTTGAACAAGCCAGAGGCTATAAGCTGCCATGAGGGTATGAGATACTCGCAGCTTTTGCGGAAGCTAATGTTGGGCTATATTATATGATACCATGAGTGAAGTTTTAAGAGAGTGTGTGTTTGGGCCGAAGTTACGTTCATAGCTCCCCACTATACGCTATGTGGCCAGAAGCAGGGCAGGTTGGAGGGACATTTGAACCATAACATTGATACAGCTATAAGATATGTCACTGAGGTTTCTGTAGGAATTACCTATTATGGATTACAATTGCTGTAACATGCTGTGTTTCCTGTGACTGTCCTTATATATTGGCAACAAGATATTTGCCGATGCTTTCAAGTGATCACACACTGTTACAGTTGGAGTACTTGCAACATAACGAGACATTCTTGTTCGAGGAGTACCCGCAACATAATGAGACATTCTTGTTTTATATAATATCACAGAGTTACAGATTCAGCGGACACTCTTCAGGGTTCTAACATTAATAGAGTCCGGGTTTGGTGGTGTCTATTTACACTCCCTGGGGACGCCCTGGGAGTGATAGTGAAGTTTTCGCTTTTTGGTACTATTATTTTTCTTGATTTTGATGTTTATTTTTTGTGCTGATTGTTGGATACGGATGTGTTTGGTGGATGGGGTATGTGTGGATCTGAATGAACTTACATCAGATGTTTCCCCTATGTTTGTTATGATTGCATAGTGTGAAAGATCACACTGGAATATATCCTTTGTTGAAGAATAAAAACTGCTTTATTCTAAGACTCATTGGCTGGGATTCTTGATTTTTTTTTTTATATTTATTATTGTGGCGGCGACATTGGGGGCGGCAGATTAGGGGTCAATAATTGTAGTTAAGTTCCAACGATATTGGGGGGTGGCAGATTAGGGGTTAATAAATATAATGTAGGTGTCGGCGATGTTAGGGGCAGCAGATTAGGGGTTCATTAGTATAATGTAGGTGGCGGCAGTGTCCGGAACGGCAGATTAGGGGTTAATTTTATAATGCAGGTAGCGACGATGTCGGGCGGCAGATTAGGGGTTAATAAGTGTAAGATTAGGGGTGTTTAGACTCGGGGTTCATGTTAGGGTGTTAGGTGCAGACATAAAATGTATTTCCCCATAGGAAACAATGGGGCTGCATTAGGAGCTGAACGCTGCTTTTTTTGTGTTTTTTTTCAGCTGAATCTGCCCCATTGTTTCCTATGGGGGAAGTGTGCACGAGCAACTTTAGCCAGCTTACCACTAACGTAAGTAACACTGGTATTGAGGTGAGATGTGGAGCTAAATTTTGCCCTTCGCTCACTTTTTAGAGGCTAACGCCGGGTTGAAAAAAACCTGTAATACCAGCGTTGTTTGTAGGTGAGCGGTGAGCTGGAACTGAGCGTTAGCAATGCACAGCCTTATCAACAAAACTTGTAATCTACCCATAAGTTTTTGAAAAAAAATGTTTTATTTGATGACATTTGGCCTAGATCAATACCTTTGGTTGTCTATTTAAAAAAATATATATAGATTTTAAAGGTAAATAAAACACAAGGCTCTATTTCTGTTTAAATAGAGTGATAGCAAAAATGCAAAAAATGCTCTGGTATTTTGTGCAAGTTTTTATCTTTAAGTCCTGGTAGTGAAAGGGTTAAGTAATGCTTGGAGCATTGAGATGGATTTCAAGCTTTCTTTCTCGTACACAGCAATGCTCTTGCGGGATGCCTTGGACAGTCTGTACAGATCCCTCTTCTTCTTTGTAAAGCCTAGCAGTCTGCATCACCGGTGCTAATTCTAATAGGTGTCACATAGCAACAATCTAACCACAGCTGCTTTTAATAACACTGTAGCCTACAAAGTCACAGCACGTCTCACGGCACACAGTGACAACGTACCTCTCAGCTGTCCCCGGCCACCATGATGTGATAATACTTGCACCCACCAATGCCTAGTTTAGATGATCAATAATCAGCGTGCAGCTATGACGTGCCTCTTTGGTCTTGACCCTGTGTCTGAGCTGGTGGTTACATGCAGCAGAGAGCCTGGGACTGTGGTGTGAAACAGTGGCTCAGACAAAGGGGGTTAGGGGAGAGACTGAGTACAGGCACCATCTGCACAGATTTCTACAAAGCCAACTGTACAGAGTCTGGCAAATAAGGAAGCAGCGGTGCTGGCATCAATATGTGTCCTCAGACACTAGCATAACATGGTGGTTTCTGCTGCTTCATTTAAAAAAGGGCCGCTTCCTGTCATCCCATGTACACATGACCGCACCAATGGCCTGTCACTACAATAAACAGGGCTAGATCACATGCAAAGGACAGAGCCCATACTGAAGAGCAGATCCTACTGACTTCAGTGACGCCCTGCTCCGCCCAACACAACCATTTTGCATCTAAGAATGCCACGCATGAGAAACACACAACACTGCGTTTGAAAAGTTGGAAAAAAAAACATTTTTAAATAAGTTTAAAAAATGATATTTGCATATATAATATATATATATATATATATATACATATATATATATATATATATATATATATATATATATACACACACAAACACATACCTGTATATAATAAAATATGCATACACATTAGCACAGTGGGGTTTTTTTCTTGTTTTTTTTTGTTTAAGCTAAAAAAATCATTGCATATGATTCTTTAGCAGGTATATGCAGAAATAAGGGCCATATCAATCAACATTTTCCTATTTTTATGTTTCAGTCTGGGCTGCATTTTCTATTTCTGAATATTCAATAAAAAAAAAGCCTAAAAAAAACTACAATACATTTTAAATTAAGAATTCTTCATGTATAGCCCACTTGTTGCTGATCTTCCATATTCCTACAGTGTATAACTTGAGCATGTTTGGGATTATAGATGTTAGACGCTTACTGTGATAAATTAAACTTCTATGGCACAGTGCAAAGGTTTAGTAGATATATATATATCATCTGGGGTTGTCATGTTCTTTGTTAAGAGAATTGCCTGGTATTTCGGGGCTGGAATGACCTTACTTGGCAAGATAAGACTGATATACTTCAGGAAAGTTTTCCTATGTGAAAAGCACACTGGTGCTTCTGGGTGGTAAATCGCCATAGAACTAGCTGATGAGCTGTTGTTCGTTCCTGGTAGAGTGCTTCTATCTATCTATCTATCTATCATCTATCTATCTATCTATCTATCTATCTATCTATCTATCTATCTATTGGGTACTTATAGAGCGCAAACTAATCACCCATGAGGCTCTCAAGGTGCTAAGGGAAAGCGGATAGGAGGAGGGGGGGGATGGGAATTAAGTCGAAGAGTCAGGTTTTAAGGTCCTTCTGTGTTCATATGTAAATTTTTATGACCATATGGTGATGGGGGAAATCAGACATGGACTCCTTGCCCAGTGTGCTTAGAGGAATGTTGCTGCAACTCACTGGGGTTGTCATGTTCTTTGTTAAGAGGAAAATTGCCTGGTATTTTGGGGCTGGACTGACCTTACTTGGCAGGATCAGACTGATATACTTCAGGAAAATATTCCTCTGTAAAAAGCGTACTGGTCTAAAAGAGTATGCTCCTGGGTGGTATATTGCCATACAACTAGCTGATGAGCTGTTGTTCGTTCCTGGTAGAGCGCTTCTGTGTTCATTTGCAAATTTATATGACCCTGGGGAGGTCTCCCTATGGTGATGGGGGAAATCAGACATGGATACCTTGCCCAGTGTGCTTAGAGGAATGTGGCTGCAACTCACTGACGAGGCCCATAGGAGACCAAAATGATTGTTTGGGGTTGTCATGTTCCTTGTTCAGAGGAGAATTGACTGGTATTTTGGGGCTGGACTGACCTTACTTGGCGGGATTAGACTGATATACTTCAGGAAAGTTTTCCTCTGTGAAAAGCACACTGGTCTAAAAGAGATGCTCATGTGTCTTAAATCATCATAGAAATAGCTGATGAGCTCTTGTAGAGCGCTTCTGTGTTCGTATGGATATAGTCACACACACATATATATATATATATATATATATACTATGTATTATGCTACATTTTGGAGATATAGGGTCTGTCCTGGTTGCAATCAGTTTTCCCTCTTTAGGGAAGAAATAGCTAGCCCTAAAGCTAAGGTAAGTTACATGTCTGTTACCTATAAAAAAACTGCCTCAGAAAGAAACACCTCAACCCCAAGATCAATAAGGAGAGGCAAATGGATTACTTTAGGCTGTGACATTATTCTAATAATTTGTAAATATTATATTATGGTAATATGTGTGTGTTCTTGTATATACACAGATATTCTCATATATTAAACCACCTGATTAGATATTATGTGGCTGCAATGCTCTATCATCTGCTTATTGTATTTTTAAATATAAAAATGATAATTTATCTAGTATTTTTCTGTTTAGACAGGTAGGGTAGAGCTTCACAACCACAAATATCTTTTATTAGTTGAAATCTCAAGGAAAGCAAAAGAAAACGCAATAGTCTGATATCTTCAAAACAACTTCAGGTAATAAATGGAAGGTACTTGAGGAAATATAAGGAAACAAATGTATTTTATCTTCATTCGACAACAAACAAATCTGGAGATGTAAGCTGAATATTAAAAGTGTCTTTAATGCGTATAGAAAAAAAACAGCTTTGGCTGTAATGTTCTCAACGCGTTTCAGCAGTACACAACTGTCTTTTTTTAAGAGCAAATAACTTAGCACTAAAAGAGCTGTACAACAAATAATGGATAACAAATCATATTTTATACCAACCCACTCATCAAACTAAAACACATGGGAGTAAGTTTTTTCCAATAATTAGTAACATATCCTCCACTTGAAAAAGGAAGAAATGTAAAAAAATAAAAAATATACAAATACAATTGCTTTTTTATGTATAAAAACTATGCTTTCTATTAAAAACATTATAACAAACTGCTGTATCCTTAACAAAACAGGTTTTTTTTTTAACATTGTTTCTGGTTGCAAGCATCCATACCTCTTCAATGAGGAGAACCTTTTTCTGTACCCATCCATTGAAAAGGATACAGTGTAAGACTATCTCATGGTCTGTGTGTTCTTTTTCAATTTTTCTTAGATGTTCAAGAACACAGGATTTGCATTTTTCAATTACATTGTAAGAGGTAAAAAATGTTTTGTGATTTACAACTAACTTTTTAAATGTTATATTCTGTGCCTGTGTGTCATGAGAAAAAGTACTTATGTACACTTTTCTTATAAGTATAGGCCTTGCATTTCCCACATGTATAAAAGCCTGTTAGGTCATTAAAAGTAATTAGTTTTGACATTCTCTAGACATGCCCTAGTCCAGGGGAGGAGCATGTGTGGAAGCTCAGGTGAACACCTGCTCTGTTATTCCCAGTGAGCTGCTGGCGGTGGAAATTCGCGCCTGAAAAGCCCAGAGCTTGGGCGGCTTGCTAAGCTCAGCAAATCATCACTACCGGAGCCTCAATAGTGCTAAACCAACGCACTAAACTGAAGGGTATAAGGGGTGAAAAAGACTGATTGCTAACCATCTACCTGCATGTACACGGGTCCCCTTTTTTTTTTTTTTTTTTTCCTGCTCACCTATTGCAAGGAACTGGCAAAGAAACGTTAAACTAATACAACAATTGGAACAGGAGCGTTCCTTTTTTTTTTCCCGCAGCAGAGACTCTGTCTGAGGGGGAAAGGGGGACGCCTGAAAAGTTAACCGATACGAGAGGATCAGGAATGACCTGATAGAAAAAACAACAGGTACCTGGTGACAGCACGTTTCTTTTTGGGAACCCCAGTGTCAAGAGCCGGAGGTGAATCCCCGCGTACCTATCTTGCTGCAGAGGCATCAAGCGGAGAAGCCCAGTCCCGACCAAGTCCTGTGCAGAGTCGTCTTCCCCCTCCCACCGCTGCTGCGTGAGGGGGCCTGGTACGGAGGCGCGGAGGTCAGGTGACTGAGACGCAGACAGAGAGGTTCGAGTGTCGGAAACCCAGAAAGGAGCCTGCAGGCATCACGTACGCTATGGTAGCTGAGGTAACCGGGTTCTGGACGAGTAGATTGACAGGGGTTGGCGGCGGCTGGTTGCGACCGGCGACCGGAGGAGCCCTTGCTTTTTTTTTTGTTTTATCATACCCAGTGGCGGCTTCCCTGTGAAAAGGAGGGCTTGGCTGTAAATCAGCTCTAAGCATATGGACTACGCTCACATTCTTCAGGGCAGGAGCCCCCTCTAAGTTCTTGGAGGTAGCAGTCCCGGCTGTGTGCTTCTGTCACCGATGCTGCATGAGGAAGCTGCTGCTGGCCTTTAAGGGAGAAGTACAGCTACAAGGTTCACCACGCTTACTTGTCTGGGTCAGGTACTTTTTAACATTTCTCTCTGTTTATTTTCCCTGGGTTGGCCTGGATAAGGGGGTTAACCCCAAACTATTTACTGGACAAACTGGGTCAAGCTGGCCCTGAGTGAAGAGTTGTATGTGTATCTGACTTTGGGGAGATAGAGGGGAGGAAGAAGGGGGAGACTCCTCTACTAACCTTGGAACGGGGAACTTTATGACAATCAAATTTCCTTTTTTTTTCTTGCAGGAGATTGGGAAAATATAATAATCCTGATTTTGGACGTATAAGTAAAACTTTACCATGTGTCAATAGCTCTATGTCTAATTGTGTTATTGTCACTGCTCAATTGTGTTATCTGGTTTAATTGTAACACGATTTAAGCAAAAATTGTTGTTTTTTCCCACCAAATTTATTTTGTTATTAATTCTTTGAAATAGATACGGGTGGTGCAACACGTTCAGCTCTGAAGCTCCTTATTAGATTGGGACACGTTACAGAGAGCAGATCAGAAAGTGCAGTAAAAAGTAGCTGCCCAGGTTCAAAACAGGATTAAACAAGCTTTTATTTTAAGTCAGTAAGCTGCCTGTAAACGTGAATAACTGTGAAGTAGTATAGGAGAGGAGAAAGAAAGGGGAGGAAAGGGGAAATTGCTGTAAAAACCTCACGTACTATTTAAATATAGTTAACTCTCTGCATTAATCGAATTAAATCAAAGGTTTAAAGGGTCAATTTAATCGAGGGAAGCAACAGACTCTTGAGCAGTAAAATCAACTAGATGATATAAAACTCTCAGGGTTAATTTTTTTTTTTTTTCTCTTTTTGTCAGCCTGGGAGAGATTGTAGCCCTCCACGGTTAGTGAGGGGACTCTCTCTCTCCCTGGATCTTCTCTTTTCTTTCTTCTCCCTTTTGAAAGAAGGGGGGGGAGAAGAAGGGGGAACATTAATAACTCTGCCCTGACAATAAATACAAACAAGGGGATAGGGTTATTATAAGTGGAAGAAGCTCTCAAGAGCAAATACGGAATACAGAGAGCCAGGAGCAGAGAAGGGGTTAAACTCAGACTCACTTTTTTTTCTTTTGTGTCTTCAAATTCACTTCTGCTGTAGTTGCACATCTAATCACTAAATTCAGACTCCTTACTGGAGTCTGTCTACTAATAATAACACGTTAATTTTTTTCACATTATCTCCATATTTCCTTCAATTGTCTATCACCATCACACACAATCCCCCACATTCTTTCCCATCACTCCCCTTGCGGTCCACTCCCCTCCCTTTTTTTTTTTTTTTTCCTTCTTCTCCTGCACTTAAAATATCACTTTGGAAAATTTAAAACTAAGAGCACAGCCCTAGAGCACAGGTTGGTCCACTGCACATGGATAAATTCGTAAATATTCACTGTAAAACCCCCTCTCCAACCATGGCGAACAAAAGTAGAGATAGGAAAACAAAAAGCTCAATAAATAACTCAGTGGATACTAATCTAGCTCCCAGCAATCTTCCATATTCTAGCGAAACCTCAAACACCCAAGCCTTGGTGGATAGTATCTTAGAAGCACTTGCCCCTAAGTTTGACACTCTGAGGTTAGAGATCAAGCAAGATATGAGGTCCCTTACACAAGAACTTAGGCAGTTCTCTAACAGAGTACAAGAACTTGAACAAAGGGTTTCAGATCTTGAAGATCTAATGGTCACACATATTACAAGTTCTAAAACTAATGAAGCAACAATTGAAAAACTCCAAATTAAAATTGAGGACTTAGAAAACCGTTCGAGAAGGAACAATTTTAGAATCATAGGAGTGCCAGAGGAGAAGCAATACAAAAATATAAATAGCTTCATTACTGAAACATTAGTTCAACTACTCAAAATTCCAACTACATATCCTAAAATTATTATCGAAAGAGCCCACAGATTAGGGAGACCTGCCCCAGATAATACAGGGAAAGTGAGACCAAGACCAATCATAGTTAAACTATTGAATTTTAAGGATAAAATCAGTCTCTTCCAATATTATCGTAAAAACCAGCCCATTTCCCTGGGGAACTCCAGTATCTATCTGTTCTAGGACTTCTCGGTTGAAACGGCAACCAAGAGAAGGGAGTTATCCCCAACATGCACCAAACTCATTAACCTGGGTATACGGGCCACCCTGATCTATCCAGCAAGGCTTAAAGTTTGGGCTAAGGATGAAATTCACTATGCTGATACGGCTAAAGAGGCGAGCGAACTTTTAGCT
The DNA here is from genome assembly GCF_027579735.1 of Bombina bombina. Taxonomy (NCBI): domain Eukaryota; kingdom Metazoa; phylum Chordata; class Amphibia; order Anura; family Bombinatoridae; genus Bombina; species Bombina bombina. The sequence continues at coordinate 358,190,358 of NC_069504.1, forward strand.
AAACTAAAAATCACTGAATAATTAATAGATTTAAATAAAAATTGCAATAGTCGATACCCGTTAAGAAATGGTTCAAGATTATGGGTTGACTCCCTATCGTCTCCCCCCCTTCGCCGTTCTCTCTTTTTTAATTTTTTTTTTTTTTTTTTTTTTTTTTCTTCTGCCCCCTTATTTTAACTTAAAAATATGGCAAGGTTAGAAAATATCACATTTGTCTCATGGAACATTGGGGGTCTTACATCCCCTATAAAAAGGAAAGCAATTTTAAACCAACTGAGGAAGATAAAGTCTGATATAGTATTCCTCCAGGAAACGCATTTAAAAATTGAAGAAACTAGGAAACTAAAGAAATCCTGGGTAAAGGAGGTAGTGGCCACTCCAAGTTTAAATAGGAAAAGAGGCGTAGCCATACTTTTGGGGAAAAAGATAATGGCCAATGGTTTAGAGATTCTTAATACTGAGGCAGACCCAGAGGGGAGATTTATCTTGTTAAAAATTAAGGTGGCAAAAACTATATACACACTATGTAATCTATACGCACCTAATGTGATAGACTCAACTTTCTGGGACTCCCTACTAACTAAAATAATGCTATTTCAGGAAGGTTTTCTGATCTGCGGGGGTGATTTTAACATGGCACAGCAATATCCGTTAGATAGACTAAGATCAGTTGATAATCAAGTCAAAAATAAAAGAGACAACTTGGAGACCAAGATTTCTAAAAAAATTACTCAGAATTTGGCAGTAAAAGATATTTGGAGACTGCAAAATCCAGAACTAAGAAATTTTACATGCCTATCTAGGGCTCATAAATCATTTTCCAGAATTGACCTATTTTTGTTGGACATCAAGCTCCTTGAGCGGAAAGTAATGACAGAGATCTTACCTATCTCCCTCTCGGATCATGCCCCCATTGTGCTTCAGTTTCAGGAACCTGATAAGAGATTTAAACAAGCACGTTTTTTTTCCCCTAGATATCTATCAAGAGATCTAAAATTTAAAAACTGGCTTAATTTGAAATTTAAAGAATATGCAGAACACAATGCTGACTATTGCAGGCATCCTATGATATTCTGGGAGGCTGCAAAAGCGGTTCTAAGGGATGAAATAATATCTTATATGGCTAACATTCAGAAAAAAATTAAATCTAGAGAGAAGGAAGTGATTAGCTCATTAACCAACTCTTATAATCACTATCTCCTAGACAAATCAAGGGGTAATTGGCTAAAATACATAAAGGCTAAAAACGAGAGAGACACGTATTTAATTTACCAGGCGTTGCAAAAAGAATTAAAACTCCAAGCCAAACTTTATAGATTTGGAAATAAAACGGGTAAGCTCCTGGCCAATCTAGTAAAAGGAATCAAAGGATCAGCCGTGATTGATGCACTTCAACAGGAAGGCAAAAAAATAACTAGGTCAGAAGAGATAGCGGATATCTTATTAACATATTATCAGGAGATATACTCGTTCAAAAAATCAGACAAGACTCAATCTGCTCAATTTTGGAGACAGTTGACACCCCCATCTCTAGCGAGGGAAGAGTTAGAGATTTTAAATGCTCCCATCAGTGAATTGGAAATAGAGAAAGTCATAAATAAACTCGCATTTGATAAGGCTCCTGGCCCAGACTCATTGCCTAATGAATTTTATAAAATTCTTTCACCATTAATAGTTCCAAATCTTTGTAATCTATATAACGCATTTTACATAGATGGGATTTCAATTCCTCCTTCTTTCTCGGCATCAAACACAATATTAATACCCAAACAAGGGAAAGATCCCACCTTAAAAGAGTCATATAGACCCATAGCGCTATTGAACATAGACTATAAGATCTTAACCTCTATTTTAGCAAACAGATTACAATCTATCCTACCTTCCATTATACACAGAGACCAAGCAGGCTTTCTTTACAAACGCAACTCATCAGCAAAGATAAGAGAAGTTCTGTTGACGGTAGATTATTTCAACACAGGGGTGAGCAGTGAGGGGAGGGAGGACATCCCTGACCAGGCAGTCATCTCAATAGATGCGGAAAAAGCATTTCACTCGGTTCATTATGATCATATAATAGAGACCTTAACTAAATTCGGGTTTGAAGGTAAATTTTGTCATTTGATTAAAAATTTATATAACAAACCATCTACGAGACTGCTGGTCAATGGCGCCCTTACCCCAGGGATTACTCTGGAGAGGGGAACTCGGCAGGGGTGTCCTCTATCCCCCCTGCTCTTTGATATCTCAATAGAGCCCTTAGCTATGATGGTACGACACCAATTAGAAGGCATAAAAATACGAAATAAGGAGCTCAAAATTGCATTATATGCAGACGATATTCTTCTCTACATAGCAAATATAAAAGACAATTTGCCAAAGTTAATACTGATCATCGAACAATTTGGATCTTTTTCAGGCTATAAAGTCAATAATTCAAAATCAGAAATGCTATGGTTGAGAAAAAATAAAGAATCACCATCAAACATACCCTTCAAAATAGTGTCAGAGGCTTTTAGATACCTAGGTGTCCTAATTCCGTATAACATAGACAAGCTCTACAAATTTAACATCCCCCCAATACTTAAGGATATTAAACAGAGCTTAATAAACTGGCAAAGTCTCCCTCTGTCCATGTCTGGTAGGATAGCCTTGTTTAAGATGATATTACTGCCAAAATTGTTATATATTCTCCAAAATGTTCCAATAATTCTTAAAGGGAAAGACATCCGGCAGCTGAATGCGGTAGTGAGAAAATACATATGGCAGAATAAAAAACCAAGAATTGCGTTCTCCAAATTACAATTACCAAGAAACCAAGGGGGTCTTGCACTACCGGATGTGCGGTTCTATAATATGGTTTATCTAGCACGTATTGTGGCGGACTGGATTTTTGCCAAAGACTATGTAACAAACAATGATCTAGAAATCAACATTTGCTATCCATTCCTACCAGTAGCCTTAATACACTGCAAATCCAAACCTCAGGAGCTGAAATCATTTAAAACAATTTATAATCCTATACAAAGTTGGTGGAAAATGGGCAAACTCCTATCGTTAGATTGTAATGTATCTAAGTTTGTTCCATTTCGGGGCAACCCGAAGTTCCCGGCTGGCTTAGAATCAGCAACATTTCAAAGATGGCACAGGGTTGGGTTGGATAGGGCTATTCAGTTTATGGATTGTGAGAATCAAGCGGTTAAAACATACAAATCACTTAGGCAGGAGTTTGATATCTACAATAGAGAATTCTTTGCCTATCTGCAGGCCAGACACTTCGTAACAGAGCTCAGGAGAGAGGCTAATGGGGGATGCAAGTGGGGGAGATTGGAAGGGTGGTTAGATATGGTGAAAAATGGTCAGTTCTCCATATCTCCTTGCTATTATCTGCTTGTCTCCCTTAAGGGTACAGCAAATCTTGAAAAACTCTCAGATGAGTGGAACAACTTAATACCAGAGAGCAATGTGGATGTCCAGTTGGTACAGGGCTCTATTACGAGAATAGCTCAGACCACACTATCCTCAACTTGGAGGGAATCACAAGTCAAACTGTTATATAGGGCGTATTTCACCCCGGAGAAAGGCCTCAAATGCGGGAATAATGAATTTAACAAGTGTCCAAAATGTTCAAAACCCGCGGCGGACCTGGTCCATATGATATGGAGCTGCCCGAGAGTGGGTCAATTCTGGAAAAAAGTAGAATATTGGTTAAAAAATACAGTGAAGATCCCCTCATTTGAAATTTCCCTGAGTCATAGTGTTTTTCTGAGAAAAGACAAGGAAAAACTACACCCTCAATATAAATTAATCAACATGACAGTGATTGCAGCTCGATATCTGATTTTAAAAAAATGGAAATTGTCTGCAATCCCAACGGTTATGGAGATCAAAAATTGTTTAAAAAAACAATGTATATTGGAACAGCTGGACACTAACATGAATGATGAAGGGGACATTAGAAAGTTTTTTACAAAATGGTCTGCGTTTATTAAAATTTTCTCGGCAGTGGAAATAGACTATATGATTTTCCCATTTAGAAATTCGGAACTGGTACTACTGGGGGTATGGTAGCTCCTAGTGGGGGGCTCCTTTTTTCTTTTTCTTTTTTTTTTTTTTTTCTCTTTTCCCTCTCGGCGGAGGGAGGGGGGGTAGGGAAGGATATTAGGGCTCAAGGGACAAACAGGACTTGTCCCAAAACTGGTCCGGCGATGTGAAGCGATCAGAAACTGTGGGGAGTATATGTAAAACCAGCAGAGAAAATTGAGTTAATTTAGTTCATAGATGATAAGAACCGACCCCAGAGTTTGGGTCAGACTTTGTTAATATAATCACTGTGTTAATAATTGTTAATTTTGTTTTGGTTTAGTTAAGTGGTATTGTTAACACAGTTAAGTTCTGGTCGAATTTAATTTTATGTTGATGTTGGATATGGACCTTGCATGGTGCAAACAATATGTTGAAATTTACTCTGCTGAATAATAAAGACAAATTTAAAAAAAAAAAAAGTAATTAGTTTTGAAATCAAACTTTTATCTTAAGAAAGGGGCTACTTCGTTTTTTAAATTTTAGGTTTTCTATAAATAATTTGTGATTTGTTAGGAATAACAGTTTTCAAAAACTCATCACTTTGCAAACTATCCCCTAGATTATGAGTTTTGCGTTAACAGGGGTGAGGTGCTAACGAGCAGTTTATGCTCACCGCTGGTATTACGGGTTTTTACAAACCCGGCTTTAGTCGCAGAAAAGTTAGCGGAGAGCAAAATTTAGCTCCACATCTCACCTCAATACCAACGCTGCTTACGGTAGCGGTGAGCTGGCTAAACATGCTCGTGCACGATTTCCCCATAGGAATCAATGGGGAAAAGCCGGCTGAAAAAAAACCTAACACTTGCAAAAAAGCAGCGTAAAGCTCCTAACGCAGCCCCATTGATTCCTATGGGGAAATAAAAGTTATGTCTACACCTAACACCCTAACATGAACCCAAGTCGAAACACCCCTAAAATTACACTTATTAACCGAAATCTGCCACTCCCGATATCGGCCACACCTACATTATATTATTAACCCCTAATCTTCCGCTCTGGACACCGCCGCCACCTACATTTTTTTTATTAACCCCTACTCTGCTGCCCCCAATGTCGCTGCCACCTACATACACTTATTAACCCCTAATCTGCCGCCCCCAACGTCGCGCCACTATATTAAAGCTCTTAACCCCTAAACCTAAGTCAACCCTAACCCCCCCCTAACTTAAATAAAATTTAAATAAATCTAAATAAAATTACTACAATTAACTAAATTACTCCTATTTAAAACTAAATACTTAGCTATAAAATAAACCCTAAGATAGCTACAATATAACTAATAGTTACATTGTAGCTAGCTTAGGATTTATTTTTATTTTACAGGCTACTTTGTATTTATTTTAACTAGGTAGAATAGTTATTAAATAGTTATTAACTATTTAATAGTTACCTATTTAAAATAAAGACAAATTTACCTGTAAAATAAAACCTAACCGAAGTTACAATAACACCTAACACTACACTGCAATTAAATTAATTCCCTAAATTAACTACAATTAAATACAATTTAATAAAATTATCTAAAGTATGAAAAAAAAACACAGGAGAGGGTCTACCGCTCACTTTTTGGAAGACTCGTAATACTGGCACTATGCAAGTCCCATTGAAAAAGTAGGATACGCAATTGACGTAAGTGGATTTGTGTTTTTTTCGAGTCTGGCAAAAAAAGTGAGCGGTACACCTGTACCTGCAAGACTCGTAATACCAGCGGGCATTAAAAAGCAGCGCTGGGACCTCTCAACGTTGTTTTTTAAGGCTAACGCAATACTCATAATCTAGCCGTTTATTAGAAGGAGTACTACAGGAATGAGGTATCTGCAAATAAACATCCTACAATTTACATAGGAGAAAAAAATAAATATGGGCAATTAAAGGGACAGTCTTGTCCAATATAAACTTTCATGATTTGAAACAATTTTCCAATTTACTTTTATCACCAATTTTGCTTTGTTCACTTGGTATTCTTAGTTGAAAGCTAAACCTAGGAGGTTCATATGCTAATTTCTAAGCAATTGAAGGCTCTTCTTTCTGGGCATTTTGACATTTTTTTACCACTAGAGGGTGTTAGTTCATGTGTTTCATATAGATAACACTATGCTCACGCACATGGAGTACCAGTGAGCCAGCTCTGATTGGCTAAAATGGATGTCTTTCAAAAGAACTGAAATAAGGGGGCAGTTTGCAGAGGCTTAGATACAAGGTAATCACAGAGGAAAATAGTTTATTTATATAACTGTGTTGGTTATGAAAAACTAAGGAATGGGTAATAAAGGGATTATCTATCTTTTTAAACAATAAAAAGTCTGGTGTAGACTGTCCCTTTAAACATTCAGAAGTATTAGAACTAAACCTGTTCCATATGAACTTTATTTAAAGGGTTTAATTCTACTATTGAGGTCACACAAAAACCCCACACCAAGCTAGAGAGGAGGAAAGGTGTATAAACCCTCTTTGCACGTTGTTTATACTTTTTAAGGCTTTTGTTGCAGGTGCAGGCAGAGGAGGGTTAGTCCTGCTCATGGGCTACTGAGTTCCTGGAAGTAGTCCCATGGATCAGTAATATGGACAATGGGGATACAACTTTTCTGCTTTGATTTTAGAAAACACATCCAAAAAGTCTTGATTTGCAGAAGGAACAGCAGACTCCAAATATAGAGAGCAGCAATTGTTTACACCAAGAGAGGCAGTGATCATAACAATAAGGACTCGACTGAGAAAGTTTTACTTTGGACCAGAGAAACTAAATCTTGCTTCCAGAGCCATAAAATATCCAGACTTACTGGTAATTTGAAAGAAAAAATCAAAAGAGATAAGCTCAGTATGGAGAACTCGTACAGACAGTATGATACATAAAGTCTCAGTATCAATAAGGCCAGAACCCATGGTTTTCTCTTGGATCAGAAAATTCAAGGAAGTAGCATATTCTTCGTACAAAAAATTCTGGTCTCACCAGAGTTAATCAAAGCCAGTTTATCGATGGTACGGGAGCCAAGGAAAAAAACAAAACACAGTAAGGTACAGCTTGTTTTGAGCAGAGCACTTCTGGCTAAATTTACCTCCCTCTTACAAACAAACAAGTGATTTATATACAGGTATACCACTAGGTGGTGCTGGAGAACCATTAATCCATTAATTGTTTGGATTACCATTTAACCATTTCATTAATATCAGTATATATGTATAAATTCAAGAATAAACACTTCAAAAATAAATGAATAGCATCAAGATATAATACTTTTGCAATTTTCACAATTATTATAATATTTAGCATAATTTGAAACCACCATTATAGCAATGTTATAAAAATACAGAAAGATCCCAGTCTTTGTTCAATCCTTTTGGTTCAAGACACTAGAGGTCATAAATCCAATAGGCCTCTCTTTGTTTAAGAAGCCCTTCCCTATTCCCACCTCTGCATGGATTACTAATACTATCTATAATTTGGAATTTTAATTGACTGATGGAGTGGCCTGCTTTTAAATAATGGGCTGCTACAGGGGCTTTAATGTTACCTGTCTGAATATTAATATGTGTCTTGAACCAAAAGGATTGAACAAAGACTGGGATCTTTCTGTATTTTTATAACATTGCTATAATGGTGGTTTCAAATTATGCTAAATATTATAATAATTGTGAAAATTGCAAAAGTATTATATCTTGATGCTATTCATTTTTGAAGTATTTATTTTTGAAGTGTTTATTCTTGAATTTATACATATATACTGATATTAGTGAAATGGTTAAATGGTAATCAAATTAATGGGTTAATAGTTCTCTAGCACCACCTAGTGGTATACCTGTATATAAATCACTTGTTTGTTTGTAAGAGTTATGGTATGATTAAGGGATTAAGGTCCCGAAACGTCACCTTTTTTGTCTTATTACAATAAATGTAATTGAATTTGCTGTTACCTGCCTGCTTTTTTTTATGGATTTGTTGAGGACCTGGGCAGTGGTCCTTGGGTAACGTGCAAACTGGTCAGGGTGCTGAAGTATTTCTCTAATCTAAATTTGCCTCCCCCCAGCCTAAATTAAGCATCGTCTTTCACGAGTCATAAAGGGCAATTGAGGCGAGGCAGAAGTGTGTATAAAGTTAGGAGACAAATGCACAGAAGGTTGAAGAACTTTTCTTCCTGAATGTCTGTCAATCTGCATCTCAACCAGATAAGAGTAAAAATGATTGCAGATGTCAATAAGCCCATTCAGACATTCAGAAATGTAACAGTTTTACAGTGCACCTAAATTGTTGAACTCTCAATAATGAAGGCACAATTCCATTTGGGAGTTAAATAATTTAGGCACAAGCACTGTAAAATACACTGTTGTGACCATGTTTGGACTTAGCAACCATTAAGGTACAACCCCGCTAAGAAAGGTGCAATCTCGTTTGAACATCTAGGCAGATACAATCTTGAAAGAGAGAGGCTTCACACTTTACAGTTTCAGTATTTTTAATATCTAGTATACTCATATGAAGGTAAAAACACAAAAACGTTATTCCAAAATTGTTTGGCATTAAAAAGACTTGTAGTAAAAAAATACAGCTAAAAAAAGGAAACAGGAGGACAGACAGGCAATGTCTAACATGTTTTGCACCCCCTACAGGCACTTACTCATAGACATGTTCTATTCCAAATCCTTATCCTATAAATACCCCCACCAATTACACATTAACCACTTATAGTGCACCTAAAAATCAACCTTAATGTGTCTTAAAGGGAATACAGATAAAGGACACAAGATGTTAAATATAAGAACAACAAAACCTGTAACAAGATTAAATGTAATATTGATACTAGATTGGACTAAATATTAACAAAAAAAAACACAAAAAGAGAAAAAAATCATAAAATGACCAAAACATGTAAAAAAAATATAAATAAAAAATATACAGAAAAATATAAAAATATATAAAAAATTGACAATACAGATATGAAGAAGATAATAAATAAATACAGGTGACCCTTGGTTTACAACGGTTCAATTTGCGCCATTTCAGAATAATGCCCTTTTTCAGTTACGTGACTGCTATTGAAAAGCATTGAGAAGCAGTGCATTGATTAACATAGCCAGTAGGTGGAGCTGTCCGGTTGTGTTGCAGCAAAGATATGTAAGCCAAGCAAGCTGAAATGAATCAGTGTAACCAGAATTGAGCTATCGAGCAGCTTTCAAAGGAACAAGATCTAACAGCCGTGAGGGAAACTTCCCTTTCTTCTTCTATCCAGCTGCTTGAGGTGAGGGTGCCTATAAATCAGTCCAGACTGGAATGCATAGAATAGCTGCAAACCTGATATTATCTAAAATCCTAGCAATGCAGAGAACTGTTTGTAGAAAAATGCAAGTAAAACAATGTTTTTGTTTGATTAAACAAACGATGTAGGCAATATTATGCTGTAAAAATACTCTTCTTTATTGACTTAAATAAAACAAAGCATTTCCAAAATAATAATTGTGCAAGACAACAACGGTCTTACACGTTTCAGCTGAACAAATGTGCCGTAATCATAGACCTTGCCATCTATCCTAACTCCTGCAGTTTATATTACTCAGGTGAGTTATAAGGAAACTCCCACTTAACTCTTACAGCTTTACTCAACAATTTACCTAACTGTTACTGACTCATCTCATTTATTAGCTCAATATTTTATACAAAACAATCTTATGTAAACATAACATTTTAGTATATAAATAACTCTGTAAACGTATCCCTATAATCATTTGAATATTCATCGAAAGAAAAAAGGCTAAGCCTTATATCGGAGACTACATAGTCATGTAATTTCATATACTGTAATGTTTTCTCATACCATAAATACCTTATTAAACAACTTATGCAATTAACAACTTATGTATTAGTCATGTTTACTTTAGATGACTCTTTCCCTATTTTATTGAATTAGCTTGTTTTTAATATCCTCTTTGCTTTCAACTCTTTTTTATATATACAGTTTTATAAGATCTCCTTTAAACCACTTTACAATTTCTAACACTATTTTTAGTATTGTATTTTAGTTAACTATTTAGATAGCCACCGTTTTTCCTATAGTAGCTCATATGTTTTGTTAGCATCTTAAATAGGGATAATAAATGTCAAGTCTTGTTTTTATACTGATCACATTAGTATTTATCCTTAGACCAATTTAAAGTCTGTAGTTATCCTTTGTTAAAAGGCAATAACATTGGGACTTCTAACCTTATATTAACCTATTTATTTTATACTATAGACATATTGGGGCATATGTAACAAGCTCCGTATGGAGCTTGATGACCCGTGTTTCTGGCGAGCCTGCAGACTTGCCAGAAACAGCAGTTATGAATCAGCGGTCACAAAGATCGCTGCTCCATAACCTGTCCCCCTGCTCTGAGCAGGCGGAAACACATCGCCGGAAATCAACCCGATGGAGTACGATCAGGTTGTTTGACACCGGCCTGCTGGTGGCCCATTGGCCGCGAGTCAGCAGGGGGCGGCGTTGCACCAGCAGCTCTTGTGAGCTGCTTTTGCAATGCTGAATACGGCAAGCGTATTGCTCACCGTAATCAGCGAAGTCTGGCGGACCTGATCCGCACTGTCGGATCAGGTCGCCAGACTTTAATAAATAGGGGCCATTGTATCTTGAACTTAAATTTATCATGTTTTTGGGGCTACATTATTGTAGTGCTCTTAGTTCTCCTAGAATTACATTTCAGTTCAACTTAGATAAATAATCAGAGCTGGATCTAGAACCAACAATTTATAATGTCATGTTCTGATTTAAATCCTAGGGGCACTTATGTTTTTAACTTAAATATCCAATATGCCTCTTGTCTTTTCAGTTGATTGAGCCTATCCCCTCCTCTTAGTGGCTTTTTGATCATTTCTATAGCGTTCCATTTAAATTTTCTTAAATCTTGATTATGATCTTCATTGAAGTGTCTTGCCAATGCAGAGCATGACACTTCATTTTCAACATAAGAAAGGTGCTCCCTAAATCTAATCCTTACGTCTCGTGTAGTCATCCCTACGTATTGTTTTATATGTTCTTCACATTCAGTTAGATATATTACATAGTTTGTACTACAGTTAATACAACCTTTTACATTGCATTCCTCATTTGTTACATAAGACTTAAACTTCTTTGTTTTAATAATGTAGCTGCAAGCTCTACATCTATTTTTGCCACATCTATAGATTCCAAATGTTTGTAAACATTCACTTCCTTGTTCCAATGATTTACTTTTAAGTTGGCTAGGGGATAGGATATGTCGTTTATTAAACTTAGGTTGAAGATACAGTCTATGTTGTGTTATTATTTTATTAGGTTTATAATGCTGTTTAGAAAATGTTTTTGTTCATTAAACTTAGTTTGATGATATATTCTGTGTTGTGTGATTATTTTATTAGGTTTATAATGCTGTTTAGAAAATGTTTTTGTTCATTAAACTTAGTTTGATGATATATTCTGTGTTGTGTGATTATTTTATTAGGTTTATAATGCTGTTTAGCATTTAAAGTCTTAATTGCAAAGCTTTAAAAATAATGTATTAGGTGTTACTTATGACAATTTTGAGAGGGATCTGGAACCTAACTCTCTCACTTCCCATTGATTTGCATTATAAACTGGGTTTCAATTTACAACGGTTTCTATTTACAACCATTCCTTCTGAAAACGGAGGGCTACCTGTACACTAAACCTTACTACATGATGTAATGGGAAAACATACGCAATTGATGTAAAGATAGAATTAATATAGCTAATAGATGCCAATATATGGCAACTCTACTCATCCATAAAATGCATACATACAGTATATATACACACTACACACCTCATAGCACTAACATGTATCAAAATATGACCATACTGATATTCGTGACAATCCTTTTCTCACTCCAAGTTTGTTCACTTCATTACCGCCATAAGCACCCACCTCAAACTGGAAAACAAATTATCATACACCATGGCCTGCTCTGTTGCTGTAACTTATCTGCTGAGTGCTGGTGGAGAGTTATAAAAAATAACCCTCCTACCCCCACCTCACAAAATTATAAAGTATGCCATTCACTATATAGCCAAACAAAAATTATGTCCAAATTCCTATCCATGTTACTTGGCCTTGCAAATGATGAAGAGTCTAACCCTGGTCCCCCAGCAAATTCCATTCCTAGCCTTCCAACTATAAAAGGCCTCTCCTTTGTGCACTGTAATATCCTCAGCTTACTACCAAAAATCAATGCACTGCAAGCTTGGTGTTTACAATACAAGCCAAAAATCATTGTGATCTCTGAATCATGGCTAACTGCAAAAATACCTGATTCTGCCATTTCAATACATGTGTATTCATGCCATAGAATTGACAGAGCAAAGAGAGGAGGAGGCATTATAATTTATGTTGACAATTCCACAAAGTTCACCCGATACAAAAATCTAGCTCTCCTGCCACCTTTGATTTCCTTTCTGGCAAAATTGAGATCCCTTGCAGTAAATCAATCATTGTTGCAGGAATCTACCGCCCACCTAGCTCCCCTGTGCATTCCATTTCGGACATAGCACATCTTCTTAGTGAATCCATAGCTCAAAACCCAAAAAGTGAAATTTAGTTTTTTGGAGATTTTAACATTGATTGGCTGAATCCAAAAAATAACAGTTGTCGCTCGCTGTTTAAATCTTTGCAGCTAATGCAATTAATCTCCTCCCCAACTTGCATAAACATCAAAAGCCATAATCATACCCTGCTCGACTGGATTCTCTCCACTTCTCCCGACTGAATCCAGCAGGCAGGTGTTCTCCCTAACAATTTCAGTGACCACTGCTTAGTGTACTGCGTGCTCAAAATAAAGGCTACAAAATCCTCTCCCAAGGTTAAAATCACCAGGTCCTTCAAAAAATTTCAATAAATATTTCTAAATGACATCAAGAACCTCCCCTGGCACATATTAAACCTAATCCCAGATCTAGACTCTGCAGTTAAATTCTTTCAGTCTGAACTCCTACAAGTTTGGAATTTACATGCCCCGCTGCGTAAGGTGAGAGTAAAAGAAGCACACTTGAATTGGATCAAAGTTGACCTCATTCAAATGTACCAATTTCGGGATTCATTGTGGTCAAAGTTCAAGCATACTAGCTCTATGAATGATCACTGTGTATATAGACAATGGCGAAATATATGCACTAAACAAACAAAATTGGCTAAGGCCCAATATTTCTGTGAAAATCTGAACAATAACATATCTAACCCTAGAAAGTTTTGGAAACTCATAAATAACTTACAAATTCCACCAATCCACTCCCAACCCTCCACTGTCAATGTGGATAACCAAAACCTGCAACTCCCCTTAGAAGTAGCAAATTCCTTTAACAATTATTTTGTCAGATGCTCCACGACCCTGATTGACAAACTAATAAATGGCACGCATCCTGAAGCTACAAATGTGGATCAGGCCCCACTAAAACAGCAAATACCCAATATAGAGAAGTTAAATTTTAGACCTGTACCCATCAATGTCATTAAGAAACACCTTAATAATCTAAAAATGAAAAACCAGTCTGGACCTGATCAAATCCCTGCAATGCTGTTGAAGCTCAGTGCGTCGGCAATTGCTAAGCCTTTCACAACCCTAATTAATGAATCCTTGGTGTCTGGATACATTCCCAAATTCTGGAAAACTGCAAGAGTAGTGTCTATTCATAAAAGTGGGGAGTTAACCTTGGTTTCTAACTATCACCCTATATCATTGCTCCCAGTATTGTCAAAAATCTTAGAAAAATGTGTCCATACGCAATTATGCAAGTATTACCAACTTTCTAACTATCTGACCCCTGATCAATCAGGTTTTCGACCGAATCACTCCTCTACAACTGCCCTCCTAAAAGTTTGCAACAACATCCAAACTGGCATGGAACAAGGAGACCTAACTGGAGCTATTTTCCTTGATTTTGCTAAGGCTTTTGACACAGTGGACCACGACATACTACTGCTCAAACTAAAAAACTCTGGTATTGCTGATCATCCGTTAGCCTGGTTTAGATCATATGTATCGGATCGATCACAATATGTCTCTGTTTCTAACAGTGACTCCCTCCCACTCCCAGTCATGTGTGGTGTTCCCCAAGGTTCCATTCTTGGCCCCCTACTATTCACATTATTTTATAAATGATTTGCCTAATGTCTGCAAATCCTCAACTGTACACATGTACGCAGACGACACGGTAATCTATGCAAACAAATCTGATCTGCCGCAGTTTGAAGCAGTGCTCCAAGACCAGTTCACAGAGGTAGAAAAGTGGATCTCAAAAAACAAACTCTTCCTAAACACTGACAATGCTGTCACAATGATCTTTGGAACTGGGTCTAAATTACAGAAATTACAAAATTCCCATCTACGCATCAAAACAAAATCCAATTGCACGCTTACCGCAGTCCACTCTTTCAAATACTTGGTTATGTTGTTAGACCCCAATCTATCTTTTGGCCTCCACATAGAAAAACTTGCAACTAAACTTTATCCAAAATAAGGTGCCCTGTACAGAAACAAATCTTGCCTCAGCCCTACAGTAAAGGAAAAGATTGTACAGCAAATGCTGATGCCTATCATGGATTATGGGGACATAGTATACGCACCTGCACCACAAACTCACCTTAATAAACTTAATACATTGTATAACTCATTCTGCCGCTTTGTGCTACAATGTAACTACAAGACCCACCATTGTGACATGCTAAAAGAACTAAACTGGCTGACGCTGGAATCCAGATGCACCCTCCATCTTTCCTGCCTTGTGTTTAAGTGCCTTTCTGGGAAGCTCCCACCCTACCTGAGCAGAATGCTCTCCCTGGCTATTCCCACCTCCTATAACCTCCGATCCAGTACTAGCACATTATTTAGCTTGCCTCAATACAAAATACATATCTCAAAACAGAATGCACCTGTCATGGTTGATTATATATATTTCTTACCTGTTCTATGTAAAATGTTTGCATCTATTGTGTATTATTATTGTTTTGAATTTTATTGTACCCTATTGTATCAATGCAATGTTTTGTGGACCCAGGACATACTTGAAAACGAGAGAAATCTCAATGTATCCTTCCTGGTAAAATATTTTTTTATTTTTTGTAACTTAGTTCTTTTTTATTTTTTGTACTTTAGTTAGTTTATTTCATTGTATTTATTTGTAGGTATTGTATTTAATTAATTTATTGATAGTGTAGTGTTAGGTTTAATTGTAGATAATTGTAGGTAGTTTATTTAATTTATTTATTGATAGTGTAGTGTTAGGTTTAATTGTAACTTAGGTTAGGATTTATTTTACAGGTAATTTTGTAATTATTTTAACTAGGTAACTATTAAATAGTTATTAACTATTTAATAGCTATTGTACCTGGTTAAAATAATTACAAAGTTGCCTGTAAAATAAATATTAATCCTAAAATAGCTACAATATAATTATAATTTATATTGTAGCTATATTAGGGTTTATTTTACAGGTAAGTATTTAGCTTTAAATAGGAATAATTTATTTAATAAGAGTTAATTTATTTTGTTAGATTTAAATTATATTTAAGTTAGGGGGGTGTTAGTGTTAGGGTTTGCTTAGCTTTAGGGGTTAATACATTTATTATAGTAGCGGTGTGGTCCGGTCGGCAGATTAGGGGTTAATAATTGTAGGTAGGTGGAGGCGACGTTGGGGGCGGCAGATTAGGGGTTAATAAATATAATATAGGGGTCGGCGGTGTTAGGGGCGGCAGATTAGGGGTACATAGGGATAACGTAGATTGCGGCGGTGTACAGAGTGGAAGATTCAGGGTTAATAATAATATGCAGGGGTCAGATTTAGCGGGGGCGGCAGATTAGGGGTTAATAAGTGTAAGAATAGGGGTGTTTAGACTCGGGGTTCATGTTAGGGTGTTAGGTGCAGACTTAGGAAGTGTTTCCCCATAGGAAACAATGGGGCTGCGTTAGGAGCTTAACGCTGCTTTTTTGCAGGTGTTAGGCTTTTTTTCAGCTCGAACTGCCCCATTGTTTCCTATGGGGATTTTGTGCACGAGCACGTTTTTGAAGCTGGCTGCGTCCGTAAGCACCGCTGGTATCGAGAGTTGCAGTGGCGGTAAATTATGCTCTACGCTCCCTTTTTGGAGCCTAACGCACTGAAAACCCAGCCATTCTGTGAACTCTAAATACCAGCGGTATTTAAAAGGTGCGGCCAAAAAAAAGCATGCGTTAGCTACGCGGGTCTTACCGACAAAACTCTAAATCTAGCCATTTGTCTTTTTATCTGACAGTGCCAGTCCTGTCCTGATACATATTTAAAGTCTTAACTTCTTTACAACTTTTTTAGTTAAAACTAATTTAGTTGCATTATAACCCCTACATATGAGTCTGTTTTTCAATACAATGGATTGTTGCTCATAAATAGCTTTGAATTTAGTATTTCTTTTTAGATAAATAAATTGACTCTTGGGTATGGATTGTATAAGGTGACCAGGATTTTGTGAGGTAGCGTGTAAGATTGTGTTACCTGCAGTAGGTTTTCTGTGTGTTTTGGTAACTATGGTGGTGTCAATAATCTGTAAACAAAGGTCTAAATAATTATCCTCCCATTGGCTAAATCTTCCCGTAAACTTTAAATGCATGCGATTGTTATTAAGATACTGAAGAAATGTGTCAAAAGACTCATCATTTACAGTTTTTTTCACAATTAGCAAAAGATTATCTATATATCTTACAAACAAATAGATGTCTTCTGGCCAGAGATTAAGTGTACTGCACATGTGATTAAGCTTCCACCAATAAGTTAACAAATGTGGGGGCAAATTTTGCCCCAATCGCCGTACCACATATTTGATGGTAGATTTTTTAGACAGCAGAAATCTTAAGATATCACCAATATAATGTTTAACCACTGTATCAATGCCCAGTTCTCGTTCAAGAAAAACCTAAATTGCCATAATGTCAAGGTGCTGAGGTATGCAGGTATAAAGAGAAGTAATGTCAATAACCAATCTTGTATATGTAGGACTCCATGTTACCCCATCAAGGTACTGTAATAAATGAGAACTATCCCTAAGGTAAGAGAAATGTCTTGCTGCTAAAGGTTGGAGTATACCATCTAACCATGCCCCCAAAAGCTCAAACAAGGACCCCCACCCCAGACACAATAGGTCTGCCTGGAGGGCAGAGGGGGTCCTTGTAAACCTTAGGGACATGGTAGAAGATGGGAATAAGAGGATTGTCAGGGGCAAGAATATTTACATCAGACTCTTTAAAAACACCTAGATTAACTCCTTCAATAATTAGTTGTTTGAGTTCCTCTCTGTATATTGATGTAGAATTGGAATATCATTTTTTTATATACTGTAGTATCAGACAGCTGTCTCTCAGCTTCACAAATTTTTTCTTCTTATTTATGACAATAATGCTGCCCCCCTTATCTGAATTTCTAATCACAATATTGCTATTGTCTTGAATCAATTTAATAGTTAAATGCTCTCTGTGATTGAGATTGGGGGGGACAGTGTGAGTGCAAGGATTCTCCTATAGTTTCAGAATATCCCCCTGCACCATTTTTTGATATGCATTAATGAGGGGCCCTCTGAAGTTGACTGGGTAAAAATCAGATTTAGTACTTTTGGGTTTTAGAAGTTACTGAGGGGAAAATTATTTTGTTTCACCTGTAAACATTTAAGCAATATTGGCCACTATATAGGCCTCATTGAAGATAAGATGAGCTGTGTCATACATGAGAGTGTCAGGTGACTGAGATTAATCAGTTTTAGCTGATGTTTGTTAATTATCTTACATATGAACTTATTGACATCAAGAAGAGTATTAAAGCTAGAAAAATTATTGGTAGGGGCAAAGCCCAAACCCATAGATAATATTTTTGTTTCATCAGATGTGAGTATATGATTTCATAAGTTCATAATAGAAAAGGCATCTATATCAGTCTTATTTATACAAGTCAGATTGTCATTGTCTTTTCCATTAATTAGTGTCCCTTCTTTTTTTGTATTCCTTTTTCTTTTACTTTGTCATCTTCTTCTCTTCCTTTCGCTTGTTGTTTGGGCCTGCGCGTCTTGGATTTCACAACTGCCGGTGATTCTTCGGTTTCATCCCCCGATGTTTCCTGTGAAAAAAAAAGAGAAGACGGGGAGGAAGAAGGGGAAGAGAGAGAGAGGTTGAAGACCAAGTGGAGACATATGATGTCCCAGAGAAGGAAGCCTCTGTGTTTGTTGACTCTCCTTCAGGGCCACTGAAAGCAACTTTTTTTGTCTTTTTAAGGATGGACTTGGGTGTCTTCTGAGGATATTCTTCCTTAAGCCTTGGATCGCTTATCTTTTCCTTTGTTTGTTTTATTTTTATGGTGATTAGCTCTTTGTTTGCGACGTAATGCAGTGCAATTGTAATTTCTTTGCTGTTCATAGTATTCTTTATCACGACTGAACTTCTATCCTTTCCTTGTTGCTTGCTCCTTATCTTGTTTGGCTATGATTGCCACTAGTTTTTTATTGTGCATGGCATACTGAGGGGTATCTTCAAGTGGTTTTAATTATTCTTTAAGTGTCAAATAGAGGTTTTATGTTTCACTCTTTTCTTATCTTTGACTCTAATCAGGATGTTAATCAACTTGAATGAACAAAGCAGTGTTCCAATACTCTATACCTTCTGTGTAATCAAATTGAAAGGAGGGATATTTTTTAATGTGTAATCCCCTGGGGATTCTTTGAGACTCCACATATTTCTTAAAGACAACAATATACCACATACATCTTAAGTCAGTTATTAATGACTGTCCTAATGTTTTGAATAGTAATTTCATTTCAGGGTTAACATTAATCATTTCTTCCTTTGAAAAAATGTGATAAAAAAATTGCTGTCTGATATTTAAATAAAAAAAGTCATCATGATTATGAGGAATATTGAGTTCTTCCTCATCAGTTTCATCATCATTGTGTATTAGAGGTTTTGACAAGTCTGTGTCCAAACCTGCCATGTTTGTGCCAAAATTAAACCAGAGTAATCTAAGATTCAAAAATCACTACGGTATATACACACCATCAAATAAATATAAGTAAGGGCAGCAGAGGTATTGATAATTATGAATCATGTATTTCTAATAGAAACCTGTAGCCTTTTTCTTCTTTTCAGATCATACCAGATTGGAAACTCTGTTTTTACAAAAAAGATTGTAAATATTGTTAAAAACAATACTAAAAAAATATTAAAAGCGACAATATAGACAATCATGCCCTGTATGCCTATCAAGCCATCATACAAATGATATTCAGATGGTTTAGAAGGGATGAGGATGAAAAAAGATTGCAATATATTTCTTTTGAACTCAAGATTTTGAGATCCATTTTAAAGCACGGTTATAAAGAGACTAAGGGGGATATTTATCCAAGTGTCAATACGCTCGCCAGACATCGCTGCTGCAGATCCATATAAAATGCTCTTATTTATCAAAAAAACTGTCAAAAACAAGCGCGTCAAGTACGGCTTGATGAGTATCAGACTGTTGTTAACTAACAGTCATCGATGTCGCTTTTATTCAGGGCTTTCCAAACTTTATTTATACCATGTCATTACTGTCCATGAACAAGCACATTTCTCTAAAGCTAATCTTTTATTTTTCATTTGTTAATGTTGAAGAAATAGCTACATTTATACCTCAACAAACAATATCTCATAGAAAACACGGAATTTGTACCTATATCTTCTTTGCACATACTTGTTGATATATATATATATATATATATATATATATATATATATAATCAGGGTAAAGATAAGCACTCACTGGATTTAAATACAACAACTATTTTATTTGGCAGTGACGTTTCGGGGCATTCACCCCTTCCTCAGACAACCCAAAATTTGATTCAAGCAGTGTTAAATAACAAATCAAACCCCTCCCCATCAAATATTCAGCCAATCAAAATACATCAAGTCAAATCAATAGGAGATGTATGTTAACAAAGATAATTTCACTTCTGTATAATACCACCATAATATACAATATTAACAAAAAAGCCTGTGTATAGAATATATATCTATTGTGACATATTGATGTGTAACAGTGACAATATAATGAGTGGCCATGGAACATAACCAAAGTCAGCGTAATAAACATCAACATAATATTCAATCAACCCCCTGCAGCACATAATGCTTTGAACACAAAGGGCGTAAAATTCAATTGACAGTATAAAACCGCTTACTTTTTAAGCATATGCGTAGGTTGATTTGTTATTTAACACTGCTTGAATCACATTTTGGGTTTTCTGCGGAAGGGGTGAATGTCCCGAAACGTCACTGCCAAATAAAATAGTTGTTGTATTTAAATCCAGTGAGTGCTTATCTTTACCCTGATTGAATATCCTGCTAAGCACCCTGGTCTGAGTTTGGGTTGGCGAGTGAGAGTGCACTTATTTGGAGTCCCTATATATATATATATATATATATATATATATATATATATATATAAAAATCCACAGGAACAAATGGTAGCGTCAGCACAGTACTTAAAAAGGTTTAGTTTTCAACAAAGAATACCAAGAGAACATAGCAAATTTGATGATAAAAGTAAATTGGATAGTTGTTTAAAAGTGCATTCCCTATCTTAATTATGAAAGTTTAATTTTGACTAGACTGTCCCTTTAAGTGCCTTGAATTTGAAAACCTAAAATTGGTCTTGAAAACGTATTGAAAAGTATCATGAAAATAGATTGTGATCAACAAGAACTTTTTGATCCCATAGTAAAAAATAATGCTTTTAACAAGGATCAGAAAATACACCCTTTGTTGCGTTGAATAGTAAAAAAAGTACTTTTGTGATTGTGTCAAATTAAAAAGTGGTCTTTTCTGCCATGGGGTTATGATTGACCCTATGGTGTTAATCTATTCAGAAAGCTATCATGCTTGGTATGAATATCTCTAACATATTTCAACAGCTGTCTAACTATTTAAAATCAAGTGTTTATCAAACTATAACATAACTGGTAAAGTCGCTAAAAATTGAGTCATCTAGACTTCAAATGCCTTATCACTTGACATTTGTCCTTAAATACTATTAGGGCAAATATTGGGCAGAACACAATGTACTGTTTTCTTTCCTGCTTGTGGTTTGGAATAATTTCAGAGGGAATTACTGTGGACATTTTATGTGATGCAACTGACTGCTCATTCTATAAAAAGAGCACTTCTACTGACATTTCATATACATCTTGAGGAGTATTGTATAGACGAACACGTGAGAACAAACAATCCTCATCATGAAATTGATCATTTTCTCGTTGCTGTTTTTAGTCAGTGTCTGTTCAGGTGTTGACGATGGTAAGTTTTTTTCAAGTCTATCAAAATATTCTGGCATGTTATCTCTATGATGTGTAGTCAGTTGTTACCAGTTACTGATCTAGAATTTACATGACTGGAGAAAATGGTAAGCTTCAAGGGTAAATGTTTTCACAAACTTAAAATTTTGCTAACCTCTTTATATGTACTAACAGGAGCAGTATAATAAATGGACTGCCATAATGTTGGTTGCTTCCATTTATAAGTAGTGGGCTCAATTTACATTTCACTGATTGACCCTGCTTAAAAACTATAATAAAGGGAAATTTAATAACTTAGTAACAAAGACATACCCTATACGTCTGGTGTCTCAAGGGTTTTTCAGCCTAGGGCATGCAGACATAGTTCAGATACACCACTGTCACTCACCACTGTCTGTGTGGCCCATGCTATTTAACCCCTAAAGGCAAAAATGACAGTGGATTACAAGATATATCAACTGTCATTAAATGGTTAATACATTTTTTTTAGGTAAAAGCTATTTATTTAATAACTATATAATTTATATTTCCTTCTAGCTTTGATAAGTGAGCAACCTTTTCATAGGACGTTGGCTCTTCTGTCAAAGTATATCTATCTAATCTGTCTCTTTAACATAATTTTTATTTTGTTATATTACAGTGATTCCAACCAAAGAGTGTTTAACCAAAGCTTTAAAGGTAATGCTTTGCATCATAAAATTATATTTTATTATATTTTAGAGGGATCAGTATCATTTATATCTATCTATCTATTTATCTATCTATCCATCTATCTATCAATCTATATATCTGTATATCTGTATATCTTCCTATCTAGTTTTACGGATACAAAAAACTGTAACCATTAATGGTTGGTTTACACCAATTAGCACACACGCATATAATTAAGCTTAATAATGCCCCACAAGAACTCTATAGTTGAAGCTTTATGAAATAATTAGGCATATGCTCTTCTCAAATATGTTAATGTTCAGACCTAAATATTTTCCAATAAGAAACAAAAACTATATTACAATGAAATAAAATGTTTACAAACCAAGATTACTTTAAATCAGCGATTGCATTGTTTTTCAGGTTCCTTAACTAATGTAGTTTTTCATTGTGTTTCACTGTGTTTTATTTGCCAATTGTGCAGAACTACATTACTAATTAAAATAACAAAACAAGGACTGACTGCTAAAGCAACAACAATACTGCTTATGACAAGATAAGGTGCATGATTTCATGAGACACAAATCTTCATATGTGCTTGACTTATCTTTATTTTAACTGTTTTTCTCATAAAGGAAGTACCTGAACTGCTGGTCAGCCTTAATGGTTTGTTTTGTAAATTTAGTCATGCACAGGTGAGTGCAAAAGTTAACTAACCAAGTTTTCTCCCAACCAAAAAATGAAATTAATTTGCATAATTTATAGAATAATCAAAACTTATTTGTCTGTTTAGTAGATAAGATCACTTATTTATTAATAACACACATACAAAAATAACTCACTGGAAAGCTGAAACATCTATATCTGCTAATAAACATGTGCAGACTTTCAGAGAATAATAACGTGCAGTGTGGGTTCTAAAGTTTAGAAATTATATGGTACTGGTGAGTGTCATCATCATTATCTTGTGCTTCTTAATGTTTTTCTAAATGAAATCACTGTTTTCCACACAGTGAACTAGTATTGGGGGCTACAATAATGATTGTATATTTACTTAAATGTGCCCTCATTTACATGTGTATTTCACATTTTCAGATTTGTGCATTTGCTCCTCTAATGAAATAGAGCATACATTTATTTTTATATCCAGTAAAATATCTCAATTAATAACAGGACCTTATGAGATTTCACAGATGGATCTCAGAGTATTTTACTTTAATATTACAATTATTAATATTGTATTTAGCTCATTCAGCACAATGTTTCCTTCTGCTTTTTAAAGCTTAATTTGTACTGCACCATTTTCATGTTCTGTATCATTCCTTTACTTATTTGTCCTTTTTTCTGTATATTTGCCCTCATCCTGTTTTTGCCTGTTCTGACATATAGGGCAGAATGTATAATCGTTGTATGCAGACAGCTTTGCAAAAAGTTAACCTACAGTATCTGCTGACAATGACCAAATGCAATGCTGCATTGTATGGCAAAATGTAACAGCCCCCTGTTCTTGCACAACAAATTGCACCAAAGCAGAGGATGTCAGTCACCCTGAACGAATGATCTCTCCCCCAGTGATTGATTTTACTACCTATTAATAATCTGTCATCCATATCTGTTACTTTTTAATATTTTTTTATTTACCTTTTATCATCTTAGCTTAGTTCCCTACTCTATATTTTCCTATTACTCCAGATTTATTTAGTCTTCAGACATTTTGTCTCCCTTATAAAATCCTATTGCTCTTATTTACCTTCAAATAGTGTTACTTTGTACTTCTACTTTCTGTACTCCATTTATGTTGTTGTCAGTTCAGCTATTCCTCCTCTTTGTTTTATTTTTCTCTGAAAGTGCCAGTATCATGTACATTAGCACATTATCTGTACAGGCTTATTGTTTTAGCAATTAATAGATTTACTGTGTTATTACAGGACAATAATGAGCTATACAATCAAATTTATAAAGAGGTGAAAGAATTGCTGGTAAGATCTTGTTTTATATATCACACACAAATGCTATGTTTTAATGTTATGTACCCTGTTATAAATATGAATTAGGTGAACTTATGGATTTATTGTATTATAAAATGTGCTTAAATAAAAAAATGTACTTTCTAATTACAGGCGAAAGTTGGATGTGTTCTTGTGATTGGGGTGAGATTTCTAACTTTTGAAATATACATTTGAAATATAAATGTTTTCATGGCAAAGAAAAAAGGCTTGAAGAGAACAAGATATTTTTATACATATAATAATATATGATGAATATTAACAAACATAATTTTAACATAGCTTTGATCTGAGCTTATGAAGCACTCCATAAAATAAACTCTCTCATCTCTTGCCTCTATCATCAGGATTCTGTCTGTTACTGTTGTACACAGATGGTTAATCAATTGCTCATTCCATATAGTTAAACCACATATTCTCAGATATGATTACAATTAAATAATAACATGCTTAGGGATATTGATAACACAATTCAAAACCCCTGGTCCATGTCATATCCTATTTAAGCATACTATGTAAATATTGCCTTTAAATACATTTTTACTTATTCATATATTTTTTCTAATTAGAATACTTCATCTGTATTTTCACAGTAGGGGTGAATTACTGGCTATAAAGTATACAATAGACTGATAGCCAAAAACAATTATTATATAGAAGTAAAGTCTGGTGTTGCAATTTATAAGTTAGATAAACACTAATATTTTAACCATGTAATTGGTTGCATATACATTATCTTTAAGTAACAATCTAACTGTGACCCACAAACCAGAGGTTATGGAATCTAATATACCAGAATTTGCTGGCATCCTTACTTCCTATCATTTGAAATGACCATATCTGCTCATATTTGGTACAATAATACAATGGCCTGTTAGGTTACTCTGAGAGCAATTTTGGAATGTACCAATCTTACAAAATTTGTTTAACATTAGCTCCCAGTTTAGTTTCCTATTAAACTGTGATTTCAGTATATTAAATAATAATCTACTCAAATCATCCTACTCACTCATATCAAACTACTCATTAATACCATCAGTCAATTAAATTCAACAAGAACCCTAAACACATATTCAAATATGTTCAAATTAAAAAGCAACTTAACTTATGTGCATTTCAAATATATTATGCTACAAGGTCTTGGAATGTCTGCAGTGTAGCAAATCACCCTAACAATATATTTTAATCCACAATAACTTATAAAACAGCAATAAAATACATTCTGATTAACATTAGAATGGAACATTCTCCCTCGTGCTGCCAGGCTTTGCCCTTATCTTTCTTCCTTTAAATGCTCCCTGAAGACTTTTCTGTTCAGGGAAGCCTACCCCCCCACCCAATAATAAATTAATTTCACTTACCTATCATTTCCCTCATTTAACTCTGCATTAACATCTTTTTCAATCTTGCAGTCCTCACCTCCTGTTTCTCAACCTCCTACCCTTCTAGATTGTAAGTTCTCATGGTAATAGGGCCCTCAATTCCTCCTGTATGTGTTTGTAAATGTTGTCCTGTCTCTTACAAGTTTTATATTATTGTTTTATTTAAATGAATTGGATCCATGGACAGCGCTGCGGAATATGTTGGCGCTTCATAAATAAAGTATAATAATAATAATAATAATAAGTACTGTATTACAAATTATTGTGTCATTTAAGTTCTTGCAAAAATATAAATGTAACATGAACAGGAAATGGTTAACAAACATAACAACAAAATTGCCTTTTAGAGATCTTACAAATATTAAATAAAAAAAAGAATTGTCAAAATATCCCTATAATAATGCTGCTCTGTATGTTTATAAAGGAAACACAAATACTTCAAATTATAAACATAAATGTAATTCTTTTTTATTATATAATAGGGAGAAGCTGGTGATAAAATTGCTGATCTTACCAACAGTTTGCTTGAAGATGGGCTAAGAAAAATTTGGGTAAGTAATTTGTTTGGTAATCTTCAAATTAAATTAGTAAATAAGTTATTACAATATAAAATCTGTTG
This sequence comes from Bombina bombina, assembly GCF_027579735.1. Lineage (NCBI taxonomy): Eukaryota > Metazoa > Chordata > Amphibia > Anura > Bombinatoridae > Bombina > Bombina bombina. Next base: position 358,216,412 of record NC_069504.1, read on the forward strand.
TTAAGTGTATAGGAATTTAAACAGATCAAATAAATTGTCAGTGAGTTTATTTTTTTAAAATCATATACATCAAATATTTATCACAATTCAGGTATGGTTGCACAAGATACAATGGGCTCCATTTATTAAGCAGTGGATGCTGCTTCAGAGCCTCGTCGTTTCAAGCTTGCCTTAAATATAAGTTAAGAAGCAGCAGTCGCAAGACCGCTGCTCCTAAACTTGTCTGACACCTTTTAGGTGGTGGATTAAAGTCATCCCGATCCGATACTGATGATTGACAGCCCCTGCTAGCAGCCAATTGGCCCCAGTGAGCAGCACTGCATAAGTATTTCACTAGAAATGTGTGTCCAATGTTAAATTATCCTTATTCTGTACACTTTAAATGCTATTGGAATCTTACCATTTGTAGACACAAGAAAATTGACAGTGTATAAAATCTATAATTAAAAGTCACACAAATATATTATAGAAATAGAAAGATAATGTGAAAAACTCTACACAGAATACAAAAAAGATATTTCAATTATACTGAAGAATGTAAATGACATAGTGCATACACAAGGATAAATAGCTTAGTTAATATTATCAAACAAGATCACAATAATTCTATTATCTAATCAAAGTTTATATCTGCATTTATAATATTACATTCCATCCCTTATCAATTCAATTGCTGTACAGTTTTTGACAGTATGTAGTTTCCACCTTTAGGTGACGCCAAATAGATCAAAGATAATAGAGTTTAAAGAGAAATTATACTGTCAAACTGACTCATGTTTATTGAAAAACAAAACACAAAAAAATAATATTTAAAGATGTTAAAATATGTTTACACAAAAAAGGTAAAACTATTAATTTAGATTTTTTAAATAAGAAATATATGTATGCGCCAGATTCATCTATGGTATAGATAGATTGCTAGCTGATAAGTCCTCTCCAACACTCACAGCTCTGTTGTTGGACAGTAACACAATTCACAAGAATAATAAAATATTATTTTTAGCATAGGACATTTTTAACTTTTAGATTTTAATGTACAATTTTAGACTACAAACTGTTGTCCCTTCTTTTCCAAGTGACAGCTCCTGTATTACTTAACATTTAATTCTTAGATGTTTAATCATAGTTTATAAGATGCAATTCAGTATTTTAAATGTGTATAATCAAAAAACATCAGAGATCACACACAGCTCCAGTAAACAGTTATATGCATGACATAATGTTGCAACAGTGTTTACAGGTAGATAAAAAAAAACATGGTTGGACCTTATAAAAGTGTTAAATATATCTGCAAACCAGTTTACTGAGCAATTTTGAACACCTCTATTTCTTTCTTCATGTAACAAATCTGGTGCTCTTGTAGCTGATCAGTCAAAGCAGTCACTATATCACTCTCATCTGCTGTCATTTCATACAATTACCTGGCATTTTAGATTACTGTCATCTGAAGATTGAGAGTTGCCACTAGCAAGTTTTACAGCACATAGTACTGAGTACTGTCTAACAACAATATATGGGAGGCACCTTTTAAAGGTTAAGGTTGGAGGCCTCAAATTAAAATCCCCCAGAATAAAAATGCCAGCAGCAGGCACAATAGAGAGTTGAAAATGTGCAGAAAGATTTGCTAAATAATTCCCTAGAAATGCAATGTTAAAGGGACACGGAACCCATTTTTTTTCTTTCATGATTCAGGAAGAGCATGCAATTTAAAGCAACTTTCTAATTTACTCCTATTATCAATTTTTATTCTTTCTCTTGCTATCTTTATTTGAAAAAGAAGGCATCTAAGATAAGGAGCCAACACATTTTTGGATCAGAACCATGGACAGCACTTGTTTATTGGTGCTGGCCAATCAGCAAGGACAACCCAGGTTGTTCACCAAAAATGGTCCGGCATCTAAACTTACATTCTTGCTTTTCAAATAAACATACCAAAAGAATGAAGAAAATTTGATAATAGGAGTAAATTAGAAATCTGCTTAAAATTGCATGCTCTATCTGAATCATGAAAGAAAAAAATTGGGTTCAGTGTCCCTTTAAATGCCGGCAGCGTATGCTGTTGCATTTAGCGATGTTGGAAGGACATGATCCGCTACAGCAGATCATTTCTGCCCGAAAATGATAAATCTACCCCTATGTCTGCAGGTCTTATTATTGGATGCTGTAGAAATTCCAAGATTTTTTAAAGATTAACCTAAAGGCTAAAGCAACACACAATATTGTGACCAAACATGACTGCTGCCCAGAAGCCCCCCCCCCAGTCTTTTTATTGTATTACAACACATAGAACAAAATATATATCTGCTCTAGATATAATATATTTTAAACCATTTAAACCATTTACTATTCTCAAAAAACGTAACCAAAAATAATAATAATAAAAAAATAATTCATAGAAGAATAATTAAAGGGACAGTCTACACCAGAATTGTTATTGTTTTAAAAGATAGATAATCCCTTGTTTACCCATTCCCTAGTTTTGTATAACCAACACAGTTATATTTATATATTTTTTTAGCTCTGTGATTATCTTGTATCTAAGCCTCTGCAGACTGCCCCTTTATTTCAGTTTTTTTGACAGACTTGCAGTTTAGCCAATCAGTGATGGCCCCCAGGTAACTTCACGTGCACGAGCACAGTGTTATCTATATGAAAAACATGAACTTACACCCTCTAGTGGTGAAAAACCTGTTAAAATGCATTCTTAAGAGGCGGCCTTCAAGGTCTAAGAAATTAGCATATGAACCTCCTAGGTTAAGCTTTCAACTAAGAATACCAAGAGAACAAAGAAAACTTGGTGATAAAAGTAAATTGGAAAATTGTTTAAAATTACATGCCATATCTGAATCATGAAAGTTTTTTTTTTGGACTAGACTGTCCCTTTAAGACATTTATTCCATATCATGACGAATAACCAAAATAAGAGTATACAATATACTTAATTAATATAATTATTATTCATCATATATCCTATTTTATTCTATTTACCTTTTTATCTGTTATTCACTTATTAAAAAATAAATAAAAAACTCCAGAAAAGGGAACAGAGAAAATTAACTAATCTTCTTCCATCTTCTAGTAGGAATGTTTACTTTCTGTAATATGAATTCAGAGATTTTGAAAAATGTGAGCAACTCGATTATTTCTTCTACTACTAGATTTATTACAAGAAGTTAAGATTTTAAGACAGCCTTAAATAAGTTATGCTTGTTTATTTTTTTCCCAGCAGTTACTCCTATGCACAAAGCATACAAATGCTGAAAATATGTTTGTGCTTAAAGGGACGTTATTTCAAATACCTACAATAAAAACACTGAATAACATGAGTTTGTTCTTAATATGTACTATGTAAAATATATATTTTTTTAATTGTGATCTAAATTCTATAACCTTTCATATGTTAATAAAAAGCAAAATGAATGTTTTATAAATTACTAGGTAAAAGTAATGAACAAATACAGTATTAGGTATTAAATGACAAGTTTAGTCCATTTGACAAGAGGTGGACTTAGTGGATTCAGTGAAAAATACAAGATGCACATTATTTATTTCTTTATTACTTGACTGCGTAAAATCATCCCTTATACCTACCTAGTAAAGTATGAAAGACTAAATAGAGTCTAATGCAAACCACAACAAAGCTATAATCTACATAAAGTGTTGCTAAGACTCTCATTTGTTGCATTATTTGTTTTATAAAGTTTGTTAAAGGGACACTGAACCCAATTTTTTTCTCCTGATTCAGATAGAGCATGCAATTTTAAGCAACTTTCTAATATACTCCTATTATCAAATTTTCTTCATTCTCTTGGTATCTTTATTTAAAATGCAACAAATGTAAGTTTAGATGCCGGCCCATTTTTGGTGAACAACCTGGGTTGTTCTTGCTGATTGGTGGATAAATTCATCCACCAATGAATAATTGCTTTCCAGGGTGCTTAACCAAGCAAATAGTTTAGATGCCTTCTTTTTCAAATAAACATAGCAAGAGAACAAAGAAAAATTGATAATCGGAGTAAATTAGAAATTTGCTAAAGATTGCTGCTCTATCTGAATCATGAAAGAAAAAAATGTGGGTTCAGTGTCCCTTTAAACACAAATGTTACAAGTATAGGTTACATAGTAATTAATTGTTTCCATCACATGGGCTACATTTGTTAGATGCATGACATTAATATTGTTAATATGTACTTGTCTTCTATTTTTATATATTTATAGGACAAGCTTCCAATTACAGAAGATGTAATGAGATTGTTGTGCGGATTGGTAAGTTCATAACTTGCATCTAGCATTGTTATATTAATATTGATAGACCCCTTTAAGGATAAATGTGCATTTAAAAGCATTTGAAACCCCTTTCTGATCACAAACTCTTTAATATTCATAGCAAATATAATGTTAACGCAATGTGAACAAAATAGCAACGTTTTTGCTTTTTCATTAACAATACGCAATGTTGATCGACATTCTTTCTGCAAAACATCACAAAGCCTCAGAGTGTTATAAGATAAACTCTAATACAACAATTTATATTACAAGTTTGTTTTTTGTGTAATTAGAAAAGTTACTCTCTCTAATATGATGACAAATAATATGGAATAAAATTATGCCATTTATTAATTCATTTATTGTGCATATTTTATTTATGTTGTCTTGAATAATACACAGGCATTGATTTTGCTTTATTGAGGCAGAAGAGGAGAAAGCTTCTCCTATGTCTGGCCTCTCCATGTGCTCAACCAACACACAGTACAGGGCTAAATTACCAGACTGCACAGCTTGTCCTTGAGCACTTCTGTCACAATGAGAGGCACATAAAGCTCATATCCACCTGTGCTTTAATTAGAGCACTCACTGACCCACTCCTATTGGCTACTGAATATTCTGTTACAGTGACTTTTCTCTTCCCACTTTATACTACATAATAGCAATGTATTGGTGTATGATAAAAAAAATAATTGTTCTAGCATCAAGGGAGTTACAATCTCTGTTGTCTTTGTCTCTAGCATTAAGTGGGATTAAAATATATGTTCTGTATTACTGGCATCAAGAAGATAAAATTCCATTCTTATTGGCATCAAATGGGTTCATTCTATTGTTATCTTTTATTCTGACTAAATATTGCTCTGCCTGTTAGTGGAAAATATGCTGAAACTGACCCTGTGTTAGTGAAATTCATTTGTTTTGTTATTAAAATGGGGTTTAAAATGATTGTAGTGCATGTTAATGGTACAGAGAGAGGTTAATCATCCATGTTTATAAGCTCACTGGCCACTAGGGTTTAACTACTAATTGGTAGGAAATAGATGATGATGAACTGGAGCAGGTGAGATATTTGAAAGGGCCATTGGGTTTACTTACATGCCCATGACCCTAAAAGCTTTTTTAAACCAGTAATTATTTGTCCTGATTGTCCCATTGAGTAAAGCTAGAAGACACTTGTTATTGGTGCCAGTATGAGATGGCTTTAGGGGCAATACTGACAACTTAAAATCTAAATTGAGCCTCATTTGCATGAATGGAATGAAGAGATCATGTACATGATCTGAGGTCCTGTTTGGGCATACATGTGACATGATGAATAGTAAGGGCCATGCAGTAACTGGTAACAAGGGATGGAGGACTGTGAGTTAATTTATTTCTATTATCACATTTGCTTGGTTCTCTTGTTTATTTTGTTAAATAATAAACTTAGGTAGGCTGATAGGAGCTTAGGATTTTGGACATGTCTTTACCATTCTATGGCAGCAGGGTTTGCAACCATAACTAAAATTGATATTAACATTGTTGCAAACCGTGCTGCCAGATGTTTAAAGGGACATTCAGATAGAGAATATGATTTTTAAAACGTTTCCAAACTACAATTATTATCAAAGTTGCTTAATTCTCATGTTAATCTTTATTGAATAGATATCTAGATAGGTAGCGTGCACATGCCTGAAGCACTGTAAGACAGGAAAGAGCTGCCATCTATTGCTTTTGCTAATGTATAACGTTGCAAAAGTGCTGCCATATACTGCGGCAGACACGTGCACACTCCTGAGCTTTCATCCTGCATTTCAACAAAGGATAACAAAAAACAAAGAAAATTTAATAATAGAATTTTTTTTTAAAGTTGTTTAAAATTGTATTTTCCCTCTGAATCATGAAAAAAATATTTTGGATTTTATGTCCTTTTAAAGACATTGTCACACTCCTTAGCTCACCTAAGATTAATCTATTAAAAAGGAAACCAAAAGAATTAAGCAAAATTTATAACAGAAGTAAATTGGAAAGTGGTTTAAAATGTTCATGATATATTAACTCCATTTAACTTTAATTTTGCCTTTGCTGTCCCTTTTAGTAGAAGGTCTTTGGCATTAGTAATGACTGGAGACGCTTCTACCTTTATGTGTAGTGCTCCAATATAGTTCCTGGAGAAGCCTCTGCATAAAAGGCTTTGTGTCATGGAACTGATGTTAAAAAATGAATGCACAAAATATCTCTTTTTATAATTGCAGACAAGTGGCCTTACAGAGTGTATAAAAAATGCTGATTTGGTAAGTAAACTTTTTGATCAAATTTTGTTAATAATTTTAGAAAGTTGTGCAATAAACCAGTTATCTATATATCTCCTTATTTATGCATCTGAGTATCTATATATCTATCTGTCTATGATCTCTCTATCTATCTACCTATCTGTCTATCATCTCTCTATCTACCTATCTCTATATCTGTCTGTCTGTCATCTCTTTATCTCCCTCAATTTCTAATCTAAATGTCATAAAGTTCACAAAATTCTTTTCAGAAATTGCTTTGAAGATATGTTATTTAGTTTTAATGACTGTAATATTATTATTATTATTTTTTTAGGTTTCTACAGATTTCAGTGCTGTGATAGCTCTTCTAAATGATGTAAGAAATTCTAGTCTAATAATGTATTGTTATTTACACTTAATAAACTGCAACAATTGTCGTTGTGTATAAAGTAAATGAACTCTAAATAAATGGAGAAAAAATTAAGATTAAAATGAATATTTAGTTTCTTTCTGTTTTTGAGTTACCATAAAACATTTTATGCTTTTTATATAACCATTAAACAGTAAACAAAATCATACAGAATATCTTTAATATTCTTCATACATACTGTATGTTGACTTTCTTTACTGTTTACTTTACATACTTTGGTTGTACTAGCAGAAGAGAAAAATATTCAACCCCCACAAAAAAGGTTACTAATTAATATTTTGGTAGACGTGCTTTTATTTTGTGATGAATGCACATTCCTTAATGAAACAGGATTTTTCGTGGCGGCTCCAAGGACCTGCCCTATAGAGGAAGGTCCTTCAGTGAAGGCTCTGGGAGCCACGTGCTAAGCCTCCTATTAGCACGGCCACAGCTCTGGGAAGAACAGGGGAGGGTTAGTGCGACTCTCTAGTGCGCTAAAAGTTAGTATAAAGCTACAGGTAAACTTTTTCACATCTAGTTTTGGGACATTTACATTTGTTTATTGAAAATAATTATAAATGTTCCACAAATGGTCAGTAGTCATTTTATTTAAAACAAGACAAATGGCAAAGGCACTGAATATTCTAAATACAAAGTAGTTTTAATATATGGAACCAAAAATGTAGCCGAACCGAAAATGATGCCCGTACACATGTCTATATGTCAGTTCATGTTGCCTTGTGTTACTATTTTAACCAGTGTATAATCTGACATTGCCTTTTTTGGGACTATTCTCTAATAAAGATGTAACTTCTACCATTTGTAATATTAAAATATTCAGCAAAAATTTGATTTTAATATTCTTCTTTTTTTTTGCAGCCTTCAAATACTGTGAATAAAGTTTATGAACTTGTAGATGCTTTGGTAATATACATTTAATTAAACCTCCTATACATTTCTATATCCTTTTCAAATGTTTTACCTCCTAAAGTTTTGCATTGTGTATTATTGTCTAAGGTGATCTGCACTTTACTGCATGCACCATTAATACAAAACACACACTGCTTTTGGAACAATTTCATTTACCAAATGATCACATATTTACGTGTAGGACTTTACATTGATAATCAACAAATCAATGTATTCTGCAGCAGAAAGCCAAAACATCTTAAAATATAAATGTTGTTTGTAATAAATGAATTTCTAAATGCCAGATAAATATTCTAACAAATCTTACATTTATAATTTGCACATCCCTAAATCATCTCTAATAAATTTGATATTCTTAAATATAATAATATTTAATTATATTCTTCTCAAACAAAAAATATGATAAAACAGACAGCCTAATTAACCTTTTGGAACTAGAATACCTATCTATCTGTATGTACACACTTATATAAATATATAGATACCTACATATTTCTACACTAACACATATTTACAGACATACATATACATGTTTGAGGCCTTCCCAGTCAGGAACATGCAATATACCATGTTCCTTTTTATTCTTTGCACAAGGTCACACTATGGATAATATACCCTGCGCTATCTATTGTGCTCTACTTGTAATCTAGCACTTTAATTGACTTTTCTCCATGTCTGCAAGTTTTTGATGATTGAACCCATAGGGGTAGATTGTTTTAATGTTGGGCAGACATTTAATAGCTTACGCTGTCGGCATTTAAAATTTCACGAGCATTTCTAGTAAAATGCTTGTGCAATGCCTCCCCCTGTACATTTGCAGCCAATCGGCCCCTAGCTCGGGTTGACAATCATTCTGATCATGAGAAACAACCAGTTACCGGTATCAGCGCTTTAGTCCTGGTGATTAGTAGAAGGCAAACAATAAGCCGGTAGTTGTTATTTGGAAATTGGAGGTGCAAGAATCAACAGGCTGGCTGGTATGGACAACCCAGCTGATGAACCCGGAACCTCTGCAGTTCAGATCCGGGTGTGCTGCTGCCCGTAGTGGAAGGTGTGTGCTCTCAGGTTACACCCGGTCAGGAACAGGAACTAGGACAAAGTAGAAGACAGGCGCAGTGTCTTCTACTTTGTTCCAATCATTCTGATCATATCTGATTGGGATGATTGCAGTCCGCCACTTCAGATGTGGCGGATGAGTTAAATTATGTTTTCGGCGAGCCGGAAACATCGGGCGGTGCAAGCAGCATTGGCTGCTTGATAAATCTCCCACCATAGTGTCTTTTAAGGCTCTGTGAGTTTTTTAATTCAAGGATAATCCAATCGAGCTGAAAAACTTTATTTTTAAAAATCTCATACTGTTGTAAGTTTTCCAGTGACTTTACTTTGAGGGAATTAAACAATGGTATTTGATTCCACCAGAAATCACTTGTCATACGGCTTATCACATCATTTGTGCAGTTTTTTCTCACTATATTCCTCTTAAAAAATCATTTTTGCCTCTTACGTAAATCACCTAAGCTGTTGGCACTAATTTTGTTGCTTTAATGTTTCTGTTTTTCTCATGCAAACTTCCATGTTATTTAATAAATACCATGGTTAATTAGTATAATAAAAAAAGAATATAAAATACAGCTCAAATCACAATTGTAAACTATAAAAACTATAATTTTATCATTTAAAGGTTTTTTTTATGATTAAGAGTGTTTCTTATAAAATTATACATAACAATATGAGACAGTTAATTTCACAATCTGGATTTAATATTAGTTTGTGAAAAAATACACTTTATACTCTTATTATCATTACTAAATCAATACGGCCTCCACGCTGTTGTGTGATTTGTTTTTTTGCTTGTGCAATATTAAATTCTGGTGGCAGTTTCTGTATTTGACCTTGAGAAATGGGGGTTATTTTGTTATATCTAAAACTTAACTGATCTGCAATTTACTTTTTGTTAAATGTTGAAAACATCCTTTAAGTCTTGTGTTTTTATTTTCTAGGGCAAAACACTTGGCTGTTCCCTGACTAATCTATTAAGTAAAGATAAATTGGTGAGACACATTGCTTGTATATTTTTCCCATCTTTAATGATTTTATGTGTGTATGTATAAATATCTGTAAATGTGCACCAGGGTTGTGTGTTAGTTATAAAGCTGGAATAATTGTTTTTGTTTTTTTGTTTAATACTTTAAATCTTGTTTTTTAAAAACAATAATAGAGAATATAGCATAAATATCCAACAAGAGCTATGGCACAGGAATACATAAATATGTTTTACAAAAATTAAGATTGTGATTAGTAACAATATATTTTTCTAAAAATGACAAAAAAAAGATTGGAGCAATGTTTATATAAATTGTAAAGGTATGCTAGATACAAACAAATCCCATTGGTTTTATAGTGAATTTTGTAAGATGTATTATGAGTCAATATAGAAAACTACATAAGAGATTAATTCCAAGCTTATAAGGGAGTAGAAATTCCCAATTAATTGAAAAACATCAAGACCTTGTGATGAGTTTTAGATTTAAAGGTTTGAAAGAAGTGACTAGAAGATGTTTTCGGCGAGATTACAAGTTTTGCGTTAGGAGCTGTGCGGTGCTAGCGAGCAGTTTTTTCTCACCACTCACTTACCTGCAGCGCTGGTATTACAGATTTTTACAAACCCGGCATTAAAAGGCAAGAAGTGAGCATAGAGCAAAATTTTGCTCCATACCGCACTCCAATACCAGCGCTGCTCAAGTCAGTGGTGAGCTGGTCGTACGTGCTCATGCACGATTTCCCCATAGACATCAATGGGGATAGCCGGCTGAGAAAAAGTCTAAGACCTGCCAAAAAGCAGTGTAAATCTCAGTAACGCAGCCCCATTGATTCCTATGGGAAAACTAAAGTTATGTTTACACCTAACACCCTAACATGAACCCCGAGTCTAAACACCCCTAATCTTACACTTTTTAACCCCTAATCTTCCACCCCGACATCGCTAAAACCTACATTATTCTTATTAACCCCTAATCTGCCGCTCCGGATATCACCGCCACCTACATTATATTTATTAACCCCTAATCTGTTGCCCCAACATCTCCGACACCTACATTATATTTATTAACCCCTAATCTGATGCCCCCAATGTCGCCGCAACCTACCTACACTTATTAACCCCTAATCTGCTGCCCCAACTTTGCCGCCACTATATTAAATTTATTAACCCCTAAACCTAATTCTAACCCTAAGCCTAACACCCCCTAATTGAAATTTAATTTAAATAAATCTAAATAAAATTACTATCATTAACTACATTATTCCTATTTAAAACTAAATACTTACCTATAAAATAAAACCTAAGCTAGCTGCAATATAACTAATAGTTACATTGTAGTTATCTTAGGGTTTATTTTTATTTTACAGGCAAGTTTTTATTTATTTTAACCAGGTAGAATTGTTACTAAATAGTTTTTTAACTATTTACTAACTACCTAGCTATAATAAATACAAAATTACATGTAAAATAAATCCTAACCTATGTTACACTAACACCTAACACCACACTACAATTAAATTCCCTACATTAAATACAATTAAATAAATTAAATTAAATTAGCTAAATTACAAAAAAAACCCCACTAAATTACAGGAAAAAAAAAAAAATTACAGATCTTTAAACTAATTACCCCTAATCTAATAGCCCTATCAAAACCCACCACCCACACAACCAACCCCCAAATAAAATACTAACTAAAAAAACCTAAGCTCCCATTGCCCTGAAAAGAACATTTGGATGGGCATTGCCCTTAAAAGGGCATTTAGTTCTTTTGCAGGCCCAAAGCCCTAAACTTAAAAAATAAACCCACCCAATAGACCCTTAAAAATATCCTAACACTAACCCCTGAAGATTCACTTACCGGGAGAAGTTTTCATTCAAGCGGCAAGATGTCCTCAACGAAGCTGGCAGAATTGGTCCTCCAGACAGGCAGAAGTGGTCCTCCAGACGGGCAGAATTCTATCAGCCAATCGAAATTAAGGTAGAAAAAATCCTATTGGCTGATTTGATCAGCCAATAGGATTGAACTTCAACCCTATTGGCTGATCCGATCAGCCAATGGGATTGAGCTTGCATTCTATTGGCTGATTAGAACAGCTGCCAGCTCAATCCTATTGGCTGATTGCAGGATTTTTTCTACCTTAATTCCGATTGGCTGATAGAATTCTATCAGTCAATCGGAATCTAAGGGACGCCATCTTGGATGACGTCACTTAAAGAGATATTCATTACAAAGAAGCTGTCGTTTGAAGAGGATGCTCTGCGTCAGATATCTTGAAGATGGACTCGCTCCGCACCGGAAGGATGAAGATAGAAGATGCCTTCTGGATGAAGACTTCTGCCCACTTCAATCCTATTGGCTGATCCAATCAGCCAATAGGATTGAGCTTGCATTCTATTGGCTGATTGATGGACCCGCTCCGCGCCGGAAGGATGACGATAGACGATGCCGTCTGGATGAAGACTTCTGCCCATCTGGAGGACCACTTCTTCCCATCTGGAGAACCACTTCTGCCGGCTTCTTTGAGTACATCTTGCCGCTTGGATGAAGACTTCTCCCGGTAAGTGAATCTTCGGGAGTTAGTGTTAGGATTTTTTTAAGGGTGTATTGGGTGGGTTTATTTTTTAGGTTAGGGCTTTGTTCCTGCAAAAGAGCTAAATGCCCATCCAAATGCCCTTTTTGGGGCAATGGGGAGCTTAGGTTTTTTTAGTTAGGGTTTTATTTGGGGGTTGGTTGTGTGGGTGGTGGTTTGTATTTTTTTTACAGGAAAAAGAGCTGATTTCTTTGGGGCAATGTCCCGCAAAAGGCCCTTTTAAGGGCTATTGGTAGTTTAGTTTAGGTTAGGGTTTTTTTTATTTTGGGGGGCTTTTTTATTTTGATAGGGCTATTAGATTAGGTGTAATTAGTTTAAAGATCTGTAATTTGTTTTTTATTTTCTGTAATTTTGTGGGGTTGTTTTTGTAATTTAGCTAATTTAATTTATTTAATTGTATTTAATGTAGGGAATTTATTTAATTGTAGTGTAGGGTTAGGTGTTAGTGTAACATAGGTTAGGTTTTATTTTATAGGTAAATTTGTATTTATTTTAGCTAGGTAGTTAGTAAATAGTTAATAACTATTTAATAACTATTCTACCTAGTTAAAATAAATACAAACTTACCTGTAAAATAAAAATAAACCCTAAGATAGCTACAATGTAACTATTAGTTATATTGTAGCTAGCTTAGGGTTTATTTTATAGGTAAGTATTTAGTTTTAAATAGGAATAATGTAGTTAATGATAGTAATTTTATTTAGATTTTTTTAAATTATATTTCAATTAGGGGGTGTTAGGGTGAGGGTTAGACTTAGGTTTACGAGTTAATAAATTTAATATAGTGGCGGCGACGTTGGGGGTGGAAGATTAGAGGTTAATATATATAATGTAGGTGGCGGCGATGTTAGGGGTGGCAGATTAGGGGTTAATAATATTTAACTAGTGTTTGTGATGCGGGAGTGCAACGGTTTAGGGGTTAATATGTTTATTATAGTGGCGGCGATGTCCGGAGCGGCAGATTAGGGATTAATCATTTTATTTCAGTGTTTGTGATGCGAGAGGACCTCGGTTTAGGGGTTAATAGGCAGTTTATGGGTGTTAGTGCACTTTTTAACACTTTAGTTATGGGTTTTATGCTACGGCGTTGTAGTGTAAAGCTCATAACTACTGACTTTAGAATGCGTTACGGATCTTGGAGGTAGAGGGTTTACTGCTCACTTTTTGGCCTCCCAGGACAGACTCGTAATACCGGCGCTATGCAAGTCTCATTGAAATAATGGTTAACGTAAGTCGGTTTGCGGTAAGGCCAAAAAAGTGTGCGGGGCCCCTAATCCTGCAACACTCGTAATAGCAGCGGTAGTGAAAAAGCAGTGTTAGGACCTGTTAACGCTGCTTTTTTATCTTACCGCAAAACTTGTAATCTAGCCGTTTACTTGTAAAAGGATCTAATGTAAAACCTGTTAGTAATTCTGAGGCATATCCAGCAGTATCAGATTATAGGAGATGTGTTTAATGGGCGTTTTTACACACTGTGCAGATTAGATGCTGGTATTTAAAATGTTATATGACAACTAAAACCTTCAGTTAAAGGGCTCCATGTACTAAGCCGTCAATTCATCCGTCATTTTAGACGCGGATAAACTCGCCGTTACTCGCCGCGGGCGAAATGGTGTCTGCTGTCACTATGTACTAATAATCCCCCAATAAATAGACAAGTCTAGCCCGCCGCGAGCAGTGGCGGATTATTGATAAATTTGACGCCTCGCTCGCTGCGACTAAGCTAATGTACTTAACTTTCAGTTGAATTGTCTGGCCAATTATTAACACGTGACATGCAAGGTGTCACGAACATCATAGTAGTCACGGGAATAGAATTTTGCTCCTATAAAAGTTCAACTTATCTAAACAACTTTATTATTGTTCAAAATTTTTTGAAGAGTGATAACAGAGCGTTATTTTTGTAATATTTATTTACAATTTGGATATGGCTTCATCTGGATCTGATAATATATAAATATTAATATAAAAATAATTATAAAGATTGACAACTATACAATACAAATTTAAAATATAGATTACTCTTTAATTACAGTCGACAAATTTGGCGCAATTTATGTACATGGAAATGAGAGACAAATTAGACGCCAGTTATGCTGTACAATGCTGATATTACTGCCTTTTATATATGTCTAGACTGGCATCTAGATTGACTTTCCTATTGTTTTGTACCTTGCCCGCCACCTAAAAGGTGGCGAGGCAAAAATAACGAGGTGGGAGCGGAAATTGTAGCGAGCGGACAAATAGATTTTTTAGTACATTCGTTTTTGGCGAGTTGGTGGTCAAATGTGTCTAATTACAGTGAAAAATGGAGAGGTAGCGAGGTTTGGCGGATAAGTACGCTCGCAATTTTAAAGATGCGAGTTTGAACATAGTTGACGACTTTGTACATATCAGTTTGCGAGTTTTGACGCGAGATTTGTTGCGGGTAGCTCGCTGACTGCTTAGTACATGGAGCCCAAAATGTTTTAATCATAGAAGTGATTCTATTTGATATTAAAATAGCTGCTACACTAATGGGTGAGATGTATCTCATTTTGGAGGCTGTAAAAACTAACAACAAACTTAAATCAAGTGCATAATGTGATATATTCGTTAGGGAACTTATCATCTACTATATCTTTTTACCTTTTCTATTCTCTCTTCTACCTCCTTTACCTCTCTCCTTGTTCTGGGTAGAGTAATGGACACATAAAAATCCACTATCTTGCAAATTTAGAAAAGTTAACACCCTTTAAGGTTTGAGGATACTAGAAAAGTAAATTATTAGGATTTAGGGTATACAATGGTACAGTTTTGAAAGTAATTGAATTGTATTCTAATGATTATTTGAAAACATAAGGTATATTAGCTAGAAGACCATATGTATTTAACAAGTGTATATTTTTTTTAAAAAAGTATAATGTTACTATTACTATTATTATCATGATGGTGATGATCAGTATTTTAGAGAAAAAAGTGTAAAATTATTATATTTTTTAATATTTATGGAGAGTGGAATTCATGCACATCTCAAATTCTCTGTATATATGTTAAAGATTTTCTGTGTAAAAATAGTTTGGGGGAAGCACAGTTAAAATCGCACATCATATGATGCAAGGTAAAGTCATTTGGTCTTGAATGATTCATTAGATTCATTTTAAAAAATAAAAAACAATCTGTCAAAGAATATTGCTTTACCCTAATTTAACTAATGCATAAACTCTATTTGATTTCAGAATCAACTTACAGCAGATGTACAGAAACTTGTTGCAGGACTGGTGAAATTAGATTTGTTGGTAAGTGTAACAATTTATTTCTCTTATGGCACCAGCGGTACTCAGGACCGTCTTTAACACAGGGCAAAAGGGGCAGCTGCCCAGGGCCCAGTCTTTGTTGTGGGGCCCAAGAGTCCTAAAAAAAAAAAAAAATATATATATATATATTTTTTTTTTTGGTTCATGCCAGACTTCTGATGTCAGTGCTAATACTGTCACAGTCAAAAGTTCTCTGCTTATATTTATTTGTGAGAAACGGTGCCAGACCGTGCTGGGATCATGGGACATGTCAAGCTAGTGCCATGTGCTGTTTTAGGTGTGCACTGTGCAGCACTGAATGCTAAGCCCTAACTCGGCATCCAACCAATCATACTGTATAAGAAAATGTCCTACTGGGGTTACCACTGTTACCAGGTCACTGCTCTGGTGGTGGGGATTATTCAGGGTAGGGCTGACTGAAGGCACATGCAGCAGAAAGCTGGAGTGGCAGGCACATTAGGATTTGAACATCTGTGCAGCTGCAGACACTGCTCTCTTCCGTCTTGAGGCACACATACATTGTATTTTTAATATTGGATTATATAGAGTGTGTACATAAATGTGTGTGTGCTATGTAATGTGTGTTTGTGTGTACATGTATATGTGTATGCTCTGGAGAGTGTGTGTTTGTGTGTACATGTGTATGTGTATGCTCTGTAGTGTGTGTTTGTATGTACATGTATATGTGTATGCTCTGGAGAGTGTGTGTTTGTGTGTACATGTGTATGCTCTGGAGAGTGTGTGTGTATATGGGTTAGGGGAGTTTGGTATGTTAGGCATTCCCTTGGTATTCATGAAAGTGGTAATTTTGCTGTACAGTGGCTGTCTAAACAATAAATATGTAGTGAATATCCCAAAACTGGTGAGAGCTTTTAGGGGGGCCCAAAATAAATTCTTGCACCGGGGCCCTGTAGACATTAGGTCTGACACTGATTTTTACTATGCAATGCCGTGCATTGCATTAAATATTTATATACTTAAAAAAATATATAAATAAATTAAAAACCAACATTTAATTAATTAGTAAATATTTTAAATTAATCTACAGTGGAGGAATTTATATATTTATTTACTTATTAGTACTGCTTAGGTCCAGTTTCACATATTGCAATTTATTTCATATTTTTTTGAAAATGATTAGCCCAACAGTGGATGATCCACTGCTGGGCTAATCATTTAAAAAAAACAAAAAAACAATGTATTTAGTTGTTTTTTGAGGTGTTGGGGTCTAGAGCGAAATTGCATGGGTGGGGGCCCAAGGAAATGTTTGCTCAGGGCCCAGTCAGTATTAAAGACGGCCCTGGCGGTACTTATGGGTAAATAGGAAATACGTTTGTGTGTTTGTTACAAGACATTAGTTTGTGCACCAGAAACAATGAATGACCTCTGAAATGACTATTTATAAAGTTATTGTAGTAGAATTGGGGGTTTTGCATCTTAATAGATTTTATACAAGATCAAAAAGAAGAAACTACACACCACAAAGTAGAAATATACTTTGACAATTTTATAAACAGTAGGCACACATCTAAAACAAATGATTTGATAAACTTACATTTACAAATATTTCAAAATAACATTTAATAAATAATGAAGCATAATGATGCCAACTTCTTCAACTTTCTTTAGTTTGAATAACTTCAGTTACATAGCAAGTTGGGGGGTAATCACCAAAAAAACAAATAACAGTGATAGTTTAAAAGATCTAAGTATCATATCATTAGTGCTATTGCACTTACAATAACCCAGAGACTGAGAGCATTTTTTTTTAAATAATTTTCTTTTATTACAATATCTCCTTGTCATCAAAATGCTCCTCTTAGTATTTGACAGTAAGGAAAAAATGTAGTTATGCAACTTATTTCAACAACCCAGTTATTTAGACACAAAATGCTCTTACTCATCCTGTTAGTACCGCAGGTACTTTTATGCCAATAGGGGAAAGTGTACATATGAATATAAATATTAACATATTTATTTATAAAATAAAAAAAGAGCAACATGTTTATATGCTGGGACTTTAAGTAATAAAAAAATAAAATGTCCAAAAACCTGCTACATTATTGAAATTTGTATAATATATTCCTGATTCCTCCCTATTTTTTCCAAACCACCTGTATCATGTTTGCATAATAGTCAGTGTACAGTCTGCATAGTATATTGTTTGGGAGATTAAGAGGTGCTATTTATTGCAAAGGATAAACTAAAACAATTGGGCATAGAAAAGGATATTCTAATTTAGGGTTCTTAAACCTTCTATATAAGTAAAGAGTCTAAAGCTTAATTATTACATCATTGTTCTTCAAACTAACCTATTACTTGGTCGTAACACCATGTTTACCTGTAAATGTGCATATCTAATATTTAGGTAGCACACAGCTAACATTTTACTGCGCACATCGTTCCTACCCTGCTGCCAGAGATTAGTTTTATTTTTTCTTAAAATGAACTATTATTGCTCCTGTGTGTGCTTTAAGTCTGTACCATGCATGGGCTTCTGTAGAGTGAGGAAGGAGTAGGTGGGCAGAGCAGGCGGCAATGCCAGCTTTACGAGTTGTCAGTGACACTTCTGCTCTTGTTTTCTAAAAAACTTCAGTAATCTCAACTGTCCCATTCACTCAACTAATCAAGAACAGTTTTTAGATGTACCTGGCAGCTGCCTGTAACCACAAGTGGATATAACTCAGAGGGGTAGTGCTCAGCCTTTAGTTGTTTCTAAAAGCAGCACTCCTTTAAACAGCGTAGCTGGTAAGAAGACTTTCCCTTCGGTTTCCACCGCTTCTCCTTTACCTTGTGAGGAGCACTCAGTGTATCAGAAGAGAAATCACAGTGTGCCTTACTAATTTTCAGACAGGACAGAGACAGAATGAGTTATGGTAAGGGAGCAGATGGCGCTGTGTCTTGAAAGATCTGTTACTCATCTGTCATTGTGGATTTCATGTATGCTTTGTGCATGGGTCAACAAAAATGCTACCCTATTCAGCTCTTTCCAGCTTATTATGTCGCCTCTTTCCCTCCTTTGCTAGGCCTGTGTCCTGTAGCTTTCAGCATTCTCATTATTTAACCCTATACTTCCTGATCTGCAGTATATCTGCTGCTTGTGAGACCCTAGTACACTGTTACTCAACATTTTTGATTGGGAACATAATAGAATTCTGAATTGTTCTTTTTGAAAAACTGTACAGCCCTTTATCCACAATGCTATGTCTGTCTCCTGTAATATCCTCTGTGTATGTAAGACATAGGAGACAGACATAGCATTATGGATAAAAGGCTGTACAGACAAACATGAAAGTGTGTATATCGGAAGGGGTGTATCTTTGATTACGGATCGTGTTGCTTACTATTGAAGGGCCAGCATATTGTGACCAGAGTTTTTGCCATTACATTGGAATATTGTAGATGTAATTTATCCCAGCTGAAGGTTTAACATACTCCAGAGATGGACTACTACATAAGATTGAACCTTAAAGGAATGAAATTTGATTGTATCATATATCCTTAAAGGGATATCCCAACAACATAGATACTTGGGACATCTTACAATTATATATTTTTATTAGTGACGTTAATAGCATCTAGTTCTCCCTAGCTATGCCTAGGTGGATTTATTTTGCTATTAAATATATTTTTTTTTCTGAATGAATGTACTGTGTGAATGCATTGGGCATGACACATGCATTTTTTACATTTATGCATTTATCTCTATTGAACATTAAATATTCTATATTTATTTGGCATGCTGATAATATTTTTTGCATTTAATTTAAGGTGGTAGATTCGCAAAACCTTCTTGTGCACCATTTTTAGTATTATTTAGCGTATTGTACACATCTTTATGATTATTTAAGTAGTGCTGCAGATTTGATATTGACATATTTATACATATTTTGTATGTTTTTTTTGTAAAATATATATCTATACCTATAGATATATAAATGGATGATTATATATAGGTATAGATATATAAAAATATATATATATTTATATATATATATAGATATAACTACTTAAGAATGTATAGAACATATTCCCCTATGTGCAGAAAATTGTCATGTGAAATATCTACAGTAAAAACACAGTATAATTTTTTTTTAAATATACTTTTACATATTTTCATCTTCTTAACTGCAAAAGGCTACAAAGCATATATATATATATATATTTATATTTATAAATGTGTACTTATGTATGTATTTATATGTGTATATATGTCTGTAAATATATATATATATATACATATATATATATATATTTATATAAATACATATGAATACATATACCTATACATATTTAGACATGTATAGGTATGTATCTCTATATTAAAGCCTTTTGCCTGCTTTATATTTTTCTAACACCTGAGACCTCATATCTTTAAGCCCTTATAACTTCTGCAATATTTTTTATTAGATATTGTTAAGGACAGTCATTCCAATATTGCATAAACTAATTGAAAAAAAACTGTGAAAATCATATTTACACATTGCTATTAATAATTTTTTTATTATTATTTAATTTACTGCAGAAAACTCTGGATATCAATCGCGCAATAGATGGAGTTTTAGGAAAAGACAATCTTGCATGTTCTTTGGTAAGTGAATCCAGTGTGCATTTTTAGACCATTAGTCTTTGAAGATGTTTAACAGGTGAACATAATTCTGGAAGTACCATCAATAATAAATTATGGTGGAAAAATTGTCATGTTTTATTTACCTGTTATTTTAGTGTGCAATGTTTGTCTCAGTGACATTTCTCAATCTACGATGTATACTATGTTATGAAAAATATTTATGAAAAAGAAAATCATAGAGTATAGAATTGACTAGGGTACCATGCTTAGCAGACCTGAATGACTCCTTGTTAATCATTGTAAGGATAAAATATAATAGATATAAATGAATGAATTACATGATAAAAACTGTATATGAGGAAAGGAAATATGTACTTTAAAATCTTCTCTATTTGAAAATGATAATGTCTCACATTGATTAATGAGAAGGAATATTGACTTGTAGTAAAGGTAAACCAGTTGAACTATATTAAAAAAAATCTTTATATGCACTGACACTCATTTTTGTATTTGTTACATGTTCTAAATGTATAACAAATCAAGTATCTGAAATGTTTTTTAACTTTTTAATCTTTTTTCTTTTGTAGGAAACTAATCTTGGTGACCTTCTTAAAAATGTTCTGCAAAGCGTTACTAAATTGCTTTCTAGCATTGGCCGCTAAAAAGAAACTTGCTGAATCTGGAGGTAAGTTTGTTGTAGACAAATCTCACTCCATTGCTTGGTTAGCTCAATAGTTCACTATCACGGCATTAAAACTACAGGTTCTATGTCACTGTAAACAGATGATCCTGGCCAGATTTGAAGTATTTTGCCTTTTACGCTGTTATACTGATGTTTGACTGATAAGTGTTCAGGAAAGGAATCACAGCCATTTGTGCATTTTAATATAATTCTCAAAAGGTTGATCAAAGTAAGGGAGTATAACAGTGGCAATATAACAGGAGAGTCTGAGACAAGTTATAGGTTGTAAAAATAATAGGTATATAGATAATGTGGTAGTTCAAGTTTTACATTGTGAGTACGGCAGGAGATGAATATACATTTCTGTCATATACAAAACACAGAAGCTGTACTTATATACAAATTTACCTTCACAAACTCACATAAACAGCCAGAACAGCCACCACTCCTTTCTGCCTTTATTTTAATTGTGCTTAACCCTATTAATGTTTCAATTTTTTTTGCATTAGCTTTGATTTGTACATGGCTCTCAATCCTCAAGGTATAAATGCAACGTACTAGAGACGCTTAAACATCATGTCATTCAAGTTTAAACTATTATGTTACATTTAAAGTTATGCACAAACAAATTAAATCTACAAGTGACTACAACTAACAGACAGATCAGGTTTATTTTTCTATTAAGTAGCACAACTGTAAATGTTCCTAAATTAAATATCACCGATGTAATTCAATATATAACTGAGCTGTAAAAAAAACAAAGACAAACTAATGTTTATTATAAAATACTCTCAGAAAGCTCCCTCTAATGTGTCTCCAAATCTTCTTAGTTCTTAAATCACTCAATCCACTTCCTACGTTATTCCAAGGAATTCTTTCACTAAACTCATTCACTAAAGCTCTAACACTTGCATTATTTTATATGTTCATCACATAATAACACAGGAACTGAGGATACTAGAGAGAGTATAAAGCTTGGTTATGTTTGAGAAATTTGAATAATAAAAATTAAAAAAAAGAATAAAAAGTTTAAAAAGTCTCATTAAAGAGACTTAAAAGTGAAAACCAAAGTTTTGCTAATTTAGGTAGAACACACAATTTTGAAGATACCTTTCAATTTACTTCTATTATCAAATGCAATTCATTCTCTTGATATTCTTTGATGAAAAGGATATGTAGGTAGGCTGGTTGAAGAGCAATGCACTACTGGGATTTAGCTGAACATATCTGATGAATCAATGACAAGAGGTATATGTGCATAGCCACCACACATCAGCTAGCTCCCATAAGTGTATTGCTGCTCCTGAGCCTACATACATATGCTTAATGAGCTGACTTTAACTATGTGATTAAACCCTTTGAAGGGATTAAACACATACGGCCAGATTACGAGTTTTGTCGGTAAAGACTTGCGGTGCTAACAAGCCTTTTTTTTCCAGCGCTCACTTAAGCCAACGCTGGTATTACAAGTTTTCTGAATGGCTGCGTTAGCCTCAGAAAAGTGAGCGTTGAGCAAATTTAGCTCTACTTCTCACTGTAATACCAGCATTGCTTAAATCAGCGGTAAGCTGGCTAAAACGTGCTCGTGCACGATTTCCCCATAGGAAACAATGGGGCTGAGCTGGCTGTAAAAAAAACCTAACACCTGCAAAAAAGCAGCGTCCAGCTTCTAATTCAGCCCCATTGTTTCCTATGGGAAAATAAAAAATATGTCTACACCTAACACCCTAACATGAACCCCCGAGTCTAAACACCCCTAATCTTACACTTATTAACCCCTAATCTGCCATCCCCAACATCGTCGCCACCTACATTATATTTTTAACCCCTAATCTGCCGCTCCGGACACCGCCACCACCTACATTATACTTATGAACCCCTAATCTGCTGCCCCCAACATCGCCAAACCCTACATTATATTTATTAACCCCTAATCTGATGCCCCCAACGTCGCCGCAACCTAACTACACTTATTAACCCCTAATTTGCCGACCAGACATCGCCGCTACTTTAATAAATGTATTAACCCCTAAACCGCCGCACTCCTGCCTCGCAAACACTAGTTAATTTTTATTAACCCCTAATTTGCTTGCCCTAACATCGCCGACACCTACTTACATTTATTAACCCCTAATCTGCAACTCCCAATGTCGCCGCTACTATAATAAAGTTATTAACCCCTAAACCTAAGTCTAATCCTAACCCTAACACCCCCTAATTTAAATATAATTTAAATACATCTAAATAAAATAACTACAACAAATAAATTATTCCTATTTAAAACTAAATACTTACCTGTAAAATAAACCATAAGATAGCTACAATATAACTAATAATTACATTGTAGCTATCTTATGATTTATTTTTATTTTACTGGCAACTTTGAATTTATTTTAACTAGGTAGAATAGTTATTAAATAGTTATTAACTATTTAATAACTACCTAGCTAAAATAAATACAAAATTACCTGTAAAATAAATCCTAACCTAAGTTACAATTACACCTAACACTACACTATCATTAAATAAATTACCTAAACTACCTACAATTAATAACAATTAAATACAATAAACTAAATTACGAAAAAAAATATAAACACTAAATTACAGAAAATAAAAAAAATTACAAGAAGTTTAAACTAATTACACCTAATCTAATCCCCCTAATAAAATAAAAAATCCCCCAAAATAATAAAATTCCAAAATTCCCTATCCTACACTAAATTACAAATAGCCTTTTAAAGGGCCTTTTGCGGGGCATCGCCCCAAAGTAACCAGCTCTTTTACCAGCCCTTAAAAGGGCTTTTTGCGGGTCATTGCCCCAAAGTAATCAGCTTTTTTACCTGTAAAAAAAAGAAATACAATACCCCCCCAACATTACAACCCACCACCCACACACCCCTACTCTAAAACCCACCCGATCCACCCTTAAAAAAAACTAACACTACCCCATTAAAGATCAGCCTACCTTGAGCCGTCTTCACTCAGCCAGGCACCACTGGCCATCCGATGGGGCAGAAGAGGAGATCCGGACCGGCAGAAGTCTTCATCCTATCCGGGCAGAAGAGGACATCCGGACTGGAAGACATCTTCATCCAAGTGGCTTCTTCTATCTTCATCCATCCGATGAGGACCGGCTCCATCTTGAAGACCTCTGGCACAGAACATCCTTCTCAGCCGACGACTACCCGACGAATGTCTGGTCCTTTAAATGACATCATCCAAGATGGCGTCCCTCGAATTCCGATTGGCTGATAGGATTCTATCAGCCAATCGGAATTAAGGTAGGAAACATCCGATTGGTTGATTTAATCAGCCAATCGGATTGAAGTTCAATCCGATTGGCTGATTGGATCAGTCAATAGAATTGACCTTGCATTTTTAGGGGTTTCAGGGTTAATACATTTATTAAAGTAGCGGCGATGTCCGGTCGGCAGATTAGGGGTTAATAAGTGTAGTTAGGTTGCGGCAACATTGGGGGCAGCACATTAGGGATTTAAAATATAATGTAGGTGTCGGCGATGTTAGGGGCAGCAGATTAGGGGTTCATAAGTATAATGTAGGTGGCGGAGATGTCCGGTCGGCAGATTAGGGGTTAAAAATATTTATTATAGTGTTTGCGATGTGGGGGGGCCTCGGTTTAGGGGTTAATAGGTAATTTATGGGTGTTAGTGTACTTGTTAGCACTTTAGTTAAGAGCTTTATGTTCCGGCGTTAGCCCATAAAACTCTTAACTACTACTTTTAAATGCGGTAGGAGTCTGGACAGGAGAGGGTCTACCGCTCACTTCTGCCAAGACTCGTAATACCAGCATTAGGCAAATCCCATAGAAAAGATAGGATACGCAATTGACGTAAACTTGTAATACCAAACTTGTAATACCAGCGTTAGAAAAAAAGCAGCGTTGGGACCTCTCAATGCTGCTTTTTAAGGCTAACGCAAAACTCGTAATCTAGCCGATAGTTATTTGAAAGCAAAGTGTAATAAAATGCTCTAACACATAAAAACATTTTCTTTTTGTCCTTCAATGTCTCTTTAATGTATGTAGCAAGCATTACATTTATAACAATGTATAACCCTACTTTTCTATTTATACACTCTTATCTTTTATTGCAGGATCGCCTTAATTCACCCACGGGGGGAGACATATTGCGATTGATAAAAAGCTTTACTCTCGAATAAATTGTTTTTCTTATTCTTTTCTGATGCAGCGATTCCTCTTTTAATCTGTTGCTACAGTTGTTACTTTTCTATCTTCTTCAATAAATGATTTTAGCAGAGGAACATTTGTCTGTTTAATTTGCTAAAATGCTTCTACTCACATATACAGTTTCCATGGAATTACATTGCCAAGTCTTACAAAGTCAATATGTGTGCAGCTTGTTGAGTCTAAAAGTGTCCCTTGTTTATATATCTAATTAATATTTCAGGGTTAAAATAGAATGTGAATATATTGAATGACTGGATTCTCTCTTATAGTATATTAAAAGGTAAGTAATTAGTGAAAGAAACAAAGGAGGAGCAAAAGGAAAAACATCTCAAATACATAGGATATACAGGCTTTTGTTATAACAGCAGGTGAAGCTCTGTAGTTTTGTATATGTGTTGCAGATTTGTTATCTGTATAGCTAAGAGAATCTGCAGGAAAAGGAAGATCAGGTCCAAACATCTAGAAATGCTGTGGAGCAAACTCTTGCTGTGAAACTTTGTTTCTAGGGGCCCTATGATCTAAGGGTCTCTGGGTTGTTGAGATTATTAAAGAATGCTCACCAGTATTTCTATTTCCCTGGTGGAATAATCTAAAGCCTTTTTACCCTGAAAACAGGGTGTCTCGCTAAAGGACATAAACTGCATTTTCTTAAGTGGAGGAGAAGCAAACATTACAAAAGTGCATAATAAAATTAGTAATTTAGAAATCCTACAAATCAAATAAGTGAACCATTCACACAAAAACATGCAGAAAAAAATTGTATTGTTAAGGTGCATAAAAAATCGTAACAAAATACTTTACCAAAAATCGCATTTCATCAAAAACATAAAATTTGTATGTAAATTACACACAAGTAAATTGTATTAAATGTGCACAGCGTAAATCTTTATTTAAGTTCACTAGATGTGCAAAACCACCGTAATTCCGTAATTTGTGCTTATTAGCAAGTTTTTCTCAAAACATTTAATATACTTAGAACCCTAACAGAAAAAGAACACATGCATACGATTGTAAGATGCTATACACAGAAAGCAACAAAATGTGATTTATATTGGCTGTAGGATTTACTTTTTAATGTTCGTTGCATAATCATTGCTAACTTTGCCCTACAGAGTGAAGTATCCGTTTCCAGCACACTCCATTTCTTTCAATAAAAGTAATCTTGCTACTCCCAGCCACTTTTTTACGATAATTCCACCGGGGCAGCCCATGCGAGTGTCAGCAAAAAAACCCCCACATCTGAATTATCAAAGTTTAGATCATCGGGCCCTAAGTCACACTTGAGCTGTCTTTGTTACTATTAGTATAGGTATCTTCATTACCGGGCCTTTAATAAAGGATTGCACAAGCAGACCAGTTTAATCCCTCAACTTTAGAAAGTCAACAGATTCTGATTGATAAGAATAATAACAGCAGACAAGCCAGAAAGGCTGCAAAAAACAAAAAAGGGCATTTCAAACAAATCAATATTCTCACAACAAAAATAAATAAAGGAAGAGTAAAGTCAAAATGAAACTTTCCTAATTCAGATAAAACCATGAGGCCCATTTATCAAGCTCGGTATGGATCTTGTGGGTCTATGAAGCAGTGGTCTATAGACCACTGCTCCATAACCCTGTCCGCCTGCTCTGAGCAGGCCTTCATGTGATTTTAAAAAAACTTTACAATTTACTTCTATGATCAAATTTGCTTTGTTCTCTTGGTATCCTTTGTAAATATAGGTAAGCTCAGAGGACCTCAGTAGAGTGCACTTGTCTTTAGCTCTGTATGGTTAATGGGTTTTGCAGCATTGTTTATAGCAGTGGTATAATTTGTTACAAATACTGCTGCCATAAAGTGCAGTGAAAACTATAATATTACTATGCAGATTGTACCTGAATCAATTGAAATAACCAGCATTAGACATTTAATTTGAATTTTAGAAGAAAAAGTTAGGTGCATAGTTGAATAGCTTATTCATGGTCTCTGAAAGGATATTACATAGTATGAGATTGTAATAAAAACATCATGTTTAATTATGTTGTTAAAATACTTTGCAATAAACTTTCATTATTTAATTTGTCCCCTTTTATCAAGACTGATATAGAATGCGAGCCCAGTAGTGGAGTATAGCTAGCAAGACCACAAGACAAAACAGGAGTGCGTAATTTAGAAGAAAATCCTACAGCAAGGTCAAATGTTCCAAGGTCAGGGCAAGCATCAAAGGTTCATAAACGGTAGTACAAGCAAGAGGTCAGGGTAGGAAGCAAAGGTTCATAAACGGTAGTACAAGCAAGAGTTCATAAACGATAGTACAAGCAAGAGGTCAGGGCAAGCATCAAAGGTTCATAAACGGTAGTACAAGCAAGAGGTCAGGGTAGGAAGCAAAGGTTCATAAACGGTAGTACAAGCAAGAGGTCAGGGAAGGAAGCAAAGGTTAATAAATGGTAGTACAAGCAAAGAGGTCAGGGTAGACAGCAATAGTTCATAAATTGGAAACTATGCAAACAGTTCCGGTAACTAAGATTCATACACAGGACTTCACTCAAGGATAGCTCTTTAATAACTGAGCACTGAGTTTACTGAACAGCAGTGCTTTATAAGGTTGCTAAATGAATGACAGGAGTTAAGGAGTATGGTGTTGGTTTTAAAGGGACAGTCAAGTCCAAAATACACTTTCATGATTCAAATAGGGCATGCAATTTTAAAAAACTTTCCAATTTACTTTTATCACCAATTTTGCTTTGTTCTCTTAGTATTCTTAGTTGAAATCTAAACCTACACAGAAACATAGATATTGACGGCAGATAAGAGCCATATGCCCAGCAAGTCTGCCCGATATTACCTAACAGTATAAACTTATCTAGTTCGTAGGATAGCCTTATGCTTTTCCCAGGCATTTTTAAGGTCCCTGACAGTGTTTGTCATTACTACCTATTGAGGAAGTTTATTCCATAAATCAATCACTCTTTCTGTATAAGGTATATGGATTCTGGGTAAGATATGCAAATTAGGTTCACAATGACACACCTTTTTACTTTACCTCCCCCTAATTTAAAATGTTGTTGCATCTTACCCAGAATCCTTTGCTGCATTGTAAACAATGTATTCCAGAGGTTTTCTGTGGGAAAAACAAGCCTTCTGGCCTGTCTAGATTTGTTAATGAACTACACAATGAGTTATTTTCTCTATTTTGTGTGTAGTGGAGGATTTTAAACTCACCTTTTAGCTCCCCCTAATTTAAAATGTTGTTGTATTTTGCCCCGAAACAACTTCACCCAGCAGTGATTCAAACTTTCTCCCACCTGATGAGTAGCAACAACTACAAAACAGTCTGTCCTGGGATAGTTATGAATCAATGCAGTAACCCTAGCTAAGTTTATACACTGTGTGAACAGCGATACTTTGGCATTAAGGGAATCTGCTGAAAAGCAGACTTGAAGTAAAAAGGTGTGTCATTGTAAACCTAATTTGCATATCTTACCCAGAATCCTTTGCTGCATTGGAAACAATGTATTCCAGAGGTTTTCTGTGGGAAAAACAAGCCTTCTGGTCAGTCTAGATTTGTTAATGAACTACACAATGAGTTATTTTCTCTATTTTGTGCGTAGTGGAGGATTTTAAACTCACCTTTTACCTCCCCCTAATTTAAAATGTTGTTTAATATATATATATATATATATATATATATATATATATATATATATATATATATATATACCATTGAGCTCCCACACATGAAGTTACCTAGGAGCCAGCACTGATTGGTTAAAATGCAAGTCTGTCAAAAAAACTAAAATAAGGGGGCAGTTTGCAGAGGCTTAGATACAAGGTAATGAAAGGGGTTAAACATATATTATTATAACTGTGTTGGTTATGCAAAACTTGGGAATGGATAATAAAGGGATTATTATTTTTTTTTTTAAAACAACAAACATTCTGGTGCTGATTGTCCCTTTAAATCGTTCACATCTCCTATGCAATATTGTTTGTCCAATACTATATTGCTGCCATTAAGTGCAGTGCTTGTGCAGCCTCTGCAGTAGTCTAGTTTTTCAACACTCCTACTGTAGTTTGTAGGGAAGAGAAATAATGTTGCACCAATATGGAGGATTCCCACTGCAGCACATGGGACAGTTGGCTTTGCACTGGAGAACCATCAGAAACACCCTCAGCAGCATGAGTATAGATAAGTGCATTACTATGCCCCCCTTTAGGTGCACCCTATGGGGGAATCAGGACCAGGCTTCTCTTGATGACTTCTGTTAACCCTTTGAACATGTAGAGTAGGGCATGGAAACCCTCAGCAAGAACCCAAGATCTCTCTTCTGGTCCATAACTTTGCAGTGGATTAGATATTCAAGGTTTCTACTCCTCATGTTGGTGTTACAGGGAAATCATACATTCATGTTTATAATGCTGTTTAGTTATTGGGGAGTTTATCAATAAAAGTAGTTATTCCAAATGAAAAATAAATTGCTTTATTGAATTTCTTAAGGATGCATTTATTTCAAGGTAGTGTTTCATTATGATATACATTAATAAATATATTAGTTTCAAAAATATTAATAAGAAATCAAGTAAAATGATATGCTAGTTTGAAATCAAGTTCTTGTATTTTCACCCAAAGTTTTAAAATTGTTTATGTCTTATGACCAGTCTCAATGGCGCCAATATTGTAATTATTGAGTTTTAGCTCAAGGTTATAGAATTTACTTACTCATTATGTATTGACAATGGATTGTTTAAAAGGGTATAAATACCCCTTCCCTAAATTTATAAGGAAGGCAGAAAATATTATCTAAACCAAAATGCTGTCAGACTGTCTGTTATGGTATAATATTTATTTAAATACAAGCATGATTAAACTATTGCCACTCTGCAATATTAGATTAATATTTTTTAATTATTCATTGCATTGACTTGGTAATATAATACTGCATATTTGTAACAAGAAAATACATACTTTTCATATTTTGTTCTCTCACGCCATTTTCTTAATATGTTGTACTCAAAACCTTTCATAAAATATTAGACCATTATTACTTATAAAATATTGGGGGTAGGTGCCTGGAATTCAGATTTCAGAGTAACCTGTCACTTATGCATTATAAGGAGAAAAAGGTACAGACCGTTACAATTGGCATCAAAGATGGCTGAGAGAAAATAATTAAAATATATTTGATTGAAATTACACCTAGGTCCTTTTACAAGTAAGAGAAATTACTAAAGTATCACAGCTAAGCAAGGTATGCATATTTTTAAAAGCTGAATGAATTGTTTTTAGAGCACAATGACAGATAAATGAATTATGTAGAGGTTATTGTCTTACAATAAACAATTAATATTGTGGTCTGGAAGCTAGATATAATTAGCAACATTTTAGGAATTATGCAAGTGCGGCTTTATTGCAACTAAGATACTACATTTTACAATGGGGAAAAGGTCCAATAATATAAAAATATGAAAATTGCTTATTAGAAAGCAGAAGAAATTCTAAATAGTATCCCTTTCCCATTTTTTTTATTTTTTTATTGGTGTATAGAAAATGTCCTGTAACCCAAGTAAAAATGGAACAATTAAACTGATATCAAGAGCCGAAACTGTAAAATGGTACTGCTAATATTTTAATTATGTATTACATCTCTCAGGTGGGCTAATTAATTGTGATGGGCCTTATGTAGTTGCAACTAATTTGCTAGATATTTCCTGTGAACCTGGTCTTATCTGTTGACAATATTACTGGGTCAGTCAGGAAACATGGTAATAAAATGAACAATTCTATATGGATTATCATGAAAATTAGCTCACTTGCAATTTTACAGCTATACTGAGAATTTAAAGTATTTCTATTACTGTAAGACCTTAATGGCAAGAGTTGTTAAGCATTATTCAGAATTGAGCTTTCATAGCAGTATTGTGTTCTAACATAATATATTTTAAACACTACTAAATATTAAAATGTTTTAAAATGCTGTGTTTATGTGAGTATGTATGTAGATATATTTACAGCACATTAAATAGGTGCTTAAAATCTATAAAATAATTTATAAAAGAGTTTCTTTAATATGTATCTGGTTAATAATACATACATTAAACTATATTAAATGAAAATTAATCTCAACCAACACCAGTGAGGATAATACTAAAATACTAAAATATATGCTCCAAAGAATTGCAAAGGATAAAATAATTGATGAATGATTAATTAATTATGCAAATAATTAATATTTGCTTACAGTAGAAAATAGATTTTTATAATTCTACAATAAAATTAAGCTTGTTATAAGTAAAACTTAATATTGATTACCTTTATACTCCAAATAAGAAAATTTGGTGATTAGCATTTAAAGCAACATAATTCATTTTAAACTTTGAAAAAT
Source organism: Bombina bombina (assembly GCF_027579735.1). NCBI lineage: Eukaryota > Metazoa > Chordata > Amphibia > Anura > Bombinatoridae > Bombina > Bombina bombina. The sequence continues at coordinate 358,248,024 of NC_069504.1, forward strand.
AATAAATATAATGATGCTTATTATGTGAAACAATAGTTGTTTATAAATACAGATATTTTTTTACATACAATTACATTACAAGTTATTGTGATAGAGAGAGAAGAGGCTAAAAATAAAAAAGGAAAATTTTCTTTTACTACAACTATCACTTGGAGGGGTAGGATTAAAATAAAGTCTTACATAACTTTTAAATGAATAAATTATACCAAACTAGAAATAAAATAAGGAAAACAATGATAATGCAAGTTTAAATGAACAAGCTGGAATATTAATTGTTTAATGATATAACAAAACACAGTTTAGGAAAAATCAGTTAATATTCAGCATATTTGATTTTCATGTAGTAGGAAGATGTTATTTTTCTTATCATAAAACAGCAAATGGTTAGATAAAACATAACTAAACAATACATCATTTATTTCTTTATTGTTTAGTCTTTTATTCAGGTTTAGAAAAGGACAGCAGGTAATACAGGACCTTTCACAGTAGAAGCAGGTAGTCAAATCATTTAAAGACTGCAATAATAAGGTACATAAGTAAGTGAACATACAATGGTTATAACAATGGAAGAAAATGAACCTGCTGAAAATAAATATGTGTTAACACAAGAGTATAAACAGGAGTTGACATTTTTATATCAGGGATATATTTGGCCATATATAGATGAAACCTCTTTTTTAACCTAGAAAATATACCTCTTGTTACACAGGAGGTCACTCTTGGACCTATGTAGGCTTCTAATACAATGGAGAGGTAAGCTAGAAATTGAATGGGTCACTCTTGGCACAAGTATTTTAGGAAAATAGCAACTGATATTACTAATAAGACATGTAGTAATTTAGATGGTATGAGGATGCCTATTACAATGATATATAATAGTGTTTAGTAACAGTTTATGAAAAAGCTATATATTTAAACAGTTACTATCGACAAGTGTAACACAGGAACAATGGAACTGTGGAAACAAGCGGCTGGCTATATCAGTAGTTGTCTACCTACATCTAACAAACTTAAGCATTTCAGATCATATAAAATATAAATTCTCTGGGTAATCTGTGAGAGACCTCATAGATAAATTACAAATACCATATACAGCAGGAAATCTGCCAGGAAAGAAACCTCATAGGGAATAACAGGGGAGTAAGCTACTGCTGATAACGTTATCTCAGGATATTTCTCTGAAAAGAAAGAGGGTCTATAGTATTTTTTTTCTGCAACCTTTTAAAGGAAGCAAACAACTACCTAGCATTTATAATAGCAGAATAAAAAAAAATCTGTTTATATGCAGCTACTCAAAACTGGACACAACTAACCCCAATGCCTCGGCTGCAGACAAAAGCGATACCAGTGAGAGGACAGGTATTAGTGAGTAGTATATTACACTGTTACTGCTGCTAAGAAGAAATAGAAAGACTCCAAGGACTATGCATAAACAATGAGGCTTTTATTTTCCTAAGCATATAAAGTAGGATTTTATATTACTAAGTATATAGGGTGGAGCAGCCTGGTGACTGAGCTCTGCAACTTTGACTCCCTAAACATCGAAGAACCAGGGCTCCCAGGCAACCTCATGCATAATCCTTCCCAGGCAGAAGTCAGTGACATTAATCATCTCTTTCCCCAGATGCAATCACAAACATGAATGGCAAAGATCACCACCCTTGCCCTTGAGAGTTTTGTTGCGCATAAGGCCGAAAATTGCATACATTATTTTGGTAGGAAGGCAAAGCCGCTAGAGGTCATCTCAATCCTTGCCATACTTGCCATGTACACAGATTTGAATCTGAGGAGCTACCGGAACGTCATCCATCGCACCCTATACCCCTCATGTTTCTTAATAGATCTGAAGCTGATGTAATTTTTAGAAAAAGTGGTAACGTACCACCAACCTCCACAGGACTGACTGTGCTTGTAATAGGCCCTGACCTCCTTCTTTTGACATGAGCTGCGGTAGAATGGATTGAGAAATAATGCCTAGACATTTGCATATGCTACTGTTACTTACATTGACTGTTTGATTTTGCTTCACTCAGTGCCAGTTTTACATACCGCTCCCTGTAGCTGTTTCTTACATCTATATAGTCCTTATTAATATGTGCATAGGGGCCTGACTCTGGCAGACTTAACCAACAATATAATACAGTCATAGAGCCTGAATTTATAAAAGCCAGTTGATTTGGTGTACCCCAATACCTGCTTGGAGGACATAGAATTTACCCTTCACTCCCAGCAAAGCGGAAGAACTTTCATTTGTGGACAATCCTTGATGCGTGAATCTTAACACTGTACCCTCGTATCACATGAATACCTTGCGAGGCATGTTAATGTTTGCAAGATAATTTCAGGTGCTTTAGTGGAAACATTCATTACTCCAGCTGTAATTCAATGCTGTATAGAAACATTCAGATATCAATATCTAACTTCTACATCTCCAATTAATGTGTAGAAGCAGTGTCACTTTTGTGGCTTCCTTTAGAACAGCTACCTCTAGTGGCAACAGTTTCTTACTGCAGCTATTTGGGAAATAGTGATAAAATCCTAAAGTAAAGCAGTGTCACCAAGTTACACAACTACTCCTTTTACTTGCTCCAACAGCTTCCTGGACATTTATCAGTTGTTATTTTTCTACAGCATCCAGCTAATACTTGCACCTTTCACAGTCATCTCCTATGATTGTAGATAAATATTTTAAGAGCTTACAGGCTACCTCAGAAGGAACAATGAGCTCTAACACCAAACAAACAGAGAAAAATTAGCACCACCTGGCAGGGGTTCATGCTGAGAACTCTGTCACTTGAACCTATAACACCCTTGGTTAGTGATCCCACTTTCCTTATGTAAAAACTCAAAGGATTGTTTCTGCCTAAAATTGAATCTTTTCAAGCAGGCATGGATACACTTACTACAAAATTCAGCCAATACTCCACTAGACTAACTCAAGCAGAACAAAGAATGTCTGACTTTGAGGACAGACAAATATCAGCCATTAGCTACCTGCTGAGACAGAACCAGTATCTCTAAGATAAAGTCGAATCTCTTAAAACCCGCAGCAAGCAAAATAATGTCATAATAGTTGGAGTTCTTGAGACTATAAAGGCTAAATATTTGCTGGAGTTCACTGCCTTGACTCTCCCTAGGTTATTGGGTATGAACCCAGATAATTTCCCATAGGAGATTGAGAGAGCTCATTGAATTGGACCTGAAAGAGGTTTAAACTCTCCTTCCACTAGAACTAGACAGGTCATCTTCAAATGTCTAAATTACCAATAAAAATTATATTCACTGAGAACCTACAGGGCACAGAAATCTGAGATCTTGTATGAAGAACATAAGCTATAGATTTTTCAGGACATTTCGACCATCCTCAGAATTAACATTGCACCTCTATGTTTCATGAAAAGGGAAGGCAAGCAGCCCTCCTCTAACAAGCAAAATTAAGGCCAAAAGAGCTACAGACCTATCTAAATAATGAATCTCAACAACAAAATAGATAGCATCACTGCATTCTCCATAAATGACTTTCTTTACAAAAAAACTCCGTTATGGGGAGACTGGTTATATTGTTTACCACACTCCCCAGACTTGACTGTACATCAGTCTGGGTTACAATTTACAATTACTGAACTTCATCAGTAAATATTGATTTTTCTCTCCTCCTATCTGTTATAACCACAGCTTTCCTATTGCCTTGTTTAATGCATGTTTTCCCTCATTAGAAAGTTCCTGTCTTGTATTGGTTCCCATGTCATTCTTGAAACCACGCTATTTTTAGTCCCTACTAACCTTTCCTTGTTAATTCCTCCCTGTTTTTGTTATTCCAGAGAGTAGACTTTTGCCAACACCTCTGAGTGGACCACCTCTAGAACCATCCCTGCTTATGGGCCCCTCCATGCCAGCTCTTGAGTGGCTCCCTCTATAAAAATTTTAACACCTCTTTCAGACTCACACATTATCACGCACTGACAATACACCATGTCTAAACCCTTTCCTCTCAACATCCCCTTTAAAAGACGTAGGTCTCTTGATTATGGCCACATTCTGCCAAGGGCATTTTCACCATGTTTACACTGCACCACTCACCCTATACATCACACTCATGGCCTTAAATCTTAATATTATATCATGGAATGTGGGGGCTTATTACCTCCCCAGCCAAGAGAAGTATAATAATTCATTATCTCAACTCTATGTGGGCAGACATTGCCCTCCTTTAAGAGATCCACTGAAATGCTTGTGGGATATTCCTCTATCAGACCAAACTTGGCTAGTAGTCTTCTTATGCCGGCATCAAGTGGAATGATAGTAAATATCCTAGAGCAGAGAGAGAGTTTGTAAAATGAGGTAAGCAGTAATCACAGTAGGCAGGGTAGTCCTTGGCAACAGGAAGACAATCCAGCAGTATAGCAGTTCAGGGGTAATCCAATAGAAAAACAAGACAGGCAGAGTTCAGTAACAGTAAAGCAATCCAACAGTTCAGGTGTTAAGCAGGCAGAGTCGTCAGACAAGCAGAGTTCAGCAACAGTATAGCAATCCAACAGTTCAGGGTTTAAGCATGCAGAGTGGTCATACAAGCAGAGTTCAGCAACAGTATAGCGATCCAGCAGTTCAGGGGTTAAGCAGGCAGAGTGGTCAAGCAAGCAGAGTTCAGCAACAGTATAGCAATCCAGCAATTCAGGGGTTAAGCAGGCAGAATGGTCAGACAAGCAGAGTTCAGCAACAATAAAACAGTCAAGCATAAAGTAATACAACACCCAGGAGCACACTAAGCAACACCTATACTTGGGCAGTGAAGATAGTAAGTGAAAGACTTACATAGGAAAAGAGAGAAAGAGAAAAGACACAAGGTTGGTAACCTGCTGTGGCTTGAAATGGAGAACATCATAGAGAAGAGTACCAATGTTCTTTGCCAGCTCAGCTAGGGGTAACAATTCAGACCAGTTGGTATGGAGAGTATTAACAAAAGTTCTGAGATAGGCTTCGAGATCTTAATTCACTCTGTCAGCCCAATAGTCTGAGGATGGTAGCCAGAAAACAAGGAAACAGTGGTTCCAATCAATTTGCAAAATGCTTTCCAAAAAGTAGAGATGAATTGTGGACCTCTGTTGGAAACAATATTCACAGGAATGCCATGTAGTCCTACCACATGTAACAGAAATAGATGATAATTCTTGGGTAGATGGCAGTTTCTATAGGGGTAAAAAAATGAGCCAATCTGTAAAATCGATCCACCACAACCCAAATATCTGTATGATGGTCTGAAGGAGAAAGATCCACAATGAAATTCATTGTTATGTGCATCCAAGGTTGTTTGGGAAAGGAAAACGGTTGGATTAAGCAAGGAGGCAAGGATCGGGGAGTCTTATTGGCAGCACAAGTCATACAGGCTTTCACATAATCCTGAGCGTCAGACTTCATGGTAGGCCACCATACAAGTTGGAAAAAAAGAAGCTTAAAAGAAACCAGGATGCCCTGAAAGTTTACTATCATGAGCCCATGATAGCACAGGGGTGCATAGGTTCAGAGGTGCAAAGAATATATTGGTAGTCATAGGTGCTTCAGGAGGCTTTCTAGACTAAGTTTTTTGCAGTCTTTGAAGAAGTGAGGTGTTAAGTTGAGAAACCATACAGGTGGAGGGTATGATGTGTTCAATAGGAGCTTCAGAGGAATCACTAGACTGTGGAAACTGACTGGAAAGGGCGTTAGCCTTTTTAGTTTTGGTCCCAGGAAGATTAGAGACCACAAAGTTAAAATGGGAAAAAAAACAAGGCCCCCCTGGCCTGTCGAGGCTTGAGTCGATGAGCAGTTTCTAGGTACGTCAGATTCTTGTAGTCAGCGAGAATTTGAATGGGGTTGGCAGTACCCTCTAGTCAATGACACCATTCAGTCATGGCCATCTTAATGGCCAAGAGTTCACGATTACCCACATAATAATTCTTCTCTACTGGAGTAAAGTGTTAAGAGAAAAAGTCTACATGGTGCAACTTGGAGGTTGAAGGATCCCTTTGGGATAAGACTGCTCCAGTTCCAATCTCGGAGGTGTCAACCTCTAAAGTGCACTACAGTTCAGGATCAGGATGGCGGAGCACAGTAGCAGAACAAAAGGCCTTTTTCAGATGAGAGAAGGCATCCATGGCTTCAGGAGGCCAATTTTTGCAGTCCTTGTTACATTTAGTTAACTCAGTGAGTGGAGCAACTATCTGGGAAAAGTTCTTTATAAACTTGTGGTAATAATTGGAGAATCTCAAGAATCTCTGTAGTTCCTTTAATGAAGTATTTGAGGCCATTCCTGAACTGTGGTGAGCTTAGAAGGATCCATGGAGAACCTTCTTTTGAGATGACATAGCCAAGGAACTGGGTCTAAACTTGATCGGCCTCACATTTCTCCAGTTTGGCTACCAGAGAATTGTCTCTGAGATGAAGAAGTACCTGTCTCACATGTTCATGATGCTCCTTAAGGGTGGAGAAGAAAATAAGGATATCATCCAGGTAGACAATGACAGTGCGATTGAGGAGGTCACGGAAGACATCGATGACAAATGTTTGGAAGACTGCAGGGGCATTACACAGCCCAAAAGGCATTACAAGGTATTCGTAATACCCTGATATCATTTTGAAAGCAGTCTTCCATTCATGCCTTGGGAATATACAAATAAGATTGTGCGCCCCACATAGATCAAAATTAGTGAAGTAGTGAGCATTTTGGAGCAAATAATAAAGTTCAGTGATTAAAGGAATAGGATAGTGATTCTTGATAGTGATTTTGTTTATGCCTCTGTAGTCAATACAGGGTTTGAGCCCAGCATCTTTCTTACTGAGGAAAAAGAAGCCAGCCTCGTCAGGAGAAGTAGAAGGGCAAATAAATTCTTTAGCTAGGTTCTCTTTAATATAGTTCTCCATGGCATTGGTTTCAGCTTTGGAGAAGTGGTGCTCCCGGAAAGAGGCCAATTTTGCAGTAGTAAGAATGATGGGGGCAGCACATTAGCTGCTTTCTTTTCAAACACATCTGTAAAATCTGCGTATACTGAGGGAAGACTTAAAGGGGTCAGTAGACTGGCTATGGGGATCTGGTGCAGAGGAGTAACCTTAGCCAGACAGGAGTGGAAGCAGAAAGTACCCCAGGAGGCCAATTGTCCCTCAGTCCAGTCGAATTGTGGGTTGTGTATACGAAGCCAAGGAAGAACAAGGATGACAGATTGTGCTGGGAAATGAATGACATCGAACTGCAATGGTTCGTTATGAAGGACTCCCACAGCCAGGGTTAGGGGTGCATATTCAAAATAGATTAACCCTGATCCAAGGTGAGTGCCATCCAGAGTAGTTATTTTGAGACATTGTTTTTTTAGTAGAAGAGGCAACCCTGCCTGAATCATAAAATGGTGATCAAGAAAATTTCCAGGAAAGGTAGACAAACAGTACACAGATGGCAACAGGAGCCAAACAAGTACCAGTAAGAGGAGCCCAGCGTTGACAATAATCAGTGTATATATATAAAAGTTAGGGGATATTAAGGACAAGGGTAAATATCACCTGATAAAGTGAAAATAATTTCTCTTAATAAGGGGAGCAGAAAAAGACAATAAGCTCCAGTGAATACAGTATAAGGCACAGAAGTAACCTAATTTCCAATGTATGGGTGTCCTATAAGTTCATGTGATTCAGATTCAGTTAAGTTCCCTAACATATAAGTAAAACAACAACTATATAACACATATAGGTAAATTGACAGCTATATAACACATTGAGACCTATAATAATAAAAAATAAAATATTGATAAGTATAAATCAGTGATGAGGTGAGAGAGTCCACACACATATATATATATATATATATATATATATATATATATATATATATATATATATATATATATATATATAATGTAATATGGGTGAGTCCTGGTAATATAATATAGGTCAAACCCGGAAAACAGTCCAGAAGTTAAGGCAGCTCCTCTAGGATGTTGCGCCATGACACAGGGGATGATGATCTAGAGAAAAGAAGATAGAGGGTGCCACATCATGCAAATCAGACTAACACAGAGGATTTTGATATAGATAAGGAATCCTACTCACGTGGTAATAGGCACAAATGTGCAATACAGACAGTCCGGAACCAGATAGTCATCCGGTAGACCTCAGTATAGATGCAGGAAACTATAAACAGAGGGTGTCCTCGTCCCACCAGGGGGAGTACAGAGATCCCAGGCACCGTGGTCGAGGGTACAAAGCCCACAATAAGCAGAGGCGAGAGTTCAAGATGGGTCTGATGTGGCTCAAGCCAAATAACCAGTAGGTCAAGGAAACATAAAAATAAACCTCCAGGTAGAAGGGGAGTGATTCCAAATGATGGTTCAGCAGCAAGATGAGAGTAAAACTATTTATTAAAAGGTTAAAAACAACAGCAACGCGTTTCTCAGTGTCCCAGCACTGTTTCATCAGGCTATACAAACAAAAAACTCTCATAGCTGCCACACTTATATTTATTCACAACCAATCAGAGATTGGACCAGATACACACACCCCAGTAGATACCAAGGCCTCTGTTTATCAAGGTCTGGCAGACCTGATCCAATAGTGCGTATCAGGTCCGCCAGACCTCGCTGAATATGGAGAGCAATACGATATCCGTATTCAGCATTGCACCAGCAGCTCACAAGAGCTGCTGGTGCAACGCTGCCCCCTGCAGACTCACGGCCAATCAGCCGCCAGCAGGGGGGTGTCAATCAACCCAATCGTACTCGATCTCGATGTCTGTCCGCCTGCTCAGAGCAGGCAGACAGGTTATGCAGCAGCTGTCTTTAGACCGCTGCTTCATAACTGGTGTTTCTGGTGAGCCTGCAGGCTCGCCAGAAACACGGGGCATCAAGCTCCATTCGGAGCTTGATAGATAGGCCCCCAAATGTCATAAAAATAGGGTAAGTAAAAAATATATATATATGTACAAACAAACGAGTTGTCTTATTATTCCATGATAACAGAATGATACACATATAGTCAACTTGGTGTTAATATATTTGTAGATGATTGTAAAAAAAAATTCTTACAAATCTCATAATCATTAGTACTATCAGCAATTCATACAGGACTTAATCCCAAAAATATCCTGACATGATATAGACCAAATCGTCAGGGCAAACTGGGAGGTAATACCGTAGAGTTCGTTGTTTACATTTGCTATTATCATGATCTATTGTAAGGATGACCAATACACTAATGATACACAGTGTTGGTGTTTAGAGTTATATGTTCATATCGATGAACAACATATAATTACATGGTTCGTACCAATTCACACCAGGAGCATCATAGTGACGGAAGGATGGGGGCATGGTTGATGAGGTAATACTGCTTCGTTAAATGTATAATGAATTGAGTAATATGTTTGATCGATGGGAATTTTTTTTAGCCAAGAGTCAGATGTCATGTTTCACAGAGGCTGAATGCAAAATAAATTCTTGTATTGTATGTTGTGCTATTCATGAACGGCCGATGTCTGTTGAGTGATGACATCCGCTTGTATACCACTTGTACACAGAGTCAACGTGAAATAAACACCAATCATATCACACACAAATGGATTGTGGGCGTGACGATAAACACTGTCCACAAAGACAGCGTGATCAGCTGATTGATACTGGATCGTCTGTTAAACTAAATAGCAAATACAAAAGTGTGAATAATAAAACAAAAAAAGAGGGTGAATAAAACAAGGATTTCCTAATGGCCACCCATTTAATTAATAAAGACTATAACGTGCGGTAACATTATGCCGATAATTTTGACATATGATGTGGATAAAAAATGTACTTGAGTGCAACATATCTAAGAACCAATCATATCCCTAAGCAGAAAAAGGGGCGTAAACACACCCCCATCATGTAGTGTCAACAAAGACAACGTGATTTACTGATTGTGTCAACAAAGACAATGTGATTTACTTGGCGTGTATAGACAGTGTGTGAAGAGGATATATTAGGACTATATTAATAGCAATACATGAGTAATGTACACTTGTGGGTTCAAATTATAACTTCAAGTAGTATAATAATCCAAGTGGTGACGTGTGATAATAACTATTAAATACTAAAGTGAACTACTAAGTAAGATTACTTATAAACTACCATGGACCACAATATATAGGAAGGAAAAAACTTACCTAAATACATAAATAGTGAGGACTTAATCAGGTAACTGTGGACAAAGGGATGATATGAGTTGTTGAGTCAACATATGGGCATACTAATGAGGAATGTAAAGATAAAAAATAATAATAAATAACAATCTAATAGTGATATACTAGATGTAGATTAATAATAAATTTGGACTTTATACATACATATACTTGACATGCACATCCACATCAATATAGTGTAATATGTGATGAGGGGTCAACATGAGGGCATACTAATAAAAGATTATATACCGATCTAGCAATAATACTGAGTGATCCATCGTAATGCCCATTTAGATGAATGATCCATTGTAATGCCCATTGTGGATCAATGATGACAATGAATATGAATTAATATTAGGAAATACATATGGGCTATATATACACGTGGGGTAACGAGAGAGGGAGAATGGAAAAAACATTCAAAATGCAGCCAAGTCCATACTGAGCTTAAGACCAGAAGGAAACATTGTCTTCAACTTGTAAATCCAAAACGTCTCCCTCTGTCTTAACCTGTTAAATCTATTATATAGATGAGAAGAGAGAATCATTTTAAGAGGACAAATATTGAATGTGTTGAGAGACCCATTGTGTATATTATTGCAGTGTCTGGGGATGCTATGATTTTGAAGTTTCTTTTTCATATTTCTAAAGTGTTCGCTCCATCTATTTCTGATCAGTCTGCAGGTCCGACCTAGGTATTGAATTCCACAAAAGTTACAAGTTAATAAATACACTAAATAAGTAGATGTACATGTCAAGTATTGATGTATAGTATAAGATTTTTTTGTAATATTTGAAGAAAACGTTTTACAGCCAGGGGTAGTATATTTACACATATTACATTTTCTTAGGAGGCATTTCACTATCCCTTTCTTTTTAAATGGCATACGATTATTGTGATTCGTCATTATTTCAGATGTATTAGCTCCATTTTTATTTTTATGTACAACTACTTTACTAGGTGCCAGATAATTCTTAAGTGTGGGGGCTCGTTTAAAGACACATCTGGGTTCTGGTTCTAATAATTTACCAAGTACAGACCAGTCCCCAATGTTTTTTTATAATACATTTGATTTTCATGTAGTTCACATTGAATTGAGTAATAAAAATCGGATTTTGGTATTGTTAATATTGGATCTTGGTCCAAAGTAGGACTTTCTATCATCAGCTTTCGCCCGTTCATATCAGGCATCAATCACCTGTTGGGGATAACCTTTTTACCTAAAACGGGTCTTTAAAATAATACTCTGTTGCTCATAATCATCAATGAGGCTGCAATTTCTGCGTATCCTCTTAAACTGTCCATATGGTATATTATTTAACCAGGAACTGTAATGGTTGCTCCTATAATTGAGGTAACTATAACAATCCACGGTCTTGAAATGAGTGGTAGTAATGATTCTGTTATCACTGGAAAAAGACAGACATAAATCCAGAAATACTGTGGATTTTTTTCGATATCACTAGAAAATGTAATACCCATCTCATTAGAATTGAATTGTGTAACAAAAGATTCAGCAGAGGTGATGTCCCCCTTCCATATAAACAGAAGATCATCAATATAACTGCCATAGAAGACCAGGTTTGCTCCATATGCCGAGCTGTAGATGTATCTTTCCTCAAACATACCCATGAGAAGGTTGGCAAAACTTGGAGTTAACCTGGTCCCCATGGCAGTGCCCATTAGTTTCAGATAACATTCATCTTGGAAAACAAAATAGCTATGTTGTAATATGAAAGCAATCAACTGTAAAATGAATTCTTTCTGTAAAGCAGGTAAATAAAAATCATCCATCAAATATTTAGATATGGCCTTAATGCCCCAGATATGTTGTATGTTAGAGTATAAGGAGTGCACATCACACGAGATCCAGATATATTCCTCATGAATCACAACATGTTCTAATTTGTTGATCAAATCAGGGGAATCTTTAATATATGAGTCTAGTGTGAGTACATACCTTTGCAGAAACCAATCTACATATGCTGACACATTATCAGTCAAACTACCTATTCCTGCAATAATAGGCCTACCTGGGGGGCATTGGACATTTTTATGTACCTTTGGTAGATGGTAATAGAACGCACAGTTCGGTTTCACAGGAATTAAAAAGTTTCTTTCAGTCATTGATATGATCCCTTCATGATGTCCAAAATTAACAATGCCTGAAAGAATCTTTAGATTTAGATGTCAGTAGGGTCGAGTTGTAGTTTTTTGTAATGACTCTTATCGCTCAGTAATTTATTAGCCTCTATTAAATAATCAGATAAATCCTGTAATATAATGTCACCCCCCTTGTCGGCCTGACGTATTACTAAATTAGAGTTGTTTTTCAAGCTTTTTAGGGCTTTAATTTCATTAGTATTGAGGTTATTTTTCTTATAATGGGTAGTTTTTGGAAGCCTTTCTAAATCCTCTAGTATATATGCTTTGAACAAATCTATGTATGTATTGTTCTTTAGAACTGTGGTAAAATTAGATTTTGGTTTCATATCAGTGTGTACATAATCATTTAATAAATGATCTGTTAAGTTTTCTGGCTCATGATAAATTATATTAGAAGATATTCTGGGATTCATACTATCCGTTAGGTTTGGGCACATATCAGATTTTAATTTCTTTTCTGCAAAGTATTTTTGTAATGATAACTTCCGAACAAACCTGTTAACATCCACATATAGCTCGGACATGTTATGGGAGTTAGATGGACTGAAAGATAAGCCTTTCCCCAGTACTCTAATTTCATCCTCAGATAATTGATGAGAGGATAAATTAAAAATCCCACTCGCTAATTTCTGTAATCTATTCTTTTTGATGGTTGATTTTCATCCTCTATTTCCACGTCTTCGTGGGCCCTTTTCCCTCTCTGGTTGGGAATATTTGTTACTAGTGGTTGTAAAAATTCTGCAATTTTCAGCAGAAGGGATCTGGGTTTTGGGCGCCTGTCTAACAAAAGACTGGTTTTCATAATTATCATTATCCCCTCTGCTAGGCTCAACATTAAAGGATGTGGATGGTTGGTTATATATCAGATCCTCTGATCTAGCTCTTCCTCGTGTGTCGGGTGGTAAATCCTGATTAGAAGGGTTGTAATTAGAGTTATGACTTTGATTGTGACTATTATAACTATACTACTTGAAGTTATAATTTGAACCCACGAGTGTACATTACTCATGTATTGCTATTTATATAGTCCTAATATATCCTCTTCACACACTGTCTATACAAGCCAAGTAAATCACATTGTCTTTGTTGACAAGATCAGTAAATCACGTTGTCTTTGTTGACACTACATGATGGGGGTGTGTTTACGCCCCTTCTTCTGCTTAGGGATACGATTGTTTCTTAGATATGTTGCACTCAAGTACGTTTTTTTTTTCCACATCATATGTCAAAATTATCGGCATAATGTTACCACACGTTATAGTCTTTATTAATTAAATGGGTGGCCATTAGGAAATCCTTGTTTTATTCCCCCTCTTTTTTTATTTTAATATTCACATTTTTGTATTTGATATTTAGTTTAACAGATACAGATAAAGTAGCGATCAGCTGATCACGGTGTCTTTGTGGACAGTGTTTATCGTCACACCCCCAATCCATTTGTGTGTGATACAATTGGTGTTTATTTCACTTTGACTCTGTGTACAAGTGGTAAAACTCGCCTCCTTACGGATGTCACCACTCAACAGACATCGGCCGTTCATGAATAGCACAACATACAATACAAGAATTGATTTTGCATTCAGCCTCTGTCATACATGACATCTGACTCTTGGCTAAAAAAATGTTCCCCATCGATCAAACATATTACTTGATTCATTATACATTTAAGAATCAGTATTACGTCATCAACCACGCCCCCATCCTTCTGTCACTATTACGCTCCTGGTGTAAACCAGATTGGTATGAACCATGTAATTATATGTTGTTCATCGATATGAACACATAACTCTGAACACCAACACTGTGTATCATTAGTGTATTGGTCATCCTTACAATAGATCATGATAATAGCAAATATAAACAACGAACTCTACGGTATTACCTCCCAGTTTGCCCTGTCGATTTGGTTTATACAATGTCAGGATATTTTTGGGATTAAGTCCTGTATGAATTGCTAATTACTAATGATTATGAGACTTGTAAGAAAAACACTTTTTACAATCATCTACAAATATATTAACACCAAGTTGACTAGATGTGTATAATTCTGTTATCATGGAAAAATAAGAACTCATTTGTTTGTACATATATATATATGTTTGTGAATAAATATACGTATGGCAGCTATGAGAGTTTTGTTTGTATAGCCTGATGAAACAGTGCTGGGACACTGAGAAACGTGTTGCTGTTATTTTTGACCTTTTAATAAATTGTTTTACTCTCATCTTGCTGCTGAACCATCATTTGGAAACACTCCCCTTCTACCTGGAGGTTTATTTTTATGTTTCCTTGACCTACTGGTTATTTGGCTTGAGTCACTTCACAGACCCATCTTGAACTCTTGCCTCTGTTATTGTGGGCTTTGTACCCATGACCACAGTGCCTGGGATCTCTGGACTCCCCCTGGTGGGACAAGGACACCCTCCGTTTCCTGCATCTATACTGAGGTCTACCAGACGACTATCTGGTTCCAGACTGTCTGTATTGCACATTTGTGCCTATTACCACGTGAGTAGGATTCCTTATCTATATCAAAATCCTCTGTGTTACAGTCTGATTTGCACAATGTGGCGCCCTCTATCTTCTTTTCTCAAGAAAATTTTCAGCTGCCCCTGAATCAATGAAGGATTAAGCGTGGACAGAATTCTGAAGGAAGGTAAGGGTAACAGTTACCAGGATCCGAGAGAAGTGAGGGGATTTAGTAGAGACTATGCTTAGAGGTACCCCAGTTTTATCCTCTAAGCATTGGCTTTTCCCGGCAGAATATCACAATAGAAACACAGTCTCAATCTCTTTCTTCACTGTCTTTCAGATTCTGTGGGCTTGAGGGAGGACAGATCCATGGGTACCTCTAACTAGGTAACTGGAGGTTCTGAAGGGGAAGAGGATAGTCTAGAGACCAGCCGAGTAGGATAACGAGAGAGAGAGAGGTTCTACAAATTCTGTCTCTCTGCTTGTCTCTCCTGAAAGCGAGAATCTAGACTGATACAATGTGTAATGAATTCATCCAGGGAAGAAGGAACATCATGATAAGTAAGCTCTTCCTTGATGCGCTCATGCAAACCTCTCCTAAAGGCTACCTTGAGAGCACTGCCATCCCAACTGGTCTCAAGTGCCAAGATGCGAAGCTCGATAGGGTATTGTGCCATAGATCTATTGCTCTGGCGGAGATCCAAGAGAAAGTTCTCTGCAGCAGAAGCACGGCCGAAGGTCCCAAACACAAAAGATAAAGCAGAAATGAAGGCATCAGCATCATTCAGGAGTTGAGCGCTCTGTTCCAAAAGGGGAGAGACCCAGGCTACAGCCTTGTCTTTCAATAAAGAAATGATGAAAGTAGCCTTTGACTGATGAGACTGGAAGCTGTGAGAATCATTGTGAAAGTGCAGCCTGCACTGGTTGAAAAAACCCCTACAGTTGGTAGTACCATAATACTTGTCAGGTAATGGTATCTGGGATATACTTCCAGAAGCAGGGGAAGAAGCTGCAGCACTAGCAGCAGGAACCAGCTGTGTAACAACAGGAGCAGCGTTCTTCTCTGAAACCAGTAAGAAAAGCATGGTGATTATAGCCTCTAGTTTAGAATCCAAATTCTACTAGTGCATGGGTTCCCAGCATCTGTCCCTGAAGAGAGACTGCTCTTGCTACCCCATTTGTGTCCATGGCCCAAGTATAATGTAATGCTCATGGGATATTCCTCTATCAGACCAAACTTGGCCAGTTGTCTTCTTATCCCAGCGTCAAGTGGAATGATAGAAAATATCCCAGAGCAGAGAGAGTTTGTAAAATGAGGTAAGCAGTACTCACAGTTTTCAGGGTAGTCCTTGGCGGCAACAGGAAGACAATCCAGAAGTATAGCAGTTCAGCGGCAAACCAAAGAAGGACTAGACAGGCAGAGTTCAGTAACAGTATAGCAATCCAACAGTTTAGGGGTTAAGCAGGCAGAGTGGTCAGACAAGCAGAGTTCAGCAACAGTATAGCAATCCAGCAGTTCAGGGGTTAAGCAGAGTGGTCAGACAAGCAGAATTCAGCAACAGTATAGCAATCCAGCAGTTCAGGGGATAAGCAGGCAGGCAGAGTGGTCAGACAAACAGAGTTCTACAACAATAAAAGAGTCCAGCATAAAGTAATACAACATGCAGGAGCACATTGAGCAACACCAATACTTGGGCAGTGAAGATAGTAATTGAAAGATTTACATAGGCACTGGATTCATGCCACAGGAGATCCGGACCAGCTTCAGAGGGGGAGAGACGTGCGGCGATGACATACATCATCACTGCACGCTCACAGGAACCGCCGCATCCCTGGCAAGAGCCAAAGCAACAACCACCGCATCCCTGGCAACAGCCAGAGTGGCACGGTGTGACACCCACCTGACAAAAGAAGAGCATGATAAATTAAAGATTAGATGGGTAGGACACATATTGTATACACCAATAGAGAGTAGAAAGGGGGATGTAGTGATCCTGGTCTGAAAGGGCCTCTCTGTTACTTTTATAGTCATACATATTGACCAAAATATCCGATACCTTATCACAAACCTCCATTATAGCACACACACTTACTGCCTCTACAATGTATATGGCCCGAATAACCTTGACTCCAAATTCTGGTCAACTTTGCAATCCTTATTAACCTTGTGCTGTGACTTACCTCTGATAGTAGGGGGTGACTAGTGCAGGCTCACCCCTTGGATAGATTTCTTGACCCTTCTCAGCCCTTGACAACAAGACACGACACCCCTAGCCTTAAACAACACAACTTATAGTGACATCCCGTGAAGGCCCGGTTCTTATTGCTCTATGGAGAGCACACCACCCAGACCAGACCAAATACGCTCACCAGACATCGCTGCCTCCAATCTACATGAGACGGCCTTATTTATTAAAAAGTGTGTCAAATAAATGTGCATCAAGTACGGCGCGATGAGCATCAGACTGTTGATAAATAAGAGTCATCAATGTCACGGATGTTCTGTTTTCCAACTTTATTTATACCATTTCATTACTGTCCGTGAACAAGCACATTTCTCAAAAGCAAATCTTTTATTTTTTATCTGTTAATGTCCAAGAAATGGCTAAATTTTTACTCAAACAATCAATATCTCATCAGATAGTTATTTTCATTTTGTTATACAAAAAAAAAGATTTCTGATATTTTCACATAAATTAATGTGTATTTGTATTTCTATAAATCTATGCCTATCATGTTTTTTTCTTTTTTTTAAAAAATATTAGACATGTGCAATTCGTTTTGGCTGAATTTAGTTTTTGGAATAATTTTGCCGAATCTGAGATTCGAATAAATCCGAATTTCCAAATCGGCACCATTACTAAAATCACAAAAAATTCAGAAAATGAATAAATCAGTTTCCAAATTTTCAAATCTTTATTCATATTCGGAATTTCTCATTGTTCTGATCTAAACCACAGTTCCCCGACATCGCTGAAACTAACTAAATCACTAAATAAAGCTATTAACCCCTAAACCGCTGTTCCCTGACACTAACTAAACCTATTAACCTCTAAACCGCCATTCCTAAACATAGCCAACACTAACTTAACCTATTAACCCCTAAACCGCTGCCCCCACATCGCAACAACTTAAATTAAACTATTAACCCTTAAACCTAACACCCCCTAACTTTAACAGAATTAAAATAGACCTGAATTAAAGTTACAATTACTAACTAACTACCTATTTAAAAATAAATACAAAAAACTTACCTGTGAAATAAAAAATATGCTTACACTAATAAAATCTAACATTAATAAAAATAAAAAACCTAACATTACTAAAAAATTAAACTAAAATTACAAAAAGAAACAACCTATCATTAAAAAAAATAACATACTAAATTATACAAAATATTAAAAATTATTCCTATTCTAATACCTTGTTTAAAACCCCCCCCCAAAATAAATAAACCCTAATCTATAATAAACTAAAAAGGACCCTTAAAAAGGCCTTTAGTAGGGCATTGCCCTAAAGTTAACAGCTCTTTTGCAAGCTAATAAAAACAAACTTCCTCTAACATTATAAACCCCCACTCCACCCAAACCCACAAAATAAAGAAAACCTAACTAAAAAAGGCCTAATCTACCCATTGCCCTGAAATTGGCATTTGTATGGGCATTCAGCTCATTTTTGGCCCATTAAAATAAAAAAGCCCTAATCTAAGAAAAAAAAAAAAAAGAAAACCCCCCCCCCCCAAAAAAAAAAAATACCTAACACTAACCCCAAAATTGGTAGTCACAGTTGCTGAAGTCCGGGGAAAGATTTTCATTCCAGCGGCGAAGCATCTTTATGCAGGCGGCTCCATCTGTATCTATCATTTGACCAGCATCTTCTATCTTCATCCCAGTGGAGGCGAAGCAGTCGGTGAATGCGCGGAGGCAGAGATCCATCAGTCTAATGTGAAGGTCCTCTTCATGCGATCCTCCGCCGCACACTGAGGATTCAATGCAAGGTACCCCTTTTATATTTGGGTTTTGGGGTAAAATTGGGGTAAAATTAAAATCAGCCAATAGGAATGAAAGCTTCTTAAATCCTATTGGCTGTTCAAATAAGCACAGCTCTAATTCCTATTGTCTGATTTTAATTTTTCAGCCAATAGGAATGCAATGGTACCCCAATATAAAAGTGGTGACTTGCATTGAATTCTCACGTCGGACCGATGAACCTCCGCCAATCAACCACTCCGCAGAGATGAAGAAGATGCCAGTACCGCGATAGATGAAGATCTTTAGCCGGACTTCAGCAACTGTGAGTACCGATTTTGGGGTTAGTGTTAGGGTTTATTTTGGGTGTTTTTTTTTAGATTAGGGCTTTTTTTATTTTAATGGGCCGAAAAAGAGCAGAATGCCCGTTTAAGGGCAATGCCCACACAAATGCCCTTTCAGGGTAATGGGTAGATTAGTTGTTTTTTGTTAGTTTTTTTTTATTTTGTGGGTTTGTAATTTTTTAGCAAAAGAGCTGTTAACTATAGGGAATGCCCTACAAAAGTTGATTATAGATTAGGGTGGGTTTGTTTTTGTTTTTTTTAAAACGGATATTAGAATAGGAATAATTTTTATTTTTTAGGATAATTTCATTTGTTATTTTTGTAATTATAGTTTTAATTTTTTAGTAATCTTAGGTTTTTTATTTTTAGCAATGTTAGGTTTTTATTAGTGTAAGCTTAGGTTTTATTTTTATTTCACAGGTAAGTTTGTATTTATTTTTAATAAGGTAGCTAGTTAATAATTGTAACTTTAATTTAGGTCTATTTTAATTTTTAAAGTTAGGGGGTGTTAGGTTTAGGGGTTAATAGTTTATTTTAGGTTGTTGCAATGTTTGGGTACGGTGGTTTAGAGGTTAGTAAGTTTAGTTAGTGTCGGTGATGTCGGGAAACTGCGGTTTAGGTGTTAATAGGTTTAGTTAGTGTCAGCGATGTCGGGGAATGGCGCTTTAGGGGTAATAAGTTTTAGGTAATGTCGGCGATGTAGGTGATGGCGGCGGTTTTAAATAATTTTGTTTTGGCAATCGGTGCCATGTTAGTTATTTTAGGTTAAATTGTTTTTTCGGATCCATTTTTTCTTCATATGCATTATTCTACTCTAAACGTCAGAAAAGAATAATGCATTTGAATAAAGAATGGATCCGAAAAAACTATTTAACTTAACATAACTAATTTGATGAAACATTTTTTTTTTATTTATTTAACTAATGAAAATGAAACAAAATTTTTAGTGTTTCACATGTCTAATTATTAATGATAGAATTTCTACATATATCTTTGCACACACTTGTATATTATTATTACTATTATTATCATTTATTTGTATTGCGCCACCAAATTCCGTATATGTGTTATGTCAAAAATCTTTTGCATACAAAGAGAGAAGCACTCTACCAGGAATGAACAACAGCTCATCAGCTAGTTCTATGGTGATTTACCACCCAGGAGCAGTCTGTTTTAGACCAGTGTGCTTCTTACAGAGGAAAACCTTCCTGAAATATATTAGTCTGATACCGCCAAGTAAGGTCAGCCCAGTCCCGAAATACCAGGCAATTCAAATCTTTTGCTAACATATTTACATGTCCCACTAACAGGTACAAATTACTAACTATACACCTACACAATGCTCTGTATGTATTTTCTGCTCTCTCTGTCTGCCCTTCTCCTAAAACTCACTGTATGTCCCTATAACAACAACCCCCTCTCTATCCATAGCTCACCCTCCCTTCTTGCATCCACTATGCTGTCCTCTCATGAACTACTCTGTTTCCTTCTAAACACTTCCCTCTCTAACTCTCCTGTGTCAAGTCATACGCGCTACTACAAATCTTACTCTCACCTTCTGTCACTCTCACTGCTACTTCTGCTTGCTGCTGGTGATGTCTCTCCTAACCCTGGTCCTGCAGAAATCCCCACAATTTTACACTGTCACTCTGTCTTCCACTGCAAAAACCCTAGGTCACGCAAAACCAACAATCTCATCTCTATTAACCCACAGCGCTTATCCTCTCCATTTTCTTCTGCCCTCTGGAATGCTCGCTCCATCTGTAACAAACTTAACACCATTCACGACCTGTTTGCTTCCAATGCTTTCAACCTTTTAGCAGTTACTGAAACCTGGCTATCTTCCTCCGACACTGTTTCCATTGCTGCTCTCACACATGGTGGTCTTCACTTTAGCCACACACCTAGGCCAGGTGAGAGACACGGTGGCGGTGTTGGCATCTTACTCTCCCCCTCCTGCTCCTATCAGTACCTAACTCCATTTCCATCTCTCTCCTTTTCTTCCTTTGAAGTCCACTGCGTTCGCGTGTTCTCCCCCCTCTCTCTGAGTGGCAGTTATCTATCGCCCTTCTGGACCAACCTCCCAATTCCTTGACAACTTTGCCGCCTGGCTTCCTTACTTTCTCTCTACAAATACAACTTCTCAAATTCTGGGCTACTTCAACATCCCCATTGACAACCCATCTACCCCTGCTGCCTCTAAACTTCTCTCACTCATGAACTCCTTTGGCCTATTACAATCCACCCTATTCCCTACCCACTGCGATGGACACTCTATTGATCTGGTATTCTCCTATCTCTGCTCTCTCCCAGATGTTGACTGTCGCCCATTTCCCATTTCAGACCACCATCTGCTCACCTTTAATCTTAATATACAGGCTAAACCTACTTCCCCCCCTCGCCCCGAACCTGTAGAAATCTGCACACTGCCTTGAGAGCACTGCCATCCCAACTGGTCTCAAGTGCCAAGATGCGAAGCTCGATAGGGTATTGTGCCATAGATCTATTGCTCTGGCGGAGATCCAAGAGAAAGTTCTCTGCAGCAGAAGCACGGCCAGAGGTCCCAAACACAAAAGATAAAGCAGAAATGAAGGCATCAGCATCATTCAGGAGTTTAGCGCTCTGTTCCAAAAGGGGAGAGACCCAGGCTACGGCCTTGTCTTTCAATAAAGAAATGATGAAAGTGACCTTTGACTGATGAGACTGGAAGGTGTGAGAATCATTGTGAAAGTGCAGCCTGCACTGGTTGAGAAAACCCCTACAGTTTATAGTACCATAATACTTGTCAGGTAATGGTATCTGGGATATACTTCCAGAAGCAGGGGAAGAAGCTGCAGCACTAGCAGCATGAACCAGCTGTGTAACAACAGGAGCAGCGTTCTTCTCTGAAACCAGTGAGGAAAGCATGGTGGTTATAGCCTCTAGTTTAGAATCCAAATTCTACTAGTGCATGGGTTCCCAGCATCTGTCCCTGAAGAGAGACTGCTCTTGCTACCCCATTTGGGTCCATGGCCCAAGTATAATGTAATGCTCATGGGATATTCCTCTATCAGACCAAACTTGGCCAGTTGTCTTCTTATCCCAGCGTCAAGTGGAATGATAAAAAATATCCCAGAGCAGAGAGAGTTTGTAAAATGATGTAAGCAGTACTCACAGTTTTCAGGGTAGTCCTTGGCGGCAACAGGAAGACAATCCAGAAGTATAGCAGTTCAGGGGCAAACCAAAGAAGGACTAGACAGGCAGAGTTCAGTAACAGTATAGCAATCCAACAGTTTAGGGGTTAAGCAGGCAGGGTGGTCAGACAAGCAGAGTTCAGCAATAGTATAGCAATCCAGCAGTTCAGGGGTTAAGCAGAGTGGTCAGACAAGCAGAATTCAGCAACAGTATAGCAATCCAGCAGTTCAGGGGATAAGCAGGCAGGCAGAGTGGTCAGACAAACAGAGTTCTACAACAATTAAAGAGTCCAGCATAAAGTAATACAACATGCAGGAGCACATTGAGCAACACCAATACTTGGGCAGTGAAGATAGTAATTGAAAGATTTACATAGGCACTGGATTCACGCCACAGGAGATCTCGACCAGCTTCAGAGGGGGAGAGACGTGGGGCGATGACATCATCACTGCATGCTCACAGGAACCGCCGCATCCCTGGCAAGAGCCAAAGCAACAACCACCGCATCCCTGGCAACAGCCAGAGTGGCACGGTGTGACACCCACCTGACAAAAGAAGAGCATGATAAATTAAAGATTAGATGGGTAGGACACATATTGTATACACCAATAGAGAGTAGAAAGGGGGATGTAGTGATCCTGGTCTGAAAGGGCCTCTCTGTTACTTTTACAGACCTACATATTGACCAAAATATCCGATACCTTATCACAAACCTCCATTATAGCACACACACTTACTGCCTCTACAATGTATATGGCCCGTATAACCTTGATTCCAAATTCTGGTCAACTTTGCAATCCTTATTAACCTTGTGCTGTGACTTACCTCTGATAGTAGGGGGCGACTAGTGCAGGCTCACCCCTTGGATAGATTTCTTGACCCTTCTCAGCCCTTGACAACAAGACACGACACCCCTAGCCTTAAACAACACAACTTATAGTGACATCCCGTGAAGGCCCGGGTCTTATTGCTCTATGGAGAGCACACCACCCAGACCAGACCAGAGTCAATACGCTCGCCAGACATCGCTGCCTCCAATCTACATGCGACGGCCTTATTTATTAAAAAGTGTGTCAAATAAATGTGAATCAAGTATGGCGAGATGAGCATCAGACTGTTGATAAATAAGAGTCATCAATGTCACGGATGCTCTGTTTTCCAACTTTATTTATACCATTTCATTACTGTCCGTGAACAAGCACATTTCTTTAAAGCGAATCTTTTATTTTTTATCTGTTAATGTCCAAGAAATGGCGAAATTTATACTCAAACAATCAATATCTCTTCAGATAGTTATTTTCATTTTGTTATACAAAAAAAAAAGATTTCTGATATTTTCACATAAATTAATGTGTATTTGTATTTCTATAAATCTATGCCTATCATGTTTCTTTTTTTTTTTTTTTTTTTAAATTATTAGACATGTGCAATTCGTTTTGGCTGAATTTAGTTTTTGGACTAATTTTGCCGAATCTGAGATTCGAATAAATCCGAATTTCCATATCGGCACCATTACTAAAATCACAAAAAATTCAGAAAATTAATAAATCAGTTTCCAAATTTTCAAATCTTTATTCATATTCGGAATTTCTCATTGTTCTGGTCTAAACCACAGTTCCCCGACATCGCTGACACTAACTAAATCACTAAATAAAGCTATTAACCCCTAAACCGCTGTTCCCTGACACTAACTAAACCTATTAACCTCTAAACCGCCATTCCTAAACATAGCCAACACTAACTTAACCTATTAACCCCTAAACCGCTGCCCCCACATCGCAACAACTTATATTAAACTATTAACCCTTAAACCTAACACCCCCTAACTTTAACATAATTAAAATAGACCTGAATTAAAGTTACAATTATTAACTAACTACCTATTTAAAAATAAATACAAGAAACGTACCTGTGAAATAAAAAATATGCTTACACTAATAAAATCTAACATTAATAAAAATAAAATCTAACATTACTAAAAAATTAAACTAAAATTACAAAAAATAATAAAACACTAAAATTACAAAAAGAAACAACTTATCATTACAAAAAATAACATACTAAATTATACAAAATATTAAAAATTATTCCTATTCTAATACCTTGTTTAAAAAAAAAAAAATAAATAAATAAATAAACCCTAATCTATAATAAACTAAAAAGGACCCTTAAAAAGGCCTTTAGTAGGGCATTGCCCTAAAGTTAACAGCTCTTTTGCAAGCAAATAAAAACAAACTTCCTCTAACATTATAAACCCCCACCCCACCCAAACCCACAAAATAAAGAAAACCTAACTAAAAAAGGCCTAATCTACCCATTGCCCTGAAATGGCATTTGTATGGGCATTCAGCTCATTTTTGGCCCATTAAAATAAAAAAGCCCTAATCTAAGAAAAAAAAAAAAGAAAACACCCACCCCCCCAAAAAAAAAAAAAAAATACCTAACACTAACCCCAAAATTGGTAGTCACAGTTGCTGAAGTCCGGGGAAAGATTTTCATTCCAGCGGCGAAGCATCTTCATGCAGACGGCTCCATCTGTATCTATCATTTGACCAGCATCTTCTATCTTCATCCCAGTGGAGGCGAAGCAGTCGGTGAATGCGCGGAGGCGGAGATCCATCAGTCCAATGTGGAGGTCCTCTTCATGCGATCCTCCGCCGCACACTGAGGATTCAATGCAAGGTACCCCTTTTATATTTGGGTTTTGGGTTAAAATTGGGGTAAAATTAAAATCAGCCAATAGGGATGAGAGCTTTTTAAATCCTATTGGCTGTTCAAATAAGCACAGCTCTAATTCCTATTGTCTGATTTTAATTTTTCAGCCAATAGGAATGCAATGGTACCCCACTATAAAAGTGGTACCTTGCATTGAATCCTCAGTGTGCGGCAGACGATTTCATGAAGAGGACCTCCACGTTGGAGCGATGGACCTCCGCCAATCAACCACTCCGCAGAGATGAAGAAGATGCCAGTACCGCGATAGATGAAGATCTTTAGCTGGACTTCAGCAACTGTGAGTACCAATTTTGGTGTTAGTGTTAGGGTTTATTTTGGGTGTTTTTTTTTTAGATTAGGGCTTTTTTTATTTTAATGGGCCGAAAAAGAGCAGAATTCCCCTTTAAGGGCAATGCCCATACAAATGCCCTTTCAGGGTAATGGGTAGATTCGTTTTTTTTTTTGTTAGTTTTTTTTTTTATTTTGTGGGTTTGTAATTTTTTAGCAAAAGAGCCGTTAACTATAGGGCAATGCCCTACAAAAGTTGATTATAGATTAGGGTGGGTTTATTTTTGTTTTTATAAAACGGATATTAGAATAGGAATAATTTTTATTTTTTAGGATAATTTAATTTGTTATTTTTGTAATTGTAGTTTTAATTTTTTAGTAATCTTAGGTTTTTTATTTTTAGCAATGTTAGGTTTTTATTAGTGTAAGCTTAGGTTTTATTTTTATTTCACAGGTAAGTTTGTATTTATTTTTAATAAGGTAGCTAGTTAATAATTGTAACTTTAATTTAGGTCTATTTTAATTGTTAAAGTTAGGGGGTGTTAGGTTTAGGGGTTAATAGTTTAATTAGGTTGTTGCAATGTTTGGGTACGGTGGTTTAGAGGTTAGTAGGTTTAGTTAGTGTCGGCAATGTTGGGAAACTGCGGTTTAGGGGTTAATAGGTTTAGTTAGTGTCAGCGATGTCTGGGAATGGCGCTTTAGGGGTAATAAGTTTTAGGTAATGTCGGCGATGTAGGTGATGGCGGTGGTTTTAAATAATTTTGTTTTGGCAATCGGTGCCATATTAGTTATTTTAAGTTAAATCATTTTTTCGGATCCATTTTTTCTTCATATGCATTATTCTATTCTAAACGTCAGAAAAGAATAATGCATTTGAATAAAGAATGGATCCGAAAAAACTATTTAACTTAACATAACTAATTTGATGAAACATTTTTTTAATTTTATTTATTTAACTAATGAAAATGAAACAAAATTTTTAGTGTCTAATTATTAATGATAGAATTTCTACATATATCTTTGCATACACTTGTAGATTATTATTACTATTATTATCATTTATTTGTATTGCGCCACCAAATTCCGTATATGTGTTATGTCAAAAATCTTTTGCATACACTGAGGAGACATCAGCTGAATTTTAAGTCTGAAACTACAAGATGCAGTTTATGTGACATCTTGCTGCTTAACACGGGACACCTCTCAGCAAAAATAGCACCACTTCTATCGCAGGGCTGGAGTTAAAGATGGCGTCTGCCACGTGGGGAGAGAAACTTGTGGCATTAATTGATGCCCACTTCCTAAATCTGGAGCGGACGCTTGTAGCAGCTTTGAGAGAGTTATCTGTTCTCCTGACCGACATACTGAAATACAAGGCATGAACTGTGATTGTGGATCTGGAATGCCTCTGATACACACTAACTGCTCCGAGGACTCTGACAAGTCAGAACTTCAGAGAGGGGATATCGACTCACAGCTTACACAGAGAGCCGATAAGCTGATAACCGCTAACACGGGTAAGACTCAGCTCATTGTGCCGCCAGCACGGGGAGCTTGGAGGCTTGGATTCCCTCCCTCTGGTGCCGACATAAATGTGGGTAGCTCTAAGATTTTGACAACAGCTGGAGGGGTCCGGTCTCTTGAACTCTTATCTAAACTCAAGCCAAATATCGCCGGCAATGGCAGGAGGCTCTTTGACTTGCCTAGACAGTCGGTCCTACCTCTTGAATTTACCATGGTGGGCGAATGTGCTGTTGATGAACTGACAATTAACCCGCAGCTAACAGGTGAAGACAAATACTTAACACGTTTGACAGTGTCTCGATGGCTATGGGACCCTGGCAGCTACTATAGCATGCGCAAGAGAGCAGACCTAATCTCTATCAACCACAAGATGAACTACCACCAAATGATGGAACTCATAGTATAACGCTGTTTGGGGATATTTCTTTACATCCATGTTTTACATGATGCTCATTGCCATGCTCAAGTGTTTGTTGAGTTGGTAGCATTATTATCACTACAGTCTTCGCTGCCTCTGTTCTGTTATTAATAGTGACCCTCCTAAAACAATTTGTGTTATCATGAGTACACAGCTAGTGCTTGTTTTAAGTTAGGTTCAGTTGCGCTTAAAGTGTACTTATTACATTTGTTAGCTATACTATACACTTGATGATTGTGCATATCTCTCCTCTACTGTTTTTTTTTTTTTTTATATCTGTTTTTGGTTTGCTTTGCATTGCTTTAGATATCATATAAGCATACTATGTATTCAATACTACTGTCTGTATACCTGCTAACAAATTAGTTGGTCAGTAACCTCTCATATAGCTGATAAGGCTGAGTACACTGATTAGTTCTGTTTTCCTTAAGTTTATTCATACCCTAAAAAATGTTTTATACTTGTTCTATTCCTTACTAATACTTATTTGCCAGTGTGTCAATGCTATTATTCACGGTAGTACACAAATTAGACCCTCCCTAGCTAGCATAACCTTAGTTCTCATCGCTATACAATAACATATTTATATATAGTATATTGGGTTTCTGGGAGATTTCCCATGCATATTCCAGTGCATGTTGTTGTGCTGCTTGCGGCCGGAGCAGCATAGCTTTATAGGATTTACTTATGGAAACCTGGGTTTGACCTTGTAGAACACAAGCATAGCATTTGTACCTGTTTTATTCCCTCACCTAAGTGCCTAGTTTATGCTTAGCTTCTCAATTTGTCTGTTGCTTAATCAAATAATACTTACAGTCCTCAGAATCATTTGCATGTATATACATTATGGCCTTGAACTTTGATCACATGGCCTTCTAGTTCTATTAATGCACTTCCATATATGGCCCTAGAGAACTTATCCCAACCCCTGGTAAATGTCCAACTGTCTACATGGGATTTACCTTTGGAGGCCTATTTCAGAGGCCTGGTTATGCCTAGAACATATCAGCCTACTGTTTCCCCATAGAACATGGTTAATCCCTTTTTCCAAGCCCATTGAAGCCGTGTAATATAACATCTGTTATTTAGCATCCAGCACATGTTATTGTCTATTTGTAGCCAGTATGCCTTTTAGAAGTTACTGCCCTGCATTCCTTTGTATTTGGTTCTGCGATATCATACTTACTTATAGAATCGGTCTTAACTCCCACCTCCCCCCCCCCCATAATAATAAAGAGCCCCCTATCTAAGGGAGACTAATTAAGCGGTTTATCTTACCTATACCGCACCCTACCTGTGGTTCTCAACTATTTCCTTAACACAAATCCTTACATAGCCGTGTAGAGATGAATCTATCTGCCCTTTCTAGGTCAGCAGGACTGATCGTTATTACTTGTTGACTAGCCATATGAGCTTAATACAACCTTTAATTGCCTCTCTTGAGTTGGCAGTCCTAGTGTCTCACTATGGATACTATCTCTTATCAAGGAAGTATATAAGTTCCCGTATTGTATATTTCCTGTTTTTCCACGTTAAGAACCCAAGTAGTTTTTTTTTTCTTTCCTAATCATTCTAGTTACCTTTACAATTATAGATGGTCAACAAAGCTCGAGTTAAAAATTAGAAAACATGAGGTTTGATGATAGAGGTCCAAAAGTGATCTCTTTAATAGAAGCGTCCTCCATACCTTGATTAGTCTTACTTGAGGTCCAAGAGTGACCACCTACATTTACAGGGAGGCATAGTGCACGTCAGGCAGATTACATGAACACTAATATATATATTTTGTCATTACCACGCAAGATATTGTTAGTTACTATTGATTTTATTGTGACATTTCAATGTACATGTTTTTTCTGTATGCCTGTTCTTTTTCAACCTCAATAAAAATTATTAAAAAAAATAAAAAAAAAATCTTTTGCATACAAAGAGAGAAGCACTCTACCAGGAACGAACAACAGCTCATCAGCTAGTTCTATGGTGATTTACCACCCAGGAGCAGTCTGTTTTAGACCAGTGTGCTTCTTACAGAGGAAAACCTTCCTGAAATATATTAGTCTGATACCGCCAAGTAAGGTCAGCCCAGTCCCGAAATACCAGGCAATTCAAATCTTTTGCTAACATATTTACATGTCCCACTAACAGGTACAAATTACTAACTATACACCTACACAATGCTCTGTATGTATTTTCTGCTCTCTCTGTCTGCCCTTCTCCTAAAACTCACTGTATGTCCCTATAACAACAACCCCCTCACTATCCATAGCTCACCCTCCCTTCTTGCATCCCCTATGCTGTCCTCTCATGAACTACTCTGTTTCTTTCTAAACACTTCCTTCTCTAACTCTCCTGTGTTAAGTCATACGTGCTACTACAAATCTTACTCTCACCTTCTGTCACTCTCACTGCTACTTCTGTTTGCTGCTGGTGATGTCTATCCTAACCCTGGCCATGCAGAAATCACCACACTTTTACGCTGTCACTCTGTCTTCCACTGCAAAAACCCTAGGTCACGCAAAACCAACAATCTCATCTCTATTAACCCACAGCGCTTATCCTCTCCATTTTCTTCTGCCCTCTGGAATGCTCGCTCCATCTGTAACAAACTTACAACCATTCACGACCTGTTTGCTTCCAATGCTTGCAACCTTTTAGCAGTTACTGAAACCTGGCTATCTTCCTCCGACACTGTTTCCATTGCTGCTCTCACACATGGTGGTCTTCACTTTAGCCACACACCTAGGCCAGGTGAGAGACACGGTGGCGTTGTTGGCATCTTACTCTCCCCCTCCTGCTCCTATCAGTACCTAACTCCATTTCCATCTCTCTCCTTTTCTTCCTTTGAAGTCCACTGTGTTCGCCTGTTCTCCCCCCTCTCTCCAAGTGGCAGTTATCTATTGCCCTTCTGGACCAACCTCCCAATTCCTTGACAACTTTGCCGCCTGGCTCCTTACTTTCTCTCTACAAATACACCTACTTAAATTCTGGGGGACTTCAACATCCCCATTGACAACCCATCTACCCCTGCTGCCTCTAAACTTCTCTCACTCATGAACTCCTTCGGCCTATTACAATCCACCCTATTCCCTACCCACTGCGATGGACACTCTATTGATCTGGTATTCTCCTATCTCTGCTCTCTCCCAGATGTTGACTGTCGCCCATTTCCCATTTCAGACCACCATCTGCTCACCTTTAATCTTAATATACAGGCTAAACCTGTAGAAATCTGCACACTGTTGACCCTCCCCAACTCTCCAACCTTATTCAAATACGCCTCCCCCACACTTCCACGATATCCTGCCCTGACCTTGCCATAACCCGCTACAGCAATACTCTCTCTCCACTTGACACCCTCGCTCCACCCCAACTTTGCAAAGCCCTATGTCGTCAGCTCCAGCCCTGGCACTCCAAGCAAACACACCACCTACAAAAATGCTCCCGCACTGCTGAACATGCCTGGAGAAAATCCCGCTCTGAACCTGATTTCATGCACTATAAGTTCATCATTTACTCTTACACATCTGTCCTTCACTTAGCTAAGCAAACCTACTTCTCTTATATCCACTTACTCCTCAAACTCTAAAAAAAGACTCTTCTCCATTTTCAACTCTCTTCTCTACCCAACTAACCACCCCCCTCATCTGCGTTCAGTGCTTAAGACCTGGCTGACTAATCTTTCAATAAAACACTTAATATGCATCATTGTCTTGTAGCATTGGACATGACCTTTCTGTGTTTTCAGACTCCCATTGATTTCTATGGGATTCACGGCCTCAAGGGTGGTGGTTTGAATGATAAGTATGCTGCGTCGGAATAGACGCAAGCGCACCAGTTAAATGTTTGTTAAATTGGGAAGAGGGTCAAATAGAGTCAAATGTGATGACTGATGCTCAGTATTCCGCTTGAATAACACAAGCATCAATCTGCGTTGGATTGATATCGCGGCAGTGTATATTACATCACACATTTCAACATTTGACGATCTTGACGATTTGTTAACTACAGGGGGGGATCAACTTTCCAGTGTATTATTAGTTGAAGCATTGATAAATCTACCCCTAATTCTCTTCTCTACATCAAACATCATACATCCAGACACAATGTCCTTAGCATAGCATGGGCTGTTTGAAGGTAATCCTCTCACAGCCTGAAAACTGGAAATTACTACTAACCTGACAATAACATGCTGTCCTTGGGGAATTATAGTTATGCTTAAAGAGGACAGAATGACCAGTTTATTTTAGTTTATTTTAGTGTTATCTCTTAATACTGGAAATATTTAACTTTACTTCTTTTAAAATATTAAAGATCATATTTAAAAAACATAATTGGTAAACTCTCATTTTTGTATTAATGTTAAAGGGGCAGTCTACTCCAGAATTGTTATTGTTTAAAAAGATAGAAAGCCCATTTATTACCCTATTCCCCTGTTTTGCATAACCAACACGGTTATATTAATATACTTTTTACCTCTGTGAGAACCTTGTATCTAAGCCTCTGCAGACTGCCTCCTTATTTCAGTTCTTTTGACAGACTTGCATTTTGCCAATCAGTGCCCTCTCACTTATAAATCCATGGGCGTGGTCACAATCGCCTAGATTTAGAGTTTTGTCGGTAAAGACCCGCGTAGCTAACGCAGCTTTTTTTCCCAACGCACCCTTAAGACAACACTGGTAATGAGAGTTGTCTGAAGGGCTGCGTTAGGCTCCAAAAAGGGTGTGTTGAGCCGAATGTACCGCCACTTCAAACCTCAATACCAGCATTGCTTACGGTAGCGGTAAGCTGGCAAAACTTGCTCGTGCACGATTCCCCCATAAGAAACAATGGGGCAGTTTGGGATGAAAAAAACACCTGCAAAAAAGAAGCGTTCAGCTCCTAACGCAGCCCCATTGTTTCCTATGGAGAAACACTTTCTAAGTCTGAACCTAACACTCTAACATGTACCCCGAGTCTAAACACCCCTAACCTTACACTCATTAACCCCTAATCTGCCACCCCTGCTATCGCTGACACCTGCATTATATTATTAACCCCTAATCTTCCGCTCCGGACAACGCCGCAACCTACATTATACCTATGTACCCCTAATCTGCTGCCCCTAACATCGCTGACCCCTATATTATATTTATTAACCCATAATCTGCCCCCCCAACGTCGCCACTACTTTACCTACACTTATTAACCCCTAATCTGCCGACCGGACCTCGGCACTACTCTAATAAAGTTATTAACCCCTAAACCGCCGCACTCCCGCCTCGCAAACCCTATAATAAATAGTATTAACCCCTATTCTGCCCCCCAATGTCGCCGCTACCTTACCTACACTTATTAACCCCTAATCTGCCGACCGGACCTCGCCGCTACTCTAATAAATGTATTAACCCCTAAAGCTAAGTCTAACCCTAACCCTAACACCCCCCTAAATTAAATATAATTTTAATCTAACGAAATAAATTAAATCTTATTAACTAAAGTATTCCTATTTAAAACTACCTGTAAAATAAACCCTAATATAGCTACAATATAACAAATAATTATAATTGTAGCTATATTAGGATTTACATTTATTTTACATGCAACTTTGTATTTATTTTAACTTGGTACAATAGCTATTAAATAGTTATTAACTATTTAATAGCTACCTAGTTAAAATAATTACAAAATTACCTGAAAAATAAATCCTAACCTAAGTTACAATTAAACCTAACACTACACTATCATTAAATTAATTAAATAAATTACCTACAATTACATACAATTAAATAAAATAAACTACAAAAACAAAAACTAAATTACAAAAAATAAAAAAAGATTACAAGAATATTAGGCTAATTACACCTACTCTAAGCCCCCTAATAAAATAAAAAAGTCCCCCAAAATAATAAAGGTCCCTACCCTATTCTAAATTAAAAAGTAACCAGCTCTTTTACCAGCCCTTAAAAGGGCTTTTTGCGGGGCATGCCCCTAAGTAATCAGCTCTTTTGCATGTGAAAAAAAAAAATACAACCCCCCCAACATTAAAACCCACCACACACATACCCCTACTCTAACCCAAACCCCCCTTAAATAAACCTAACACTACCTCCCTGAAGATCTCCCTACCTTGAGTCGTGTTCACCCAGCCGGGCACCGATGGACCAAAAGAGGACATCCGGAGCGGCAAAGTCTTCATCCTATCCGGAAAGAAGAGGACATCCAGACCGGCAGACATCTTCATCCAAGCGGCATCTTCTATCTTCAGCCATCCGGAGCGGAGCGGAGCCATCATCTTCCAGCCAACGCGGATCCATCCTCTTCAAACGACGCCTACTCGCCGAATGAAGGTTCCTTTAAATGACGTCATCCAAGATGGCGTCCCTCGAATTCTGATTGGCTGATAGGATTCTATCAGCCAATCAGAATTAAGGAAGGAAAAATCTGATTGGCTGATTAAATCAGCCAATCAGATTCAAATTCAATCCGATTGGCTGATCGGATCAGCCAATCAGATTGAGCTTGCATTCTATTGGCTGTTCCGATCAGCCAATAGAATGCGAGCTCAATCTGATTGGCTGATTGGATCAGCCAATCAGATTTTTCCTACCTTAATTCCGATTGGCTGATAGAATCCTATCAGCCAATCGGAATTCGAGGGACGCCATCTTGGATGACGTCATTTAAAGGAACCTTCATTTGGCGAGTAGGCGTCGGTTGAAGAGGATGGATCCGCGTCGGCTGGAAGAAGATGGCTCCGCTCTGCTCCGGATGGATGAAGATAGAAGATGCCGCTTGGATGAAGATGTCTGCCGGTCCGGATGTCCTCTTCTGCCCGGATAGGATGAAGACTTCTGCCGCTCCGGATGTCCTCTTTTGGTCCATCGGTGCCCGGCTGGGTGAACACGACTCAAGGTAGGGAGATCTTCAGGGGGTTAATGTTAAGTTTATTTAAGGGGGGTTTGGGTTAGAGTAGGGGTATGTGGGTGGTGGGTTTTAATGTTGGGGGGGTTGTTTTTTTTTTACATGCAAAAGAGCTGATTACTTAGGGGCATGCCCCGCAAAAAGCCCTTTTAAGGGCTGGTAAAAGAGCTGGTTACTTTTTAATTTAGAATAGGGTAGGGACCTTTATTATTTTGGGGGGCTTTTTTTATTTTATTAGGGGGCTTAGAGTAGGTGTAATTAGCCTAATATTCTTGTAATGTTTTTTTATTTTTTGTAATATAGTGTTTGTTTTTTTTGTAATTTAGTTTAGTTTATTTAATTGTATGTAATTGTAGGTAATTTATTTAATTTATTTATTGATAATGTAGTGTTAGGTTTAATTGTAACTTAGGTTAGGATTTATTTTACAGGTAATTTTGTAATTATTTTAACTAGGTAGCTATTAAATAGTTAATAACTATTTAATAGCTATTGTACCTAGTTAAAATAAATACAAAGTTGCCTGTAAAATAAATATAAATCCTAAAATAGCTACAATGTAATTATTCGTTATATTGTAGCTATATTAGGGTTTATTTTACAGGTAAGTATTTAGTTTTAAATAGGAATAATGTAGTTAATAAGATTTAATTTATTTTGTTAGATTAAAATTATATTTAATTTAGGGGGGTGTTAGGGATAGGGTTAGACTTAGCTTTAGGGGTTAATACATTTATTAGAGTAGTGGCGAGATCCGGTCGGCAGATTAGGGGTTAATACATGAAATTAGGTGGCGGCGATGTTAGGGAGGGCAGACTAGGGATTAATACTATTTATTCTAGTGTTTGCGAGGCGGGAGTGCGGCGGTTTAAAAATACATTTATTATAGTGGCGGCGAGGTCCGGTTGGCAGATTAGGGGTTAATAAGTGTAGTTATTTAGCGGCGACGTTGGGGGGGGGCAGATTAGGGGTTAATAAGTGTAGTTATTTAGCGGCGACGTGGGGGGGGCAGATTAGGGGTTAATAAATATTATGTAGGTGTCGGCGATGTTAGAGGCAGCAGATTAGGGGTTCATAGGGATAATGTAGGTGGCGGTGGTGTGCGGTCGGCAGATTAGGGGTTAAAAAATGTATTATAGTGGCAGCGATGTGGGGGGGCCTTGGTTTAGGGGTACATAGGTAGTTTATGGGTGTTAGTGTACTTTAGAGCACAGTAGTTAAGAGCTTTAAAAACCGGCGTTAGCCCATAAAGCTCTTAACTACTGACTGTTTTTGCGGCTGGAGTCTTGTCGGTAGAGGCTCTACCGCTCACTTCAGCCAAGACTCTAAATACCGGTGTTAGGAAGATCCCATTGAAAAGATAGGATACGCAATTGGCGTAAGGGGATCTGCAGTATGGAAAAGTCGCGGCTTGAAAGTGAGCGGTAGACCCTTTCCTGCCTGACTTTAAATACCAGCGGGCGGCCAAAAGCAGCGTTAGGACCCCTTAACACTGCTTTTGACGGCTAACGCAGAACTCTAAATCTAGGCGAAAGTTATCTGTATGGCACACATGAACTTACGCCCTCTAGCTGAGAAAAACTGCCAAATGCATTGAAATATGTGGCGGCCTTCAAGGTTTTAGAAATTAGCCTATGAGCCTACCTAGGTTTAGCTTTCAACAAAGAATACCAAGAGAACAAACCAAATTTGATGAAAAAAGTGAAATGGAAAGTTGTTTAAAATTGCATGCCCTATCTGAATCATGAAAGTTTAATTTTGACTAGACTGTCCCTTTAAGTAAGACTTACTCAACATGTACTCTTACAGTAATAAATATCAAAACAATATAATAATAATACACTTGGCTCAAGAAAGCAGGTCTTCATAATTACTGTACATATTGGGCCAGATTACGTTTACAAGCAAGCGATCTCAGGTTTTTGTGTTCATTTGCATCAGGTTAAATTGCCCTGGTATTACAAGTTGAAAGTAAACTGCTTGAGCGCAATTCAAGTTCACACTCTTTTAGTTAGTGCTAAAGTCTCACAAAACACATCAAAAATACAGTTACACTCATAACAACACCATCTAATAAACATTATTTTTAAAAAAATATTGCATAAAAAAGTTGAGGGCTCAAACATTAGATCTCAGGTGTTTTTTTTAGGCAAAGGCTTTAACATTGAGACACATACATATAAATGTATATGTATGTATAGATAAATGTCTACATATGTGTACATATGTATTTATGTATTTATATGTGTATTAACAGACACAGACACATAAATACATAAGTACACATATAGACATATATAGAAGTGCATTGTTGCCTATTGGATTGGAATATTAATTTTTTTAAAAATGTTAGTGTGCATTTAATGTAAATACTTCACATTACAATGTTTTGCACAAAGCAAAATTATGTTCTAAGTTTTGCTATATATAGATATTCCGATATATACCTGTATATATCTATACAAATATAGAGTATAAGGCTCCATGTACTAAGCAGTCAACAAGCTGTCTGTTCTTTTTGTGTCAAAACTCGTGCACAGATAGGAAATCGTATGTACGAAGTAGTCAAATATGTCCACCACTCCTCGATACCAATGTTTTTTTCAATTAAATAAGACTAATTTCAACAACAAACTAACAATAATCTAAATGTACTAATAAATAAATTTTTCATCTTGCTATATTTTACTCTAGCACCTTGTGGATATTGCCTCGACACCTTTTAGATGGCAGGCACTGTACAAAACAATAGAAGAGACAACAAAGACACCAGTCTAGCTAAATAAAAGGGTCTAAACTCTGTTCACTTACATTATTGAGTGAGTGTTAAGCCATGGATACACTTTTGTATTTGTTCCTCATTTGTTTGGAAAATCCAAAGTTGTTTGCAAATCTGAAGTAGAAGACAAAATATAGAAGAAAATGTGGAAAATTTATTTAGAGGAAGGAGATTGCGTGTCCCCTGTGTATTCCTTCCACGGATTAGTTTACATGGTCTTTCTGACCGAGAGATCGTACAAAGATTCAGGCTTGATTGGAAATTAATATTAGATTTGCATCGTGAAATTGAAGATCATTTGGAGAAGATGACGGCGCGTTCATGGGCTATTCCTGGACTATTAAAGCTTTTAGCTTCATTGCATTTTTTAGCAACAGGGTCCTTAGCAACAGGGTCCTTTCAGGCAGTTTCAAGCGTCATTATTAGAATAAGTCTGTCATGTTCTGTCTCAGGATATTTTGTGAGAGCCTCATTGTTTGGAACAGTTGCTTTAAAGGAAAATTAGTAGAAGCCATATAGATTGAAAAGATAACAGATTTATTTAAATAACAAAATACTTTGAGCATATACTTGCAGGGTTTTCTAAATATGTACTATTCAGGTATGTATTTCCACATATGCCAGGAGTGGAAAGGAACAAACAAGTAAGCAGAGATGCAGATTCAAAAGGAAAGTCTTTCTCCTGATGAAAGCTGAAGTGCAGGAATTGCACACGGCAGGAAACAAACTTGGTAGCAGGTTCAAAGGTAAAGTCTTCCTTCAAATGTGTACTGGAGTACAGGAAACAGGTTCTGGCTTGTGACAAAACAAATAATGTGAAGGCAATATGCAGCCTTACAGCCAGCCTTAAATAGGGAGGTTTTGCACAGGATTGGCTCTGAGTATATTCAAAATTAAGTGCACCTGTGTTTTGCAATTGAAAATACAATTAGACAAATACACTTTTGACAGATCTTTTAAGTTGCATGCTATTGTGCTTGAAATTCACAATTGCTAGAACTGGCTGTAGCTCAACATGCAAGCAAACAGTGTAGTAAGCACAGAGACACAGGTTCAAATCCCCACACAGCCCTTTTGAGCAAAATGCCTCCCAGACCTTTTCTTTTACTTTTTAGACTTGATGCTTGGTTCGTGACAGATGCCCCCTCCAAAGAGCACACTCCAGGTGCTCAAAGCCTTTTAAAACATCTGAAGATCGGTTTTACGAACCAGTGTTCCCTAATACATTCAGATTAAGTTGATTCTTTCCTTTGAACAGCTACCTGAGTTTGGGGACCCATAGGAGATTCCACTGTAGGCATAACAAGAGTTTAAATACAAAGATCAGTTTGATTTGGAGATTCCTGATTATGCCAAGCAGATTGCAATGCATTGGCTGATGGGTAGAGTACCTCCGGGTAGGATATGACCTCTCCTTTAGAGTCAAGGAATTCGTTATCTGTGTCATATATATCCAAATCAATTATCTCTTTCAATTATTTCTCAGTCAATGAGTAGCTGGGTGAAGGAGGTGCAGGGAGGTGTGGATCTTTAGATTTGTCAGACTCCGATTTAGCTGGAAGGTTTGTCACTTTTATGTCTGATGAGTGATTTTCGTTAGAAAAATCTCCAGCCAGGGCAGAGACAAGGTAATATGCGGGATTTCCAGGAGGTATTTTTGCAGAGTTCCCCAATGTGGTAGATGCAGAAACAGAGACAGTGGCATGAGTAGTGGATGTAGTTGGAGTTGTACTGCCAACGACCATCTGTTTCAAATCAGGTACCATTTCTTGTAGCATATTAAAAATGGTTGCTTGTAGAATAGATGTATTCTCGGTAGCTGGGTCCTCTGAAGGGGTATCTTTCAGTTTGCTAGTGGCAGTATCATTTGTTCCCTTAGCATCAGAATCCTTTTTAGACTTGGATGTATCTCAACTTGATCCTCTAGGGGGTCTTACTGGACACCATGTGATGCAGTGACAAGTTCTCTCACAATAGAAACAGAGGTTAAGTTGTCTTCGCCGAGACTTTTCCTCTTCTGTTAAGGGTTCTTTACAACCTTTTCTTGAACGGGAGGTAACATCACACAAGGTTTCGGTTGGAAGACATAATGTTTCCACCAGCTCCATAAAGTTAATCAGTATGTCCTTAATAAAGTTCAATACTGATTCCAAAACAGCAATAATCCCAGAGGACTCCCTTTTATGGTCTTCACATTCTGTCATATTCTGTCTCAGGATATTTTGTGAGAGCCTCATTGTCTGGAAACGTTGCTTTAAATGATGACTAGTAGAAGCCATATATATTGAAAAGATAACAGATATATTTAAATAACAAAATACTTTGATTGAGCATATAGTTGCAAGGTATTTTAAATATGTACTATTCAGGTATGTATGTCCACATACACCAGGAGTAGAAAGGAACAAACAAGTAAAGAGAGATGCAGATTCAAAAGAAAGGTATTTCTGCTGGTAATAACTGAAGTACAGGAATTGCACAAGGCAGGAAACAAACTTGTAAACAGGTAGCAATTTCAATGGTAAAGTCTTTCTCCTGATGAAAGCTGAAGTGCAGGAATTGCACAAGGCAGGAAACAAAATTGGTAGTAGGTTCAAAGGTAAAGTCTTCCTTCAAATGTGTACTGAAGTACACAGAGGTGTAACTAGAAAACTGAGGGCCCGGGTGCAAAAATACATGAAGGCCCCCCCCCCCCCTTGATACATTCTCACACACACACATACTCACTTACATAAACAGATGCACACACACAGACAGGACCGCCACTAGAAATTTACTTACTTACTTAACCAATGATCAGCCCCCGCTTTGACATGTGCAATTTTCGACCATGTGACTGAAACGTATATGCACTTTATTCTTTAAATTCAAACTTGGAAATGTTGTGAAGGTAGTAACACACAAACACATAACTCAGTAGTAAGGTCAAAATGTCTAAAAAGGAACAGACAATGGACACACACAAACGCAAACACAAACTTGTATATACACCCAAGGAAACACCCACAGAGGGAGCCTCACAAAACACGCAAAGACATACACACTCACATACACCCACAGAAAACACACAAAGACACACACACACACAGAGACACTCATAGAAAACACACAAATACAGACATACACACACATACCCTCACAGAGACATCCACAGAAAATACACAAAGACAGACACATAGACCCTCACAGAGAGACCCACAGAAAAGAAATACATACACACTCATAGAGACACCAACAAAAGAACAAAGACATAAACACAGACACCCACAGAAACACTCACAGGAGGTAAAATTTCTGCACATTGCCATCCCATAAATCAACAGTGTGTGACATGCATGATAAAAAAAATAGCAGAAATTAAGAGATCACTTTTTAAAGAATTATATTTGTAAATAAGCAAACAAAAATACTTTGAATGTGAATTCAAAATTGTACATTATTGATCTGTCAGAAGGGGTAGATGAAGAAAAGTACTTTTGAAAGGTTGACATATGTTTGGGGCTTTTATCCCCCCATTTTCCCCAACCAAGAGCACCACTTCAAATCTGTCAGCTGTTCTTATGGATTTGAAATTGCTGTACTCTATATGGTCTTGGTGGAACTATAAGCTGTGGTACTCAGTCTCCTACCATTAGATCTGGTTAAATGCAGGATTTAGGCTTGTTTGTATGTATTTCAAAATTAAGTCAGCTGTAGTGTAAACTGAACAGTGTTAAGTTATCCCGTCTTATTTCAAACACTGAGCAATATTAGCCTGAGACTATAACATTTTATACAGATGTAAAAAATCTTAGATAAAATGCCTCCTGGCATCTGGAAATTTCTCACATAAAGGGGCAATAAACTGAAATGTAATTAAAAAAAAAAAAAAAAAATATATATATATATATATATATATATATATATATATATAAATTTAACAAATCATATCTGCCAAACGGGCACCTACCATTTGTGTATTGAGGAGCAAACATTTCTGCATGGTTTTAAATATAGAATTTCTACAGCATTGTCCAATAATCATAAATACACTGCTGCATATTGCTAAACAAAAATGTGTTGTTGTTTTTTTATTCAAAACGTTTTTTATTGGGTTTACAAACTTTCGTATAATAGCATCCAAACAGAGCAAATTTGAAACGTTGACAGAATTCAAAATATATGAGACTGCAACAGCATGGATAATGTCAGCTTACCCAAACGTTTAAACCATTATAATGGTAGTAACAGCAGTTAAAATAAACAATATTAAAGTACACTTACAGTAAAAGGTAAAGACAAATGATAAAAGGAGGAAAGAAGGAGAAGGAAGAGGGAAAGAGGAGGATAGGGTCAGGAAAGTGATATATTATAAGCTTTCTACCATTAGATAGGGGTATATGTCGAGGCATCGGATGTAGTGATAAAAGATAGGGGATTTGTGGTAGTTAAAAAGGGTATTCATTATAGTGAGGCAATTACTATACCCCATAGACGATTAGTCGTCGTTGGCTAATTCTAAGATTCCTTGCTCCCAAATAAAAAGCATATCTGTGAAAAACTCCTGTTTGCCTGAGAAATAGTAACACTGTTTTTTCTAGGGTCAAGACATGTCCGACCTCAGAAGTCCAGTTAGAGTGAGTAGGGACTGTTTGGGATTTCCACATTCTGGGGATTAATCTTTTAGCGCTAGCCAGCAATATCTGAAGTAATTTTATGCTGAGTTTGCAGTGGAGTGGTGGAAGGAGATTGAGGAGAACGAGTCCAGGGCTAAAGGATATGTCTGAGCCTAGGATCTTGTTAACACTATGTTCCAAACCCTTCCATAAGTCAGAGAGGAGTGGGCAATCCCACCATATATGAATCATAGTACCTGTTCCTCCGCAACGTCTCCAACAGGCAGAGGAGGCTGTTGGGAAGATATATCTGAGTCTCTGGGGCATCAAGTACCAACGGGATATTATCTTATAGTTTGTTTCTGCAATAAGCAATGAGGTGGATGCTGAGTGGGTGGCTCTGAAACAGATCCTCCAATCCTCATCCACGATTTCGTTAGATAAGTCTAAACTCCATTTCCTAAGGTATGAAGGCCTTTGTTGAGGAAAGGATCCTTTGAGCAGTTTGTAAATTTTTGAGAGGAATTTTCTCTGAATTTCAGAGTTTATACACAACTGTTCAAATATTGTGAGTGGCCTAAGGACTGCCAGTTTTTGTGTACTATTATAAAGTGCATGTCGGATCTGCAGATAGGAATACCAATTATGAAAAGGGGAGCCGATCTCTTTTGACAACACTGACTTGTCCTTGAGTGTTCCTGAATCTAATAAAGTATAGATAGGTAGGTTCTGCAAGTGTGTTGTGGTGTCTGTCTGAGTAAAAGAAGTGTGTTGAAAAAATATCTGGTTACCCAGTAGCGGAGTTAGAGGGGAGATAGGGGTGGAGATCTCTTTATTATGCGTTAGTGATTGATCCCATATGTCAAGAGTAGTTCTAACATAGTAGTTGTTATATGACTGAGGTGGTCTGTGATTTTTAGGGAGCCAAGCAATATCTCTCATAGACTTAACCTTAAGCAAAGCGCATTCAATTTGTACCCATAGAGATAGGGGGTTGGAGCGGGTCCAAGAAAGTACTCTAGCTAAATGGACAGCTCTATAATAATTCAGGAGATGCGGGACGTTGAGTCCCCCATCTTCTTTATTTAGGTATAGGGTATCCTGGGAGACCCTAGGTTTTTTATAGGACCATATGAATGAATTAAATATTCTCTGTTGAGTATGTAAGTATGAGGCAGGGAGTGCTATCGGTAGTGTCTGGAAGAGGAAGAGGTATTTCGGTATGATCATCATCTTGACAGTATTAACTCTGCCCATCCAGGACAGGTGTCCTTTTTTATGCCAGCCCTCAAGAAGAGCTCGTACAGTTCATTGGAGACTGGCATAGTTAGATTGAAAGAGCTCTTGGCTATTGCTAGGGATCACTAGGCCTAAGTACTTAAGTTTGTCAGTTATCTTAAACGTCGTGTAGGTTTTTATGAAATCAATGTCCGAAGCGGGCATGTTTAGTAACATTATTCCTGATTTCTCCATATTAATGGAGAAATTGGACACCTGACCGTATAAGTCTAGAGTTCGAATCAAAGCAGGGAGAGTGGAAGATGGAGACTGGAGAGTGAAAATCACATCATTCGCGAACAACAGGTATTTTTGGTCGATATGATCGTATTGTATTCCAATTATCTCTGGGTTTTCTTTAATTTGTAGAGCCAAGATCTCGATCGTAATGGCGAATAGTAATGGTGACAGCGGACAGCCCTGACGGGTTCCGTTTGTTATGGGAAATGAGCATGAGGTTTTACCATTTATCTGAACTCTTGCTTGGGGCTTTGAGTATAGGGCCTGGATCCGAGACAGAAAAGTCGAAGAGAAACCAAATTTCGACAGGGCCCCCCACATAAACTGCCAGTTGACCCTGTCAAATGCCTTTTCCGCGTCGGTCGATAACACAATAAGAGGGGACCCGTCCTCATGGGAGGACTGCAATGTATGTAATACTCTAATCGTATTATCTTTAGCCTCTCTCCCCTTGACAAATCCTACCTGATCCGGATATATTATGTTTGGCAAAATATTATTCATACGGTTAGCAAGGATTTTGGCGTAGATTTTTATATCAATATTTAAAAGAGATATGGGGCGGTAACTACTCGCCAGGTTGAGTGGTTGGTCGGCTTTCTGGATAACCGTAATAAGGGCTTCCAGCAAGGTTTGGGGAAAGGTGTCACCTCTATCTATTGAAGCAAATAGTGTATGTAGTGGAGGACCCAATTGAGTATGCAGCAATTGATAAAATTTGGCTGTTAGGCCATCCGGACCAGGGGACTTGCCATTAGGGAGAGCTTTAATAGTAGTTGCTATTTCTTGAAGGGTTATAGAGTTTCTCTTTCCTCGTCTGTTAATTTTGGGGTTTTTAAGGAATGTAAATAAATATCTATGTCGGTAAGTTTCTTTTGGGATACGACGGGGTCTAGATTATAAAGCCTGGAATAGTAAGAGACAAAGGTATTGGCTATATCTTCATTTTTACTAACCAAGTTCCCTGAGGAGTGTGTGATAGATCGTTTGAAGGATTTATATCTTTGCTTTTTAAGAGATCTGGCTAAGAGATGTCCTGCCTTGTTACTTTCAGAATAAAATTTAGCTTTAGAAGTGATTGCTCTTAGGTGCGCATTTTGAGTTAAATATTTGTTGAGGTTGTCTCTTGCTAAAGAAAGATCTAGGAGCTTTTGGGCAGAAGACGGGTCTAGTTTGTGGGCTATGTCAGCCTGAGTCAGATTTTTT
Source organism: Bombina bombina (assembly GCF_027579735.1). Taxonomy (NCBI): domain Eukaryota; kingdom Metazoa; phylum Chordata; class Amphibia; order Anura; family Bombinatoridae; genus Bombina; species Bombina bombina. The sequence goes on from NC_069504.1 coordinate 358,292,266, forward strand.
GTCAGGAGGGAAAATTGGGCAGAGTTTAGTTTTCGGATTTTGGTGGTATGTTTTATTAAGTATCCTCCAATAAAGCATTTGTATGCTTGCCAGTTGTTCGCGGGGGACGTGTCTCCTGGTTTATTTATCAGAAAAAAATTGTCAGTCGCATTGGTCAGGTCCTCTAGAGTTTCCGGATTTGTCAGTATAGAGTCGTTTAGTCTCCAACTAAAAGATTTCCTCGGTCTAGAAGACCATTGGAAGGTGGATAAGACCATACTGTGGTCAGACCAGGGAGTGTGAAAGATATTAGATTGGGTCAGGTCAGTAAGAAGTGACTGATCACACAGTAAATAATCTAGGCGCGAATATGTACGTTTGGGGTGCGAAAAGAATGTATAGTCTCTTCGTGTAGGATGAGCTATTCTCCAGGTGTCAAATATAGAGATCGAGTGTAGTGCGGCACAGTTCAGTTTACGTAGATTATTGCTAAGGTATGATGTACCTTTTGAGTTATCTAGAGCAGGGGTCATCGTGAAGTTAAAGTCCCCCCCCCCCAGTATGATCGGGCCTTTGGAAACATCGAGAATTTTGTTAACTACAGATTTAAAGAAGGGAGGTGTAGCCTATTTCGTGCATATATATTAGCCACGGTCATCGGGCGTCTGTAACATAACCCGACCAGAATCAGGAATCTACCCTCCGAGTCGGAAAATGTTTCTGTAAAAGTTCAAAGGGGACATTTTTCTTGATAGATATACAGACACCATTTTTCCTATTCGGACCTGAGCTAAAGAAATGTTTGTCAAAGTATCTTGTCGCTAGTTGGGGTTTGTTGCGTTTTTTGAAGTGTGTCTCCTGAATCATAATTATATCTATGTTTTTTTTATAGAAATCATAATATGCAATAGAGCGTTTTTCAGCAGAGAGGAATCCCTTCACATTTTCACTAGCTATTGTTAAAGTGCTCATAACTAAATCCAGTGTCTTACCGGTAGTTCCAGTAAAGTTAATGTCCTCCTAGGGGGAAGGATGAAGGTGGGTGAGTCCAATGCCGAACTTATATAGATGTGGGGGAGATTGGGTGGGGGAGAGGATTGGGAGGAGAAAGGGATAAAGAAGTAGAAAAAGAAGAGGAAAGAGAAGAAGTGTACTGTGAGAGAAAATGTACGTCAGACTGTGGTATTCTGTCACAACTTAAAACTTAGAAAGAAATGGTCTTCCTGTACATCTATTGAAGAACGTACAAAATAAGCTAAATAAAATAATAACAAATATAAAAACAGTACAATAACAAATGGGACAAGATGACAAGCCGGGTGTTTGCCTAAAATGATAGTTTGTTATACATCTTCATTTGAAACAATTATACAGTAGGCACTAAAGGTATCTCTTTGTGATCTTTCCATAATTCAGATCCTCTTAGCCATTAGCATTACAAAATCAGTAATTAAGATTGTGTGTAAATCATCAGGTAGTATAAACAATGGTCTCAGGGTGGCCCCCACGTCCCCGCCCCGCCCAGGGCTCAGGTAGATGAAAGGCCAAAAGCAGAGAAAAAATATCTCTAGTTGACGTGAATGGACAGCCCGGGCCGGAAACGCACAAGCCCACCACTAAGACCAGCATAAACAGATTCATGTGCCCATTAGCGGCAAGTTCCCCCTAAGGCACATAGAGTATAAACAATATAACATAACCAATCACAATACATACATAACATTTCAGTAATTTTTGTTATCTCAGTAGATAGTAAGTATAAACAGGAGACTGTAACCACATGTTAAAAATTGTTGGCAATCTGGGGTCACAGTGCTGTAAATGAACTGATCATAACCTGAGTGTGTAAATGAAAACATATTACCTCAATGTCCATGGCTAATGCAGTCCAGGAATACATTCAGCAAAGATCAGCAGCAGATATTGTAATACCTGCTATATACCATAGGAACCCCATAGGAGCTCCATGGTCAAACAGGAAGTTCACAGTGTGAGACACTGCGATGTATTAAAGGTAGACAGATAGTCAAGTGTCTTTGACATAGGAGAGCTTTGGGAAATAATGCAAAGTCATCCAAGTTGTTGTAAAATTTCTTCTTGTGAAGTAATTTGTCTCCGTTTCGGTTGACTCACAAGGTTGTCTGACAGTGATCTTCTCTGTGGCTTCGGGCCAGGAGCCCAAGAGGAGAGTTTCCTGTGTGTTGCTTGGCCTCCGTGGGCGGAGCCAGGATGCCCAATGCTGAGCAAAATCCTTCAATATCGGACACAGATCTGCAGTCATAACGGTTTCCATTTTTTGTAGCAATAACAGAGGTAGGGAATCCCCACCTGTAAGGTATTTTCAGCCGTCTTAGATGTGAGGTCAGGACCAAAAAGTCTCTCCGTTTTTGTAGGGTTCTAGCAGACAAGTCCTGGAAAATCTGTATGCGGATGCCTTGATATAAAACCGCTTGCTGTTTCCGGGCTAAATTATAAATATCTTCACGATGTTGGAAGTTTTAAAAGCAGACAATAATGTCTCTTGGTGGAGCGTCATCAGGTGGTCTTGGGCGGAGTGCCCTATGCGCTCTATCTAAAATTGTATTAGGTAGTTCATTATCATCTGGTCCTGCCATCTCAGCAAAGAGGCCCCGGAGATAATCTCTCAATTCATTGCTTTGCACGGACTCTGGGATTCCTTGAAAACGAAGATTGTTGCACCTAGTGCGATTTTCAAGATCGTCAAGTTTATCTTCCAGGTCCATAGAAAACTGTTGTTGATGTTTTACTTTGGAGGATAGGTCTGCCATTTTCTGAGAGAGAACGTATTCATGTTCTTCCAAAGAATCAACTCTGCGGCCCAGGTCGCCAATCTCTTTTTTAAGATCTGCACATTCGGTTTTTATGCATGTTTTGACCTGATTAATCAGGGCCTCCATAGCTTTAAAGGTGATAGGAGGTTCATCTCCAGCATCAGTTAACACAGGAGATGAGCTTCTTGAGACATCAGAGTCATCTTCCATAGTATCTGTATTACTGGGAGGTATAAGGGACGCCCCTGCCTTTTGTTTAGCCTTTTCCACCTGTTTAAAAAAGGCATTCATCCCTTCTTGGGATTTCTGACTTGTTTTATGTTGTTTATCATTCTTTGTTTCCTTCCTCTGTGACATCTTAGCAAGGTAGCAGTGGTTTAAGCCAGATAACAGCAAAGGATGGTTGTATAAAAAGAAGAGGAGAGAGAAAAAAGTTAATGGTGCTATATCTCTTTCATTTCTGCCCCAGTCTCCAGGGATAATGCCCTCACAGAGCGATGCCGGGAAAGGGAAGGAGGATATGACCCGCTGCTATGTTTAACAGTGGGAAAAGGAGGGAGAGTGAGGTTTTGCAGATATTTCCCAGATACAAAGAAATGTTATATAAGGACACCAAGTGTATACAATGGATGTCCAATGATTCTGTGATGGAGCTTTGCGTTTATAATCCAGAAAAGTGTAGCAGCATAGAGCCTTAGGTAGTGGTAAACACAAGAAGATGGAGAGAAAAAATAAAAATAAAAACAGGCACCAAAGTGATGTCTTTTAAGGCTGCAAAAAAGTCACTGTAGAGCAACTCTGGTTACTGTCATGTGCAGGAGGCAGACATAAACTCCTAAGCTAAATAAGTGCCTGTTCTATAGTTGTGGGATAAAATCAGGGTTGTCAGCACCCGGAAAGAATCTTTTCACATACTACCAAGTCTCAAAGTTGTAGATGCTAATATGTGAGCTAGGGTTGTGGCTACACACACCGGAGCGGAGCCCCGACCCTCCGGTATGTGGTTTTATAGTTAGAGTAGTGTAACAGTCGGTTTATGGCTCACCCACAGGAGTAGCTTTTTGTCGGCAGAGACGATCTCTTCAAGAGCGGGCAAACTTCTATTAAGGTAATCACGGAGGTGATCTGGCAATAACTGCGTCACAGCTCAGGACGCCATAACTCTTTTACATGTCTCGTTGTTGTGCCGCTGATCTGATCTCCATTAGGCAATAGGAAAAGGTTTTTGTGGTCTGCACACATTCACGAACGAGCTAGTGCCATCAAAGCTTGTTTAAAGGACGTATTGTGCATAAAAATTACTCATAACACCCGGCTTGTGTTAAGAGCCTCAGTGAAACACGGCCATCTTAGCCAGCCGTTTGCTCCACCCCCCACAAAAATGTGTTTTTATGGATCCCTGGCTCCACCATACATCACCACACTGAATTTACAATCTGAAATTGCACAAATAAAAAAAACATTTGAAAATGAAAGTGATCTGCCATCTGACTGACACTGTACAAACTGAACGCCAAGTCTGTCTCACACTGTGAATAGTGGTTTAGTGCACACTCAGAAATCCTCTCAAATGCTAATGCTTTACTCCTCGTAATGATATTTCCCCATGCTCAATAGCACTCTGCTGAAGTGCCCTCTGGTGGCTAAAATGTAAAAAAAATAATAATAATGTTTTTTAAATAATAGTTGTGCTTGCCTATTTACCCGCTGATAGCGGCCCTGCACACAGATACAAACTCACACACACAGATACAGATACACACACACTCACACTCACACGATACACACTCACAATTACAGAGCTGGGTATGAATTTTTAAAAAAAAGCTTATATGACTTCTCAATCAAAAATGAATGTGAAAACAAATTATTCCTTATTAGACACATAACTAAAAACAAGTTCTAATTTAATGCTAAACATTTCAAATAAGATATATTCAGACTGTATGACACACAAGTCTGTTCATTCTATCATTACATGTGCAGCCTCTTGTTACTAACATTGCACAGTTTTATATGTCCATAATATACCTACACTACTGACACTGTACTGTAAAGTTTGTGTCCATACCTTTTTGCATAGAAAATAAGAGTTCAAATAATCACCACACAAGATACCTTCCCAATTCCCAGTCTGAGAACGAGGTGACAACACATTTTCATAATCATTAATGCTGTTACATACAAGTGAAGTTCATTCATGTATCACCAGCTCACTTCAGCTTACTTTACTCGCACTAGCTGAAGACAAACTATAAAGTCAAGAGCAGGACTCTCTCTGCTCCGTCCTCAGCTGCGCTTGAAATGGCAGTTTGGGTTGGGGGAGGAGGAATCTTCTATGACTGCCTGCTGGGTAATAGAAGCACACTGACTGAAGTAAGCAGCAGCCTATGCGCCGCTCCTTAGTGCAGACTAGGGTTAGCACCTTTAGGTCAGGAGAAACCTGAACACTCTTGAGCCGCTTACAGTGCAGCAACATTTGTCTTGCAGAGTATACACTATGCAGTGACACACCCTGGGCTTATGTGTATGTTATTTCTTCCCAGTACACTATGAATAATCTGAAATGGAATATGCTTAGCTGTATCCATACTCCTCCAGAATCTAATTAAAAGGGCATAAAACCCATTTTATTTATTTCATGATTCAGATAGAGAATATGATTTAAAATAATATCCAATTGACCTTTTATCTAATTTGTTTTAATCTTTTGATATACTTTGTTGAAAATAATACCTAGGTAAACTCAGGAGCTGCTGATGAGTGGCTACACATAAATGCCTCATGTTATTGGCTCACCCAATGCATTAACAAGCTCTTAATAGTACATTGCTAATTCAACAAAGGATACCAAGAGATTAAAGCAAATTATATAATAGAAGTAAACAGGAAAGTTTAAAAAAAATCACATGCTCTATCTGAATTGCGAAATATTTTTTTTTTATATTTATGTCCCTTTAATAAAATCCCATTAGTATATTAAGACTACATTGTGTAAAGCAAAGTAAAACACTCCTGGCTAACTAGCTTGTCTCCAGTCAGTGCCAAATTAGGTCTCATATCCCTCCTACCCATACCCACCCCTGTGCTTTTATTTATTTGTTGTTATTATTATCATTCTTATTATTATTATTATTGTAAGAATGCCATATCACATGAGAAGAAACCACTACTCTGCACAAGATGTCAAACAAAGTATCTGGCTTTATGTTAGCTTAATAGAAAAAGGCTTTTTTTTAACACAAATGTCACTGTCCCTAGCTGACCCCTCCCCACACCTCACCCATCATCCCTATTGAACCAACTTCCACCACAGTTGTTTTCCTAATTATATAGTATAAAGTATAAACTGTTCAGTCCAACAACCACTTATATATTAATTTGTAATGCAATATTCATATTGCTATTAAAGCCAGATATGATTGATGTTTTCATGTAATCCAAATAAAATTTATAGAAACTACATGTCATTTTTAAATATTTGCATTGAATTTATAAATATCATCCACACTTTGTACACTTAGTGCAGAATTATATAATATTAGCTTACCGGTAGATGTATACATTAAAGTATTGCAGAATTGTTTTATGTAATAGTTAATTTATTATTATTATTATTATTATTATTATTATTATTAATATAATTATTATTATCAGCTATTTGCAGAGTGCCAACAGATTCCGCAGCGCTGTAAACATAGTCAATATACAGGATAGCTTTTGCAGGGATCAAGTGGGTAGAGGGCCCTGTCGAGACTTTCACTTTTGTAGTCGGCTCTTATGAAGGCGATCTGCAAACAGCTGGGCTCATAGGCTTACATTCTAAGGGGTTCAAGGGGAAAGCAATGGAGTTAGGAAATGTTAGTGTTGGTTGTAAGCATCCCTGAATAGTAGAGTTTTTAGGGAGCGCTTGAAGCTGTTAAAACTAGGGGAGAGTCTTGTGAAGCGAGGCAGGGAGTTCCACAAGATGGGAGCCAGTCTGGAGAAGTCCTGTAGATGGGAATGTGAGGAAGTAACAAGAGAGGAGCAGAGGAGGAGATCCTGAGCTGATCGAAGGGGACGGGAGGGAGAGTAGCTGGAGACAAGTTCTGAAATGTAGGGGGTAGCAGTGCAGTTCAGAGCTTTCTATGTCAGAGTGAGGATTTTGTGTTTAATCCTAGAGGCAAGAGGAAGCCAGTGAAGGTATTGGCAGAGAGGCGCAGCAGATAATGATCGACGAGTAAGGAAGATGAGCCTGGAAGAGGCATTCATAATGGATTGTAAAGGAGCTATGCGGCAGCTAGCTAGACCAGAGAGGATGGAGTTGCAGTAGTCGAGGCGGGAAAGGATGAGAGAGTGGATTAAAATCTTAGTTGTATCTTGTGTAAGGAAATGTCTAATTTTAGCAATGTTTTTAAAGTGGAAGCGGCAGGCTTTAGCAAGGACTGAATGTGAGGAGTGAAGGAAAGATCTGAGTCAAGTGTGACCCCAAGACATCTGGCATGCGGGGTAGGAGTAATGATGGAATTATCAAAAGTTATATAAATTTTGGTGGTGGAGACATTGGAAGAAGGGGGAAAAATAAGGAGTTCAGTTTTAGAGATATTTAGCTTAAGGTAGTGAGAGGACATCCAAGATAAGATTTGAGAAAGACAGTTAGTTACATGGGTTAGTAAGGAAGGAGGAAGGTCTGGCGCAGAGAAGTAGATTTGGGTGTCATCGGCATACAAATGATATTGAAACCCATGGGACTTTATTAAGGAACCTAATGATGACATTTAGATTGAAAAGAGAAGGGGACCGAGGACAGAGCCTTGAGGTACCCCAACAGAAAGTGGTAACAGGGCAGAGGATACTCCAGAGAAGGCTACACTAAATATATGGTTAGTTAGATAGGAAGAGAACCACAAAAGAGCTGTGTCGCAGATGCCGAATGATTGGAGGGTTTGGAGCAGAAGAGGGTGGTCAACAGTGTCAAAGGCTGCAAACAGGTCAAGGAGGATAAGCAGAAAGAAGTGGCCTTTGGATTTTGCTGTAAGTAGGTTGTTGTTAACCTTGAGAATTGCTGTCTCTGTAGAGTGATGGGGACGAAATTCAGATTGCAGTGGGTCAAGAAGAGAGTTTAATGTAAGGAAATGGGATAGACGTGCGTATACTAGCTTTTCTAGGAGCTTTGAGGCAAGAGGGAGTAGGGAAATAGGGAGGTAGTTGGATGGGGAGGTTGGATCGAGGGAAGGTTTTTTGAGGATAGGTGTGACCAGTGCATGTTTTAGAGATGAGGGAAATATACCAGTGCTGAGGGAGAGGTTGACAATGTGTGTGAATATGGGGGTGAGTGTAGAAGAGAGGGAGGGGAGTAGCTGTGAGGGGATGGGGTCGAGGGGACAGGTAGTGAGGTGGGAGGACAGTATAAGGGCAGAAACTTCATCCTCGTTAACAGGGGCAAAAACATTTTTTGATATTTGGATTTTGGATGATTGTGAGCTTTTGAGGGGGTGGGCAATTGGTAGTATGTTGAGAGCTGATTTCACTTCTGATGGAGTCAATTTTGTTTTTGAAGTGGCTGGCAAAATCTTGAACTGAGAGAGAGGTTGTATTAGGAGGTGGGGGTGGGTGGAGAAGAGTATTGAACGTGGAGAACAGATGTTTTGGGTTAGAGGAAAGAGTAGAGATGAGATTAGAGAAGTATTGTTGCTTATAGAGATTAAGGGCAGAGTAGTAGGAGTTCAGGATGAACTTGTAGTGAAGAAAGTCAGCTGAACTCCGAGATTTCCTCCAGTGTCACTCAGCAGTACGGGAACATCTTCATAGGTACTGTGTCAGAGGAGTATGCCAGGGCTGAGGATGAGAGTGTGGTTTCAGAGCTATGGTTGGAGGGGCCAGATTGTCAATGACCGATGTAAGGGTGGAGTTATAGTGGCAGATAGATTGGTCAGGGCATGAAAAGGAGGTGATGGATGAGAGGAGAGGTTTAAGAGAGCTAGCGAGCTGTTGCAGATCTAGTGACTTAGTGCTTCTGTGAAGTTTGGTGTGAGGGGTAGAGGGAGGGGGAGTTGTAGGTAGGGATGTGATGTTGCAAGTTAGGAGATGGTGGTCAGAGAGAGGAAAAGGGGAGTTTGTTAAATTTGAGATAGTGCATCTATAGGTGAAAATCAGGTCAAGGGAATGACCATCTTTGTGAGTGGGAGAGTCAGTCCATTGTGACAGGCCGGAAGAGGAAGTGAGTTGAAGAAGTTGTTTTGCAGAAGAGACAGTGGGAGATGTTAAAGTCGCCAAGAATGAGGGCAGGGGTGTCTGAGGAAAGGAAATAAGGAAGCCAGGCAGCAAAGTGATCTAAGAATTGAGTTGGGGAGCCAGGGGGCGGTATATGACTGCAACACGTATAGAGAGGGGAGAAAATAACCGAATCATGTGTGCTTCAAATGAAGAAAATGTGAGTGAAGAGAAGGGCTTTATTTGTTAAAAATTTGTTGAATTTTACCAGAACTATAAAATCAAATATCTATAAAATATATATCCTCAAGGTCATTGACTGTACCAATATTAGGGTAAGACCGCTTTGTGCACATGAGGAGGTGTATTGCAATCGAAAGCACATCCATTCTTTGAATGTTCAGATGGTCTGTTACCCCAATATGAAGCACCAGAAATGAAAACAAAAAGCAGCATTTCTGCTAAGGCAAAAACTTAAATAATAGGGTGGCATACCCAGAAAGACAGCAAAGTTTTGAGTCACACAGGACCCTTACTCATACCCCAACATGAAGATCAGTGTCTGTTCAAACTACGCAGACTTGTGTCATAATTCCTACATTTTAAGACTTCTGCAGAAATGTTGTACTTTTATATTAGCTGACTTCCATTCCCAAGACTACTATGATGTTTGTGACACCTTGCAGGTCAGGTGTGAATAACTGGCCTTACAATTCTCCAGACAAAATAGTACATTAGATTAGTCACGGCGAGCGAGTTATCAATCATTCACCACTTACGGCGCATTAGACGCAACATTTTCTGAGAGGTTTTTTAGTACATAGTGTCAGTGGACATAATTTCTCTTGCTGCGCGTTAAAGCGAGTTATCTGCATCTCCAATGTCGAATAAATTGACGATTTAGTAGACAAAGCCCATAATCATGTATATATAGGTATAAATATATATATATATATATATATATATATATATATATATGTGTGCAAAATTCCATCAGATATATATTTAAATATTCCTTTAAGAATAAATGCTATGTGTAGAACATTGGATAATGAAATATGCAATATTATCCTCTTATGTTGCACTTTTAAAGATCCGCGATCGTGTTTGCACGACATGTCGGTGTTATTTTCTTTTCAACTTCTTTAGCTCTATTAAAGTCTATGGGGAATACAATTTTGCATTTGCAACATCTCAAAGGCCTCTATTTATCAAGCCGTCAACTTACGTTCATTTGACGGCTACAATACGCTCACCTAAGTTCGCCTAACATCCCTGCCGCGGACCTTAATACGTTCTCCAAAGTTACCAAAAAAGCTGTCAAAAAGCCGCGCACCAAGTACGGGGCGATGAGCAGCGGACTGCTGTTAACTAACAGTTATCGATCTTGCTGCTCTTCGGCTTTTTTTCAGCTTTCTTGGTACCCTGTCACTAAGCACCCACACTATACCATACTGTTCACCCCCTATACCACCGCTCCCGGACCCCGCCACAACTAAATACATTGTTTAACCCCTAAACCGCCGCTCCTGGACCCCACTGCAACTAAATAAATTGTTTAACCCCTAAACCGCCGCTCCCGGAGCCCACCGCAACTCTAATAAATGTATTAACCCCTAAACCGCCACTCATGGAGCCCACTGCCACCTACATAATACATATTAACCCCTAATCTTCTGCCCCCTATACTGCCGCCAGCTACATAAAGTTATTAACCCCTATCCTGCTGATCCCGGACCCCGCCGCAACTAAATAAAGTGTTTAACCCCTAAACCGCCGCTCCCGGCCCACGCCGCCACCTACATTATCTTTATTAACCCCTAATCTGCCCCCCCTACACCGCCGCCACCTACATTATATTTATTAACCCCTAATCTGCCCCCCCTACACCGCCGCACTATATTAAATGTATTAACCCCTAAACCTAAGTCTAACACTAACCCTAACACCCCCTAACTTAAATATAATTTAAATAAATCAAAATAAATTATTCCTAGCATTAACTAAATTATTCCTATTTAAAACTAAATACTTACCTATAAAATAAACCCTAAGCTAGCTACAATATAGTTAATAACTATTTAATAACTATTCTACCTAGTTAAAATAAATACAAAGTTGCCTGTAAAATAAAAATAAATCCTAAAATAGCTACAATGCAACTATTAGTTACTTTGTAGCTATCTTAGGGTTTATTTTATAGGTAAGTATTTAGTTTTAAATAGGAATAATTTAGTTCGATTTAATTAAATTATATTTAAGTTAGTGGGTGATAGGGTTAGACTTAGGTTTAGGGGTTAATACATTTAATATAGTGGCGGTGGTGTAGGGGTGGGCAGATTAGGGGTTAATAAGTATAATGTAGGTGGCGATGGGCTCCGGGAGCAGCGGTTTAGGGGTTAAACACTGTATTGAGTTGCGGCGGGGTCCCGGAGCGGCGGTTTAGGGGTTAATAAGTATAATGTAGGTGGCGGCGGTGTAGGGGGGGGGCAGATTAGGGGTCAATAAATATAATATAGGTCGCGGCGGTGAAGGGGGGGCAGATTAGGGGATTATAAATATAATGTAGGGGGCGGCGGTGTAGGGGGGCAGATTAGGGGTTAATAAGTATAATGTAGGTGGCGATGGGCTCCGGGAGCAGCGGTTTAGGGGTTAAACACTGTATTGAGTTGCGGCGGGGTCCCGGAGCGGCGGTTTAGGGGTTAATAAGTATAATGTAGGTGGCGGCGGTGTAGGGGGGGGCAGATTAGGGGTCAATAAGTATAATATAGGTTTAGGGGTTAATAAGTATAATTTAGGTAGCGGCGGTGTAGGGGGGGCAGATTAGGGGTTAATAAATATAATGTAGGTGGCGGCGGTGTAGGGGGGCAGATTAGGGTTTAATAAGTATAATGTAGGTGGTGGTGGGCTCCGGAAGCAGCAGTTTAGGGGTTAAACACTTTATTTAGTTGTGGCGGGGTCTGGAAGCGGTGGTATAGGGGTTAATAAGTATAATGTAGGTGGTGGCGGTGTAGGGGGGCAGATTAGGGGTAAATAAGTATAATGTAGGTGGCGGTGTGCTCCGGGAGCGGAGGTTTAGGGGTTAAACACTTTATTGAGTTGCTGTGGGTCCAGGAGCGGCAATTTAGGGGTTAATAAGTATAATGTAGGTGGCGTCGGTGTAGGGGGGGCAGATTAGGGGTGTTTAGACTCATGGTACATGTTAAGGTGTTAGGTGTAGACATTACCATAGGAATTAATGGGATTTCGGGCAGCACCGTATGTTACGTCACTGAATTCTACTTTTGACGGTCTGTAGGTTTGATAACTAAGGCGAATCAGGCTCACCACAAATACGCTGCGGAATTCCAGCGTATTTGCGGTTGACAGCTTGATAAATAGAGGCCAAAGTCTATTTGTTACCACAACATTGTGAACACAAGAGCACTAACTTTTTACTTTCAACTCGTAATACGAGTGAATAACAAAAAAATTACTTCTAGTGGTTTTAATGGTCGAACGCGAGCACAAACTACCACTTCACTGGTTATCTGGCAGATAGAATGAAAGTTAGTTATATATTGTACAAAAATACCATTATATATATATATATATATATATATATATATATATATATATATATATATTTATGAATAAATTGAAAATATTCTTCTACGTGCAAAACAATAGAATGTGAAATATTCATATTTTAAATTGTGTTTGCGCACATAGACGCAATCGGGTTTGCTCGTGAGTTTGGTGTTAGGGTCTTCTCCAATTTTTTTTGCTCCATTGACATCAATGGGGGAATAGGTTATTGAGCAATCCAGATAATGATATTAAAGTCTTAAGTCCAGATTACAAGTGGAGCTCAAATTACCGCTCCCACTCGAGCATTAACTGTGCTAGAAGTACAGTTAATATATTAGCTGACTTCCATTCCCAAGACTACTATGATGTTTGTGACACCTTGCAGGTCAGGTGTGAATAACTGGCCTTACAATTCTCCAGTCAAAATAGTACATTAGATTAGTCACGGCGAGCGAGTTATCAATCATGCACCACTTACGGCGCATTAGACGCAACATTTTCTGAGAGGTTTTTTAGTACATAGTGTCAGTGGACATCATTTCTCTTGCTGCGCGTTAAAGCGAGTTATCTGCATCTCCAATGTCGAATAAATCGACGATTTAGTAGACAAAGCCCATAATCATGTATATATAGGTATAAATATATATATATATATATATATATATATATATGTGTGTGTGCAAAATTCCATCAGATATATATTTAAATATTCCTTTAAGAATAAATGCTATGTGCAGAACATTGGATAATGAAATATGCAATATTATCCTCTTATGTTGCACTTTTAAAGATCCGCGATCGTGTTTGCACGACATGTCGGTGTTATTTTCTTTTCAACTTCTTTAGCTCTATTAAAGTCTATGGGGAATACAATTTTGCATTTGCAACATCTCAAAGGCCTCTATTTATCAAGCCGTCAACTTACGTTCATTTGACGGCTACAATACGCTCGCCTAAGTTCGCCTAACATCGCTGCCGCGGACCTTAATACGTTCTCCAAAGTTACCAAAAAAGCTGTCAAAAAGCCACGCACCAAGTACGGGGCGATGAGCAGCGGACTGCTGTTAACTAACAGTCATCGATCTTGCTGCTCTTCGGCTTTTTTTCAGCTTTCTTGGTACCCTGTCACTAAGCACCCACACTATACCATACTGTTCACCCCCTATACCGCCGCTCCCGGACCCCGCCGCAACTAAATACATTGTTTAACCCCTAAACCGCCGCTCCTGGACCCCACTGCAACTAAATAAATTGTTTAACCCCTAAACCGCCGCTCCCGGAGCCCACCGCAACTCTAATAAATGTATTAACCTCTAAACCGCCACTCATGGAGCCCACTGCCACCTACATAATACATATTAACCCCTAATCTTCTGCCCCCTATACTGCCGCCAGCTACATAAAGTTATTAACCCCTATCCTGCTGATCCCGGACCCCGCCGCAACTAAATAAAGTGTTTAACCCCTAAACCGCCGCTCCCGGCCCACGCCGCCACCTACATTATCTTTATTAACCCCTAATCTGCCCCCCCCTACACCGCTGCCACCTACATTATATTTATTAACCCCTAATCTGCCCCCCCTACACCGCCACACTATATTAAATGTATTAACCCTTAAACCTAAGTCTAACACTAACCCTAACACCCCCTAACTTAAATATAATTTAAATAAATCAAATAAATTATTCCTAGCATTAACTAAATTATTCCTATTTAAAACTAAATACTTACCTATAAAATAAACCCTAAGCTAGCTACAATATAGTTAATAACTATTTAATAACTATTCTACCTAGTTAAAATAAATACAAAGTTGCCTGTAAAATAAAAATAAATCCTAAAATAGCTACAATGCAACTATTAGTTACTTTGTAGCTATCTTAGGGTTTATTTTATAGGTAAGTATTTAGTTTTAAATAGGAATAATTTAGTTCGATTTAGTTAAATTATATTTAAGTTAGTGGGTGTTAGGGTTAGAGTTAGGTTTAGGGGTTAATACATTTAATATAGTGGCGGTGGTGTAGGGGTGGGCAGATTAGGGGTTAATAAATATAATATAGGTCGCGGCGGTGAAGGGGGGGCAGATTAGGGGATTATAAATATAATGTAGGGGGCGGCGGTGTAGGGGGGGCAGATTAGGGGTTAATAAGTATAATGTAGGTGGCGATGGGCTCCGGGAGCAGCGGTTTAGGGGTTAAACACTGTATTGAGTTGCGGCGGGGTCCCGGATCGGCGGTTTAGGGGTTAATAAGTATAATGTAGGTGGCGGCGGTGTAGGGGGGGGGCAGATTAGGGGTCAATAAGTATAATATAGGTTTAGGGGTTAATAAGTATAATTTAGGTAGCGGTGGTATAGGGGGGGCAGATTAGGGGTTAATAAATATAATGTAGGTGGCGGCGGTGTAGGGGGGCAGATTAGGGTTTAATAAGTATAATGTAGGTGGTGGTGGGCTCCGGAAGCGGCAGTTTAGGGGTTAAACACTTTATTTAGTTGTGGCGGGGTCTGGAAGCAGTGGTATAGGGGTTAATAAGTATAATGTAGGTGGTGGCGGTGTAGGGGGGCAGATTAGGGGTAAATAAGTATAATGTAGGTGGCGGTGTGCTCCGGGAGCGGAGGTTTAGGGGTTAAACACTTTATTGAGTTGCTGTGGGTCCAGGAGCGGCAATTTAGGGGTTAATAAGTATAATGTAGGGGGGGCAGATTAGGGGTGTTTAGACTCATGGTACATGTTAAGGTGTTAGGTGTAGACATTACCATAGGAATTAATGGGATTTCGGGCAGCACCGTATGTTACGTCACTGAATTCTACTTTTGACGGTCTGTAGGTTTGATAACTAAGGCGAATCAGGCTCACCACAAATACGCTGCGGAATTCCAGCGTATTTGCGGTTGACAGCTTGATAAATAGAGGCCAAAGTCTATTTGTTACCACAACATTGTGAACACAAGAGCACTAACTTTTTACTTTCAACTCGTAATACGAGTGAATAACAAAAAAATTACTTCTAGTGGTTTTAATGGTCAAAACGCGAGCACAAACTACCACTTCACTGGTTATCTGGCAGATAGAATGAAAGTTAGTTATATATTGTACAAAAATACCATTATATATATATATATATATATATATATATATATTTATGAATAAATTGAAAATATTCTTCTACGTGCAAAACAATGGAATGTGAAATATTCATATTTTAAATTGTGTTTGCGCACGTAGACGCAATCGGGTTTGCTCGTGAGTTTGGTGTTAGGGTCTTCTCCAATTTTTTTTGCTCCATTGACATCAATGGGGGAATAGGTTATTGTGCAATCCAGATAATGATATTAAAGTCTTAAGTCCAGATTACAAGTGGAGCTCAAATTACCGCTCCCACTCGAGCATTAACTGTGCTAGAAGTACGTTTTTTTGCGCTCGCCGGATTGCACTCATAGGAGTCCATTTATTAAGCAGTGGATGCTGCTACGGATCCCCATCAATTCAGTTTCACATGAAACGGAACTTAAGAAGCAGTGGTTATAAGACCGCTGCTCCTTAACTTCTTCACCACATTTTAGGTGGCGGAATGAATTCATCCCGATCCAATTGGGAGGAATGACAGCCCCTGCAAGTGGTCGATTAGCTGCCAGTGAGCAAGGGACAGCATTGCACAAGCATTCCATCAGAAATGCTTGTGCAATGTTAAATGCTGAGAGTGTATGCTGTCGGCATTTAACCAGTTCGAGCAGACATTTCCGCTCGACCAATTCATAAATCTACCCCATATTATAAGATGAAAGTAAAGTTTTTTGCTTGCGTGCTAACCCAACCCGCGAATAAAATATGAACTTATAATATTGCATGTATGTTCACATAATCCCCCTTAGAAGTCGATGGAGCAAAAAAGTGGGGAAAAAAATAACACCCCATTCTCCTGATCCCAAATTCTCAAATGTGCTAGCCCGACATGAAAATATGAATATTTATCGTTCCAATGTTCATCAAATAGAAGAATATGCTCTATTTATTCTAAAATACATATTTCTACATATATCTGATGTTTTGTGCTACAATTTATATCTATACCTGTATATATATATATATATATATATATATATATATATATATATATATAAATATATATAGGCAAAAGAAGAGTGCACTCACCAGGACTTTTCAAAACTTTATTCCAAATATGTGAATGTTTTCGGGGCTTTAGCCCCTTCCTCAGACATACAAATTACTAATGTGCAAAAACCTACACAAGACACCCTTAAGTTAAGCAAGGCCATCCAATCACACGCTCTCCAGGGTAGGGTGCCACCCACCTAGTGACCACCCCCACCCTAGCAATGTGTGGGAAAAGCTCAACTATTACAATATAATATAAAATAAAATAAACAAAAACTAAAATACAGCAGGATTATCAATCAACAGATAAACAAATGGATCTGTTTGCATAGTTAAGTACATGGTTGAATCGACATACATGTATTGCAAAGAGTATATACCCAGTATGAGTCAGTCAGGAGCAAGTAAATGTCATAAATCCCAGTTGGTGAAGCATATCATAATATATCATAATGTATAACAGAGGTTGTGTCCCATCCTCAACAGACAAGCCAAGCAGAGAGTATGATGAGCACCTCATCTGTACTCCACTTGGTACTTCCATGGTGTCCCGTGCAGGACCAGAAATCTGTTCTCCCTCTGAGCCTGAGCCCGAACTGTCCACAGTGTTCAGGTGTCATGGTTGTTGGTAGCATTGGCGTCTGGGCCTGGAGTAGTGGCCCCTCTGTCTCTCTTGTCCTGTCTGTAGCCATCTGTAAACCCTTTTATCTCAGCCAGATCCTGCTGTATCATTGGACTTCTGTATCATTGGACTTCACCTTTTAGATGAAAAGACCAAGAAAAAGAACCATTATGTCCGATGTACTGATTCCAGATGGAGACGGGTGCTGTAGCCAAAGTTCAAATAGAAATGTTCAAATAGGACAAGCACTCCAGATAACAAGTCACAAGTGCCTTGGGTGCAACAGATAGAGTTGCAGAGGAAAAAGAAGAGTGCACTCACCAGGACTTTTCAAAACTACTCATTTGCTTGATACTCGACATGGTTTGTCCAGCGCCGCCTACACTGATTTACTGTTTCGCTGCGGTCTCCAGATTGTTTTGTAGGTTGCCATGGCAACTGTCCCGTTAGCTATGTTGTTTGAATTAGCAACGCTCTTTCCCAGTTTTTCTAGACGCTCATTTAGCATCTGATACTGCCCTGGCTCGCTCACCCTCATAGGATTATTGTGTTGCCGACATGTAGAGGTTAGCTTTCCCCGGTTTGTCACAATATTTAGTTGCATTATGGATTGTTATATAACCCTTATGTCTGCGCCCCTATGGATCCTATGTTGTCTTGATTGATATGATTTCGCTGACACAATATAATAACTTTATTGTTACTTTTGCCTTTGATGTCCTTTTTGTCTTTATGTAATTGGGAGCGCCTGAGCCTTTCTGCTCATCATACTATCTGCTCAGCTTGTCTGTTGAGGATGGGACACAACCTCTGTTATACATTATGATATATTATGATATGCTTCACCAACTGGGATTTATGACATTTACTTGCTCCTGACTGACTCATATTGGGTATATACTCAGGGTCGGCTCCAGAACGAATGAAATGGGGGGGCATTTTTTTTCACGAGGGGGCACGCATTTAAAAAGCATGTATGAGAGTCAAAATAAGAGCAGACCTACTGTGGCAGTCCAGGGGTTACATTTATCAGATCTCTGGCTGTGCAGGAGTTAGATTTGTTTATATTTCTGGAAGTGCAGCGGTTACATGTGTCATATCTCAAGGAGTATAGGGGTTACATTTATAAGATGTCTGGCAGTGCTGCAGCAGTTACATTTACCAGATTTATGGCAGTGCAGGGTTTACATTTGTCATATCTCAGGAATGTCTCCCACATATGACACAGCCAGTGTCAGACGCGGTCATAGGATTGAAGGTCCGGATTGGTCGATCCAGTCAGGTGACGAAGACACGTACATGCTGACAGTGAAGACGCTGAAGCCGCGCTTAGGAGTGAATCAATACTCGGCTTGTAGTGCCCGTAGCTGATTGCTCTGTGAGAGCGTCTACACAGCACTGGAGCCGCTTACAGCCATCAAGTCTGTTAGGTACGTTCAAGCTATCCTAATCTAACATTGGAACATTTCTTAACTGACCGGTCAGCCCTTGTTATTTTTCAGGAACTCTTTTGTCTTAACTATGACCCATTAAACTGGCTTAGGAGTAATTGGAGAAACATAGGATACCTACAAAGTGACAGTTTGTTTCCGTATATATACCTTGACTGCAGACAACTTTTTGTCTATATCTGCCACAATTGTTTGCTAAGCTAAGTCCAACAGACTATTTTACAGACCTCTTTACAGTAAACGGACTTTGCTGGATGATAATAAATCATCATTGTTCTTTCATTAACGTGCAGGCTGCCTTTTCTACAGTTTTTTAGATTTTATAGATTATCACTTGTATGTATTAGGTTTTATTAACATCGTCTCTCAGTTACAGGAGCAAACCTATGAGTGATATTATTAGTTTGATTAGTTTTATTAGATGTGGCCACATCTTATAACATTTGAATGAATGTATTTGCATATTTTGTTTCTGATTTAACACTTGAATGAATGCTTTTGCTTATTTTGTGTCTGATTTAACACTTTTAAGGAACTTTATTTATTATTTATGATTTTTTTAGCACTGTTATATTAAATGTTATATTAAACGTTTCTATAAGATAATATTTATCTTGTCCTTTTATGGTATTTCGCTACAATTTTTCATCATTTTTTACCTTTAGTGATTGATATTTATGACAATTATTTTTTAACTACTCACTACCTCTAACATATAGTATATTTCTTAGTGTATTGGATATTTGTATTTGATCTTATTTTAACTCAGCCCAGTGCGCCACTCTTATCTTTTATTGTTTTATGTACTAGTTTCTAACTGTGTTTGAGGGATCACAGTCTATACTAGAGTTGGCTTTGAGTTATTGAGGTATTAGTCCAGATCCACCATCCACTGCTTTTATCAGTGGACACTGTTTGCATGTGTAACTCTACCAATGACCCTACTAATGATCAAATAAGCTTTTACGTGACAATAAGTTTGAGTGCCAAACAGTACATTACTTGTACAGATATTATTAATGATATTTACCAGCACACACACAGTATATACAGTATGTATATACACACAAATTATTTATATATATATATATATATATATATATATACACAAACACACACATATATATATATATATACACACACACACAACACATATATATATATATATAGTGATGTCGCGAACCTAAAAATTTAGGTTCGCGAACTGCGGACTCGAACTTCCGCAAATGTTCGCGAACCGGCGAACCGGGGCGAACCGCCATTGACTTCAATAGGCAGGCAAACTTTAAAACCCACAAGGACTCTTTCTGGCCACAATAGTGATGGAAAAGTTGTTTCAAAGGGGACTAACACCTGGACTGTGGCATGCCCGGAGGGGGATCCATGGCAAAACTCCCACGGAAAATTACATAGTTGATGCAGAGTCTGGTTTTAACCCATAAAGGGCCTAAATCCACCTACATTCCTAAATTTGTTTGGAATAACGTGCTTTAAAACATCAGGTATGATGTTTGTTTCGATCAGGTAGTGTAAGGGTTATGCCTGCTTCACAGTGACAGACCAAACTCCCCGTGTAACGCACCGCAAACAACCGCAAACAGTCCCATTTGCACAACCACGAGATAGATAGATATTGATAGATAGATACATTGAAGGCAACTTCAATTAGATTACACTAGCAGACTGATGTTTCACAGTCAAAAAATATTTTTTTAAAATATTTACACTACTGTTATAACAAATATGATTGGTTGGCACTAGTTGGTAAGTGGGCCTGGCACACACGCTGGGAGGAAGGCAACTGCAATTAGATTACACTAGATGACTGATGTTTCTCAGTCAAAAAAGTTTTTATTTTAAATATTTACAATACTGTTATAACAAATATGATTGGTGGCACTAGTTGGAAAGTGGGCCTGGCACACACGCTGGCAGGCAGGCAACTGCAATTCAATTGCACTAGATAACTGATGATTCACAGTCAAAAAAGTTTTTTATTTAAAATATTTACACTACTGTTATAACAAATATGATTCATGGCACTAGTTGGAAAGTGGGCCTGGCACACACGCTGGCAGACAGGCAACTGCAATTAAATAACAATAGCAGACTGATGTAAAAGTTTTTTTCAAAAAAGTTACACTTATGTTACAACAGATAGGAGTGATGGCACTCAGGATAGAATGTAGGCACAGTATGTGCTGGCAGCCTGACACACAGGCTGGCACTATGGCAGCTGGCCTGGCAACTAAAATTAAATAACACTAGAAGAGGACTGATGTAAAAAAAACATTTTAAAAATATTTACACTAATGTTACACCAGATATAAGTGGTGGAAAAAAGAGCTATTAATCACACTATATGATGTGGGCCTGACACACAGGCCTGATGGAAAATGAAATTAGATTTACACTAGCAAAATGATTAAAAGTTTTGTTGTTTAAATTTACACTAATGTTAAGCAGATATGAGTGGTGGCTGGCACAGCAATTAACCACAGTATATGCTGTGTAAGCCTGACACACAGGCCTGATAGAAATGAAATTAGATTACACTAGCAAAATGATTTAAAAGTTTTGTTGTTTAATTTACACTAATGTTAAGCAGATATGAGTGGTGGCTGGCACAGAGCAATTAACCACAGTATATGCTCTGTGAGCCTAAGACACAGGCCTGTTAGAAAATGAAATTAGATTACACTAGCAAAATTGATTTAAAACGTTTTGTTGGTTAAATTTACACTAATGTTAAGCAGATATCAGTGGTGGCACTAATCACAGTATATGCTGTGAGCCTCACACACAGGCTGAAAGCCAGGCAAATGCGAATAAAATTACAAATAATAAAAAAAAAAAACGACTGAAGTTATAGCCCTAAAAGGGCCTTTTGGAGTGCTTGTCCTTACAGCAGAGATTAGATGAGTCCTTCAGGACTGTAGAGGACACTAAATACACTAGCCTAGCTATCTATTTCCCTATAATGTCAGCAGCAGCAACACTAAAGCTCCTCTCACTAAGAAAGCAAGATCGTAATGAATCTAAAATGGCTGCTTGCCAAGGAGCTGGGAGGGTCTGTTAGGAGTGTCTGCTGCTGATTGGCTCAAATGTGTCAGAAAGGCTGTGAGATACAGGGTCAAAGTTTCCTCAATGATGGACACATGGGGGCGAATCGAACATTGCATATGTTCGCCCGCAGCGGCGAACGCAAACAAGCTATGTTCGCCGGGAACTGTTCTCCGGCGAACAGTTCGCGACATCACTATATATATATATATATATATATATATATATACACATACACAGTATATATATAAATATAAATATATATATATATACACATACACACACATATTTATATATATATACACACATACACACGGTATATACACACACACACACACATATATATATATATATATATACACACACAAACAATATATATACACACAGTGTGTGTATTGTGTGTATGTTGTGTGTATATATATATATATATATATATATATATATATATATATATATATATATAATATATGCAAGAATCTAAAAGAACAAGCCTCTGATGAAGCGGATGTTTCCGTGAAACGCGTAAGGCCACGGCCCACCTTACGTCACTTGTGAATCACACGCCGAGCAGGAGCATTGCTATATACTGCTGTTACAACTACCTGCAGTGTTCATTTCTCTATCAGCACCTGACTGGGACTGTTAACTTCAGGAGCGGAGCGGTAAGACTAACGTCGGAACTTTCTGACATTACTACCACTACCCTCATCCTCCTTGAACCTGACAAGGGATCTTATTAACAAAGGAGACTTTCCTATCTCATTGGGATTTGCTACCAGTAACAAGTGGGGACACTTTAAGGATCCGACCGCTATAACTCACCTCATATGATTGGGGTTCCCTTTGTTGAGTAGGATTCATTCCTAATTGCTGAATACATGTAATGTGTTTTTAAAATATTAAATTGATCTGCACTATGAAAAGTGTATCTGTGCGCTTGTTCTTTTAGATTCTTGCAGCTGTACTTTATTTCACTCAATTTGGACCTTGAGTGGTATCATAACGAGCAGCACGGAGACACCAAACTACATTGGAACTTCATCACATCTGACCACCAGAAGGGACATTATCGTTTTCTCTCTCCTAATTCAGGGATACCACCCAGTGTGATAAGTACATTATTATTTTCATTGTACTATCTTCTTGTTTGTATAAATCTGATTGCTATTAAGTGGAGATCTGTTTAAACACATATATTATCAGAAATTGTGGTGCTAAGTTCTATTAACTCAGTCTATTCAAAGTCTATCTCAAGTGTGCGCAGGCCTTGGCTCCCAGTGGTGACACGTCATTTTTTGAGTTCACCCCCTGTGATCTTGCAGTTTTCATATATATATATATATATATATATATATATATATATATATATATATATATATATATATAATAAAACAACCTTGGGGACAAATAGGAGATGTTTTGAAACATGTAAATATAAACATAAGACTATTTCACTCATTGTCCCACAGCTACATTTGAAGTGTGTGTATTTGAGCACCTATAATCTGACACACATTTTACACTGATCACTGCAGATAAAGCAGGCACAATGCACACTTGTTTGTGTGTGACCTGCAGTGGGGAAACCAAGGAATTCCCAATTTGCTTCTTTATCTGTGGCTGCCAGGATATAAAGCAGCAATAGTGAAGGGATCTACTCTCACACACACATTGTTATACGGCTGTGTTTTCACAAAATTACTTCTGCCTTCCCTCTCACAGACTGTTAGCTTCTCCCAGCACTTCCTGCAGAGGTCTGATGATATCATCATCTCACTTCAGCTCTGTAGTAAGTGGGCTAGCAGGAGAGGCATTGCAAGCCCTAGGTTAACTGTGAGAGCACCAGCAGGGAAATGCAACTTTATTTGTTATCTGGTTGTAAATAGAGGAGAGTAAAAGAGATTAGCTGGGCCCTCCAGTGGCGGATCTCCAGGGTCCAGTGGCTTCAAATGGTTGATGAGACATTTGGGACCCTGGACGTTCTGTCACTTTTAAAATGTAAAAAAAAAACTAATAATAATAATTTAAATCACTTCTTTTGCCCTGGGGGCACAGAATTCCATTTGAGGGGCATTACCCCCCAATGCCCCCCCTTAGAGCTGACCCTGTATATACTCTTTGCAATACATGTATGTCGATTCAACCATGTACTTAACTATGCAAACAGATCCATTTGTTTATCTGTTGATTGATATCCTGCTGTATTTTAGTTTTTGTTTATTTTATATTATATTGTAATAGGTGGGTGGCACCCTACCCTGGAGAGCGTGTGATTAGATGGCCTTGCTACTTAAGGGTGTCTGGTGTAGGTTTTTGCACATTAGTAATTTGTATGTCTGAGGAAGAGGCTAAACCCCCAAAAATGTTCACATAAAGTTTTGAAAAGTACTGGGTGAGTGCGCTCTTTCTTTTGCCTCTACAACTCTATCTGTTGCACCCCCAGGCACTTGTGACTTGTTATCTGGAGTGCTTGTCCTCTCTATATTTATATATATATTATATCAGGGGCGTATTTAGGTTTGTGCTGCCCTAGGCACTAAAAACTCTGCTGCCCCCCCCCCCCCCCACAAGGTTTTAGGTCTATTTAACCAATAAATATTTTTTGGTCAGGGTATAATACAGACATAAATATATGTTAAAGAAGGAGTCACTCACAGGGTCTTGTATCCTTCTTTAACTGCTCTATATCTCCTTGGAGTGCACCCAGGGCACCGTGGGCTATTTTGGGCCTCTTAGCTTTACCAGGAGTGCTATTACTATTTCCTCAAATTATATATATATAAACATGATATCAAAAAAAAAAAAAAAAAAAAGCAACAAGAAAGAGGCGCCAATGGTGCAGGTCATGGAGATTTTTGGTATAACAAACATGTGCGAACACTAGGTACTCACAATATGAGAAGGGCACTCAGTTGTGCCGGTGGACACAGGCTGGGTTTTAACAGCAATCCAGCTGGCTGAACTGGGAGGCAGCTCTCTATCAGCATCCAGTGGAAGGATATCTAAAAAGGTAAAAGTAGGAATAGAGGCGCCAATGGTGCAGGTAAATGATGGTACAGGTATCACTTAATAGCCCTGTGTACACAGGGGTACTCACATTTATGGAAGGCACTCACTTGTACCTATAGAGACAGGCTGGATTTTTAGCAGCAATCCAGCTAGCTGATCCAGGGTGAGCTGGCTGGTTCGTGGGTGTGTAGAGTGTTGGTACTCTAAAGTAGCATAGCAGGGGCGGTACATATATAACACTGAGAGTGGATTTATATAAATAAATGAATTTATTTAAAACATATAAAAAGGTTTACCACTCAAAGAATATAATT
The DNA here is from genome assembly GCF_027579735.1 of Bombina bombina. NCBI lineage: Eukaryota > Metazoa > Chordata > Amphibia > Anura > Bombinatoridae > Bombina > Bombina bombina. The sequence continues at coordinate 358,317,375 of NC_069504.1, forward strand.
GGTACATCAGGAATACATGCGACGCGTTTCTCAGTTAAAAACTGTTTCCTCATGCATTGTTTTTACACAGATATTTACTCCTTATATAGGGCTATGCTACTAACAACACCCACAGCCCACCCCCAACAATTGACATGACACAGACCAATCAGAGTCCCTCATCTCAAAATGTTTCCACCCCTGGGGGTGATATGAGCACCTAAATATTTGGAGAAGGGATGTAATTTACTGTAAAATATATAGACGCCCTTGCTGCTTCTTACATTTTGTATATATGGTGTGTAAATATTTCGTAGTGGCATGGTATTTTAGGTGCCGATATTTGATGGTAACTAATGTTCGTCCAATACTGTGTTTCTAATTGGATGTCCCAGCTGTCAATCATCATGTATTAGTCGGACCTGTGCTACTTGCTTCTGATTCGTCTATTTAGCCGTCAATACTGTGTTCTATTTGGATGTCCCAGCCGTCAATCATCATGTATTAGTCGAACCTGTGCTACTCGCTTATGATTCGTCTATGTAGCCGTCAGTCAGAGATTTCTGGTCACTTGTTGCTAGTAAGTGTAGTGTCCAATGGATAGGCTAATTTCAGGCGTTGCCCCCATTTTTGCTGTCCTTAATAGTACACTACAGTGTGCGCCCATCGACGAGGAATCTTATTGGTTACTGCGTAATGTTTGTAACCGGTGTATCCCATTGGTTCTAATGCAGGTTGTTGTATTGAACAGGGATCATTATTGGTCAGCGGGTAATGTCAACAAAGAGCCCTATTGGTCAGTGAGTGAAGTCAGTGACAGTCGCCAGAGCAACGTGACCATGGCCGGATCGCTTCAAACGCTGCAGTGCACAAGGTTCAACTACTAGCTAGTACTGCTTATAAAGACAGTGACTGTGGCGGCTGGATGGATCATCCGATTGTTAGTTTTTAGCTGCACACTCTGCACACAGTCAGTGCAACAGTGACCACAGGACCGGGATTTAAATCTAAGATGAGTGAGCACCAGCCTCCATCCTCTTGCACTTACCGTTGCGTTGCGGTCACTGTACCCTGGCTGCTGCAGTGGGTAAATGAATCTGACACAGTGAGTCAGTCAGTGTAAATCGCTTATTGGATCAAATCCATGACCCATCTACTGGGGGAGGTCGCTGCAGCAGCCAGGGTACAGTGACCCGCAACGCAATGATAAGTGCAAAGCAGGATGGAGGCTGGTGCTCACTCATCTTAGATTTAAATCCCGGTCCTGTGGTCATTGTGCACTGACTGTGGCAGAGTGTGCAGCTAAAAACTAACAATCAGATGATCCATCCAGCCACTGCAGTCACTGTTTTATAAGCAGTACTAGCTAGTAGTTGAACTTTGTGCACTGCAGTGTTTGAAGCCATCCGGCCGGGTCACGTTTGCTCTTACGACTGTCACTGACTTAACTCACTGCCGGCACCCTCCTTTACTGGGAGAGTAGATTGAGGTCATGGCACAGTTAGAGTAATCCCATTTTAGACTGACTCACTGTTCAGATTTTAACCTACCCTCGGAGACCTCCTCATCACAGACTTCAGAGTTGTCCCGCGCTGCTGTCCGCACTCACGCAGAGGCAGTTAACCAGCCACACCAGGCTACAAATATTATGTGTGACTAGTGGGCGGCAGTTTCTGGGGAGGCTTCAAACCAGGGTGCCAGGGCTAAATCTTAAGGCAGCACAAGTGGCATCCATCCTGCATTATTGCCTTTTTGCTAAGAGCTAGAGCGTAACCACCATTCAGCGCTACAGACTAGAGAGGGTATAAGAGTGCTGCCCCCCAAAATTTGACGCCCTAGACACGGGCCTTGTTGGCCTAGGCCAAAATACGCCCCTGATATATATATATATATATATATATATATATATATATATATATAAAATATATATATATATATATATATATATGTACTTCCAAGGTATCAGCACTCTCTGTTCCTGTCATGGAAGTGTGGGGTGCCACCCAGCAAGTATAGTGTAAATAAAGAAAGGTTATATATAGGTATTTATATATACATAGGAATATCTATTTATAAATACTTAGAACATATTCCCCTATGTGCAGCACATTAGAATGTGAAATATTTAATGTAAATACACAGTATAACACTTTATTAAATATGAATATTGCAGAAATATGTTAGTATATGTACATATGTATTTATGTGAAAAGAAGAATAAGGAGCTAGCTCAACTGTAATATGTGATATTTTATCTACAATCCTTGAATAGAATCTTATAAATGAGGTGCATTCTGGAAACAATTTATACAAAAGGAGTATTTGAAGAGGAGTGGATGAACCAAAATAAGAGTAAATTTACATAAAATGTACTCTTTTTGCATATTACCCTACCTGTCACACACATATACATCTTTATGTATTTAGGCATCTCAATGCTAAAGCCATTTGCCTGCCCTTTTTTCTAACACCAAAGACCACGTTACTTTGAGCCTTTTTAACTTTTGTGTGCAGTATTTTATTTTAATAATTTTTATTAGGTAGTGTTATTATGATTGTAAGTGTACTTTGTAATGTATTTTTGCAACTTTTTAGTTATAAAAAACAGTTAACCAGAGCTCTGAATTTGCATTAAACATACTAGCATAAATCGTTAATGTGCTCAAGAGATCACGTTTACTATCAACACATAATACTAGAGGTAAGCCCAGTGAATGCAAACAACCACGATAACCCTTTATCACTCATGCCCGCAAATGTTTGCCCCGCACTTGTAATCTGGCCCTTAGTATTTTTTGTAATTCCTCCATTAATGCTCAGAAAGCTAACTGCCACTACATTTTCGGCTAGATTTAGAGTTGGGCGGTAGCCGTCAAAACCAGCGTTAGAGGCTAATAACGCTGGTTTTTACCGCCCTCTGGTATTTGGAGTCAGTCAGGAAAGGGTCTAACACTCACTTTGCAGCCGTGACTTTTCCATACCGCAGATCCCCCTACGCCATTTGCGTATCCTATCTTTTCAATGGGATCTTTCTAACGCCGGTATTTAGAGTCGTGGCTGAAGTGAGCGTTAGAAATCTAACGACAAAACTCCAGCCGCAGAAAAAAAACAGTAGTTAAGAGCTTTCTGGGCTAATGCCGGTTCATAAAGCTCTTAACTACTGTGCTCTAAAGTACACTAACACCCATAAACTACCTATGTACCCCTAAACTGAGGCCCCCCCACACCGCTGCCACTCTATTAAATTTTTTTAACCCCTAATCTGCTGCTCCGTACACCGCCGCCAGCTACATTATCCCTATGTACCCCTAATCTGCTGCCCCTAACATCGCCGACACCTACATAATATTTATTAACCCCTAATCTGCCCCCCCCAACGTCGCCGCTACCTTACCTACACTTATTAACCCCTAATCTGCCGACCGAACCGCACCGCTACTATAATAAATGTATTAACCCCTAATCCGCCTCACTCCCGCCTCAATAACCCTATAATAAATAGTATTAACCCCTAATCTGCCCTCCCTAACATCGCTGACACCTAACTTCAAACATTAACCCCTGATCTGCCGACCGGAGCTCACCGCTATTCTAATATATTTTTTAACCCCTAAAGCTAAGTCTAACCCTAACACTAACACCCCCCCTAGTTAAATATAATTTTTTTATCTAACGAAATAAATTAACTATTATTAAATAAATTAATCCTATTTAAAACTAAATACTTACCTGTAAAATAAACCCTAATATAGCTAACAATATAAATTATAATTAATTGTAGACTATTTTAGGATTGATATTTATTTTACAGGCAACTTTGTAATTATTTTATCCAGGTACAATAGCTATTAAATAGTTCCTAACTATTTAATAGTTACCTAGTTAAAAATATTACAAAATACCTGTAAAATAAATCCTAACCTAAGTTACAATTAAACCTATACACTACACTAGCAATAAATAAATAAAATAAAATACCTACAATTATCTACAATTAAAGCCTAACACTACACTATCAATAAAATTAATTAAATAAAATACCTACAATTATCTACAATTAAACCTAACACTACACTATCAATAAATTAATGAAATACAATACCTAAAATAAATACAATTAAATAAACTAACAAAAGTACAAAAAAATAAAAAGAACTAAGTTACAAAAAATAAAAAAAAAATATTACAAACATTAGAAAAATATTACAACAATTTTAAACTAATTACACCTACTCTAAGCCCCCTAATAAAATAACAAAGCCCCCCCCAAAATAAGGTAACTATTAAATAGTTCTTAACTATTTAATAGCTATTGTAACCTGATAAAATAAATACAAAGTTTGCTGTAAATTAAATATTAATCCTAAAATAGCTACAATAAAATTATAATTTATATTGTAGCTATATTAGGGTTTATTTTACAGGTAAGTATTTAGATTTAAATAGGAATAATTTATTTAATAAGAGTTAATTTATATAATAAAATTATATTTAACTTAGGGGGGTGTTAGGGTTAGGGTTAGAATTAGCTTTAGGGGGTTAAAAAATTTATTAGAGTAGCGGTGAGCTCCGATCGGCAGATTAGGGGTTAATACTTGAAGTTAGTGTCGGCGATGTTAGGGAGGGCAGATTAGGGGTTAATACTATTTATTATAGGGTTATTGAGGCGGGAGTGAGGCGGATTAGGGGTTAATAACTTTATTATAGTAGCGTGGCGGTCCGCTCGGGCAGATTAGAGGGGTTAATAAGTGTAGGCAGGTGGGAGGCGACGTTGAGGGGGCAGATTAGGGTTAATAATATAATATAGGGGTCGGCGGTGTTAGGGGGCAGCAGATTAGGGGTACATAGCTATAATGTAGCTTCGCCGTGGTGTACGGAGCGGCAGATTAGGGGTTAATAATAATATGCAAGGGTCAGCGATAGCGGGGGCGGCCAGATTAGGGGTTAATAAGTGTAAGGTTAGGGTGTTAGACTCGGGGGTTCATGTTAGGGTGTTAGGTGCAGACTTAGGAAGTGTTTTCCCGGCATAGCAAACAATGGGGCCGCGTTAGGAGCTGAACGCTGCTTTTTTTGCAGGTGTTAGGTTTTTTTTTCAGCTCAAACAGCCCCATTGTTTTCTATGGGGGAATCGTGCACGAGCACATTATTGGAAGCTGGCCGCGTCCGTAAGCACCGCTTGTATCGAGAGTTGCAGTGGCGTTAAATTATGCTCTACGCTCCTTTATTTGGAGCCTAACGCAGCCATTCTGTGAACTCTAAATACCAGTGGTATTTAAAAGGTGCGGGGGAAAAAAAGCATGCATAGCTAACGCACCCCTTTGGCCGCAGAACTCTAAATCTAGCCGTTTGTTTCCAGAGCTAAGAGAGTCAGGGTATTGTTCAGAATGGATAGCCTTGCTCGAACTAAAAAGAGCTTTAGGGGAAATTCTGTTTTCAACAAAGAAGAAGATAATATCCATGTAACATTTACACAGAGCTCTAACCTTTTAAATTAATTAATAAATAAAACAAACATGCAGATACATGATAAGAAATCCCTTGGTGAAATATAAAAGACTTACTGTCCTTAGCAGATAAGAAACACTGTAATCACATTAAACTAACATTAACCAATAAACATGCTTCATTGTGCTAAGAAACAAACTGTGTCCTATTTGTTATCTCAAGATGAGTGCCTAGTGATTAAGTTTGTGGGATTTAGATAAACTAGGTGTTTCTATGAAACATATCAAGTAAATTTTGCCATATAAAACATAGGGGATAGATAGATGTTTGTAGTGAAATGCTGCCCTTTATTGAATAAAGCAGATTAATTAAATAACACATTTATTTAACCTTTATAATTGTTAACAAATTAAAGAAAGGTAAAGTATTTCCATCTGCTCTTCTTTCAATGCATTTATATAAATACATCATTCAGCAGCCAATTAGCAGCCTGTAAAATGCCTCAGGTATACTTGTGGTTTACAGGCCTAGTGGCAGCATCTGCAGAAGGGCGTTGGGGACAATAGTGTAATAATAAGTGATGCAGCCGGGTGCTTCTCCCAATATTTCTTTCTTCTTACTAAAGGTCTGAAGTTGTGGGGCATATGGCCGGCATAAAGTAGACTTTAAAGGGGCAATATACCCTACATTTGTCTCCACTTTAATTTGTTCCCAATGATACATTTTACCTGCTGTAGTGTATTAAACCCTTAACCTAACCCAATGTTGTACCACATAACGTACATATATGTCGCAGCTTTAGGAAGCTCCAGTAGTCTCAGCTGTAAAATGACAACTGAGTGCTGCTATTCCTGAGCTGCAGGTACTGTCTGTAACAATCTTCTTCAGTGCCAGTGGGAGGTGCGTGAGGGAGGTGAGAGAGGGAGGTAGGTGGGTGGGCAGCACAGAGGCGAAGGGGGGAAAAGGGAGGGAGTGGAAGTAGCCCTAAACTGCAGAAACTAAAGTTTGGAAGGGAGAGGGAGGGAAAAAAAATCGAGAATCAGGGTGGGGGACCTATAGTAGCGATCGCGGTGAGGGGGGACTGCTACAATACAGAAAAAAATACAAAATATTAAATAAATAAATACAAATACAACTGCAAACTGGGTATTGGCAGACAGTTTGCCAGTACCTAAGATTGCAGACACCATTGGGGAGGGGAAAGGGTTATAGAGCTGTTAGGGAGAGATCAGGAAGGTGGGAGGGTAAGTGGGATCCTACACTGCAGAAAATACATAAATACAATTTTTAAAAAAAGCCATAAAACAAAATCCGACAGACTGTCTGTCAGTACCTAAGATGGTGGTGAGGAGTGTGGGGGGTGGGGTGGAAAGAGCTGTTTGGGAGGGATCAAGGAGGTGGGGGGTGTCAGGTAGGAGGGTAGGAATCTTTACACTAGAATACTATAACCCTTGCCAGCTTACTAATTAACCACCTTTCACTTCATGAAATTTCAGAAGTATGGTGCGCGAGCTGCAATTAGTGTCCTTCTAATTACCAAAAAGAAATGGCAAGGCCATGCATAACTGTTATTTCTGAACAACAGGGATCCCCAGAAAAACTTTTAAATCCATTTATGTATAACATGCATAAGTGATCATGTAAATAATTTCAGATAGAAGCACAAGGTTTTTTAAAATGATTTTTTAATCTATATAATCACATTTATCGGTGAAACAGTGGCAAGAAATACTTGGGGTTATCCACTAAAATATATATATATATATATAAATATATAATATAATATATATATATATATATATATATATGTGTTTATATAGTTTTGATAGGTAAATAAAAAAGTCTATGTTTCTGTTTAAACGGAGTGATAGCAAAAATGCTAAAAAATTCTTCAGGATTTTGGGCAAGATTTTCTTTGCAATACCCAGAAGTGAAGGGGTGAATTGTTTACAAATAGCTACTTTTATGGGTTTTTGGCCTTTAATATAGCTGATTTTGCCTGTGTTATTCCTATCTCTACTAAAAGTCTCTATACTTAAGTATTGGGCAATGGTTTACAGACAGAGATTAAATAAAGATGCATGTGTGTGTAAAGATAATTATAACATTAGGATATCTGCTTTCGGGGCTGATTAACCACTCCCTGCCCTGACTTGAGCCATTCCCTCTTCGAGCTTCTTCTGTGTTTTACCCAGATTGTGCTATTGATTTTCCCTCGGTATAATCCCCTTTTGTTTTGGAGCTTGGTTGTCTGATTTTTCAGTTTTTTAGACCCCTTTGCTTGGACGTTGCCTATGCCTTGCCCTCATATACCTATTCCTAGCCCCAGCATGGGCTCTCAGCCTAAGCCACAGTCTGAAAGACATGCCTGCTTCAAGTATGTAAAAGCCTCAGAAGAAACCTGCCTTGGCCAAGCCTCAGTGGTAACCTATCTCTGACAAACTTAATCAGTGACCTGCCTTCTGCCAAGCCTCAGGGTTATAGGCGTTTTGTCAAATTCAACAGGTACCTGTCTATGGCAAATTCAGCTGTAGCCTGTCTTGTGCTCCTGCTGTACCAGTTACTAGTTCTAAGTTCCAGCAATACCTGAATTCAACCTTTCTAGTATCCTGCTCAGAAATACTGTGGAGCTAGCATCTTGCTCTGAGTTCATGTGTTTTCAGCAGCACCTGCATTCAGTGTAGCCTGTTTCCTGTTTTGTGCTTCTGCAGCATCTAAATACTGCTTGTATTCAGTTATTGCATTACCACAGTATTAATAAACTTTGTCTCTCTCTGACTACTGTCATTATAATAAAAAATAAACCAATTTCTCTAGCACCATTTGTCAAACAGAACCCTAAGGCCTTAATGATCAATACAAAAACAACTAAGAGAAGTTTAAAAAAGCATACAATGTAGCACTCAATTCCCTCAGAAATAATGTGGTTGCATACATCACTATATAATTTTTAAAATTAAACTTTATTGACAATAATTAAAAATGGGTGAACTTAAAAACAAATTGCTAGATACAGATTGGTAATTTGGATTGAATTTCTTAACAGGTAACTTGTAGAGCTGAATCAATTCCATACAAGGAAGGATACCCTATAAAATATCAAGTGTCTAATCCTCCTCACTAAATGGTTAGGAAAGTCACAATAATAACTGCTATGTGATATTATAGTTTGGCCAGATGTGTGTTGAGGGTTGTATTAGTGTGCTTGGGTGCAAACATAAACCATCAACTGGAGCATGAATCTGATAGAAGTAATGCACAGAGCCGTTCCCAGAATTAATAAATGTGGGAAGTAAGTGTACCCATAAATCTCATAGTTCTTATAATGGGCCAAAATTACAGGCTCAGTTGCATATACACTCTAAGTGAATGCTAATATTCCAGATGTTTTAAATAAAGCTACATAGGGGTTTCCCACAAGCAGATTATGCCGGCAGATGTTTTTGGTCACAGACACTAATGTGACCTACATTGCTTATAATTGATAAAGCACACAATGGGGTTAATTCTAGTAGGTATGTAAAGGTTACTGCTATAGCACTTAAGGAGCAGGTTAGAAACCGCCATCTAGGAAACTACAGATTAATACAAATAATTTTGTGGAGATATGGATGTGGTAGTTAAATATTGTATGTAAGTGTTCCACAAATCTCCTGATTACACATAGAATTACACAGAGACTTATAGTTTCAAACTGTACTAATGCATATAGTAATATAGCTAAAAATAATAACATCACCTATGACATCAGTAGTGACATACCCATGGTAACATCCAACACAGAGAAATTGTATTTTCTAAATTATCAGTCACTAGTGACATAATCTATGGCATTAATAATGAATTAACCCATGACATAATTATTTTGCGTTCACAAGAACTCCGCTATAATTAAGCTTTTTGCACTAGTCGGGTTGCATTCATATTGCAAGTTCCAAAAAAATTATTTTTCGCAAGTGATAATCTGAATAGAGAGAAACAAAAACTAACAAATTTTTGCATGCGCATACATGTTATCCACTATAAAAATCAATGGAAAGAAAAGAAAAAAACTCGAGATCGAACAAACGCCATTGCATTTTCCGCATTCCCCTTAGAAATCAATTGGAATTAAAAAATAAAAAAATAAAAATAATACTCATTGTGCAAACATAGCATATTCACATTAGGAAATTTTAAATATTTACAGTAAATACATAGTTAAAATAGGAGGATGTGGTATAATATATATATATCATTTATAGTATATATAGTATATAGATATACTACACACATTGTTTAATGTGATTGCAATTGAAGCTATCGTGTTTTACTTATAATATTGTTATCACTACATGTAGCACAACGTGTTCAATATTAATGTATGGATAGATATAATATTAATATAGGTCACCTTTCCTACAGTATAATCTCAATATTATAAGTAAAACAGGAACGCTGCAATAGCGCTCACAATATATGAAATATTAAGTATTGCAAATGTGCAATCACTTTCTTAAAATAAGTAAGAAAAAACATGCTTAAGGACAAATACAGGTAGCCCTCAAGTTTACCGCCGGGGGTTAGGTTCCAGAAGGGAATGGTTGTAAATCAAAACCGTTGTAAATTGAAACCCAGTTTATAATATAAGTCAATGGGAAGTGAGATGGATTTAGGTTCCAGGCCCTTCTCAAAATTGACATAAGTAACCTATAATACATTATTTTTAAAGCTTTTGAAATGAAGACTTTAAATGCTAAACAGCATTATAAACATAGCAAATAATCATACAACACAGACTATATAATTAAACTAAGTTTAATGAACGAAAAACATTTGCTAAAACAGTATTATAACATAATAAAATAGTCACACAAACACAGAAAATGATAATCAAAACTAAGTTTAATGAACAAAAACATTTGCTAACAGCACCTAATAAAATAATTACACAACAGACTGCATCATCATCAAACTAAGTTTAAATGAACAAAAATGTTTTTTACTTGCATTTTTCTGCAAACAGTTCTCTGCATTGTTAGCATGCTAGATAATATTGGGTCTGCACCTATTATATGCATTTCAATCTGCAGTGATTATTAAGCAGGGGTTAGGGCACCCTCACCTTCAAGCAGCTGGACAGGAAGATAATAGGGAATGGCTGCTAAAAACTTGTTGCTCAATAGGTCTGGTCTGCTCTGTGTACACAGATCAAATTTCAGACCTGCTAAGCTTGCATTACTTTGCTACAAACAAAAGCGGACAGCTCCACCTACTGGCTATTTTAATTAGTGCACTGCTTTTCAATGCATTTCAATAGCATTCACATGACTGGGAAAAAAAGGTTGTTCTTCTAGAAACGGCGCAAATTGAAAACCGGTGTAAAGATTTTTACAATCATGCCTAAAGTTTACATACATATTCTAACATTAATACCTTACAAATTTTATACTGTACATTAAACAGCGTGCGCACCTGTTGATACACAAGTCCTGGATACACTTACTTTAAAGCCATTTTAAAGTTAAACATTCATCAAAATTAGCTTGGAGTTATTTTACCAGACCTTGACTTTGTTTACCAATCTTTAAATGCAAAATTAAACGCTCTACATCACTGACAATAAACCAAATGAATGGGATTATAAAAGTATAATGTAATACATTTTACCAGTGAGCTTAGTCAGAAAGTCATTGTGTACAACAGCTTAGCAAGACACTAACAGCTTAACAACTGGATAATCTATCAAAACAGATACATTAAATCTGCTTTAAAACCAGCGTGTAACATTACTGGGTATCAAGGTTATACATTTTAACCAGACACGTAAAAACTGTCAAAAAAATCAGCCGGCAGCAGGTTGAGGACGCCATCCTTAGCCTTGTAGCTAAAGTAACTTATGCGATGGAGACACACGGGGACCTCAAATCCAGTTATTTGCTTGTGATGCAGACTGCTAGCCTTTATAAAGGAAAAAGAGGGATCTGCACTGGCTCTTCAAAGAATCCTGCAGCAACATTGCTGTATATACAAAAGAAAGCTTAAAAATCCAACTCACACTGCTCCAAGCGTTACTTAAAAATGAATCTGCTTAAGCCATGAGATGTTGTTGGAGAGAACAATGGAAAATTAACATTTTAATTACCTTATCTCTTCTATAACCCACTGGAGTGTAATTTTCTTCTACAGGCTGTGTTAACCACAGCTTGGCCTTGAGGCCAAAATCCTTATCAGAATAGGTGGGGATACAACAGGCTAAGCAACTAATTCAAATGCCAATTTGAGGGTAATGGAAATGCTTGTAAACAATTTAATACACTCCTGCAGGTAAAGTGAATCATTAGTAACAAATTAAAGGGGTGAAAAAATTTGAGTAAACTGTCCCTTTAACCCCTTCACCCAAAATGACATAAATATATAAACGTTGTGCAGTACTTTGGCTATCGTACCATACAACTTATATATACGTCATCGCTTCAGGTTGATGCTCTCAGCAATCTCGGCTGTTAAGTTTTTTTTTTTTTTAAAGGGACAGGAAGGGATGGGGAGCTACACTATGGAAAAAGGGGTAAGGGGGGCCATAAAATAAAGATTGCATGTGGGGGACACACTACGTTTACGGAAAAGTAAAAAACAAATAATAATACAGCAATATATAAAAACAAGCAAAAAAAACGTTCTTCAGGTACTGGCAGATAGCTGCCAGTACTAAGATGGCAACAATAGTTAGGGGACCCCGTCGGAGGTTTGGGGGGGGATCAGGGGAGGTTTGAGGGTTAGGTCAATCCTACACTGCAGAAAAAAAATAAAGATTACTACAAAAAAGTTTATATTTTTTTTATTGCAGACTGTACTTAAGATGGTGGTGACCAGTGGGGGGTGGGGGAGAAAGAGAGCTGGGGGTTGGGGCAATGTCAGGTAGAAGGCTAATCTCTACACTAAAGCACTTAACCTTTTAAGCTACATAATTAGCCCCTTCACTGCCGGGAATAATTGAAGTGTGGTGCACAGCTGCAATTAGTGGCCTTCTAATTACCAGAAAGCAATGGCAAAGCCATATAAGTCTGCTATTTCTGAGCAAAGGGCATCTCAGAGAAACTTTAACAAACATTTGTGCCATGATTGCACAAGCAGTATGCAAATAATTTCTGTGAGAAACCCAAACGCCTAGATTACGAGTCTTGTGTTAGCCTTAAAAAGCAGCGTTGAGAGGTCCCAACACTGCTTTTTAATGCTTGCTGGTATTTACAAGTCTTGCAGGTACAGGTGTACCCGCTCACTTTTTTTCAGCAATTTTAACATACCGCAAATCCCCTTACATCAATTGCGTATCCTATCTTTTTAATGGGATTTTCCTTACGCCGGTATTATGAGTCTTGGAAAAACTGAGCGGTTACAGCCTCTCCCTAACACATTTAAAAGTCAGTAGTTAAGAGTTTTATGGGCTAACCGCCGTAACATAAAACTCTTAACTAAAGGGCTAAAAAGTACACTAACACCCATAACTACCTATTTAAGCCCTAAACCGAGGCCCTCCCCATATCGCAAACACTTCAATAAAGTTTTTAACCCCTAATCTGCTGACCGTATATTGCCGCCACTGTAATAAATGTATTAACCCCTAAACTGCCGCACTCCCGCCTCGCAAACACTAGTTAAATATTATTAACCCCTAATCTGCCACCCCTAACGTCGCCGCCAGTATACTACATTTATTAACCCCTAAACCTAAGGCTAACACTAACACCCCTCAACTTAAATATAATTTAAATAAAACAAAATAAAATTACTATTATTACCTAAATAATTCCTATTTAAAACTAAATACTTACCTATTAAAATAAACCCTAAGCTAGCTACAATAAAACTAATAGTTACATTGTAGCTAGCTTAGGGTTTATTTTTTAAACTACCTAGCTAAAATAAATACAAATTTACCTGTAAAATAAACCCTAATCTAAGTTACAATTACACCTAACACTACACTACACTATAATTAAATTAATTACAATTAAATTAAATAAACTAAAGTACGAAAAACAACAAACACTAAATTACAGAAAATAAAAAAATAATTACAATTTTTTTAACTAATTACACCTACTCTAATCCCCCTAACAAAATAAAAAAAATAAAAAAAAATAATAAAAATCCTACCCTATACTAAATTACAAATAGCCCTTAATAGGGCCTTTTGTGGGGCATTGCCCCAAAGTAATCAGCTCTTTAACCTGTAAAAAAAAATACAATACCCCCCCAACATTAAAACCCACCACCCACACACCAACCCTACTCTAAAACCCACCAATCCCCCCTTAATAAAACCTAACACTAACCCCTGAAGATCACCCTACTTGAGACGTCTTCACCCAGCCGGCACAAGTGGTCCTCCAGAGGGGCCAAAGTCTTCATCTGATCTGGGCAGAAGAGGGACATCCAGATGGCCAGAAGTCTTCATCCATGCGGCATCTTCTTTCTTCATCCATCCGGAGCGGAGCGGGTCCATCTTAAAGCCAGCCGACGTGGAGCATCCATCCAGACCGACGACTACCCGACAAAATGACGGTTCCTTTAAATGACGTCATCCAAGATGGCGTCCCTTGAATTCGGATTGGCTTGATAGTATTCTATTAGCCAATCGGAATTAAGGTAGGAAAAATCCTATTGGCTGATGCAATCAGCCAATAGAATTGAGCTCGCATTCTATTGGCTGATTGGAACAGCCAATAGAATGCGAGCTCAATAGAATGCAACCTCATCAATAGGATTGAACTTTCCATACCTTAATTCCGATTGGCTGATAGTAATCCTTCGGCCCCTCTGGAGGACCACTTGTGCCCGGCTGGGTGATGACGTCTCTCAAGGTAGGGTGATCTTCAAGGGGGTAGTGTTAGGTTTTATTAAGGGGGCATTGGGTGGGTTTTAGAGTAGGGTTGGGTGTGTGGGTGGTGGGTATTACTGTTGGGGGGGTATTGTATTTTTTTTACAGGTTAAAGAGCTGATTACTTTGGGGCAATGCCCCGCAAAAGGCCCTTTTAAGGGCTATTTGTAATTTAGTATAGGGTAGGGAATTTTATTATTTTGGGGGTATTTTTTATTTTATAGGGGGATTAGAGTAGATGTAATTAGTTTAAAAAAATTGTAATTAATTTTTTATTTTCTGTAATTTAGTGTTTGTTATTTTTCGTACTTTAGTTTTTTTTATTTAATTGTATTAATTGTAGTTAGTTTAGGGAATTGATTTAATTAGAGTGTAGTGTTAGGTGTAATTGTAACTTAGGTTAGGTTTTATTTTACAGGTAAATTTGTATTTATTTTAGCTAGGTAGTTATTAAATAGTTAATAACTATTTAATAACTATTTGTACTAGTTAAAATAAATACAAAGTTGCCTGTAAATAAAAATAATCCTGAGATAGCTACAATGTTAACTATTAGTTATATTGTAGCTATCTCAGGTTTATTTTATAGGTAAGTATTTAGTTTTAAATAGGATTAATTGATTTAATTGTAGTAATTTTATCAAGATTATTTAAATTAGATTTAAGTTAAGGGGGTGTTAGGGTTAGACTTAGGTTTAGGGGTTAATATATTTAATAAAGTGGTGGCGACGTTGGGGGGCGGCAGATTAGGGGTTAATAATTGTAGTTAGGTTCCAGCGGCGTTGGGGGGTGGCAGATTAGGGGTTAATAAATATAATGTAGGTGTTGGCGATGTTAGGCGGCAGCAGATTAGGGGTTCATTAGTATAATGTAGGTGGCTGGCAGTGTCCGGAGTTGCAGATTAGGGGTTAATAATATAATGCAGGTGGCAACGATGTTTGGGGCTGCAGATTAGGGGTTAATAAGTGTAAGATTAGGGGTTGTTAAGACTCTGGGTTCATGTTAGGGTGTTAGATGCAGACATAAAATGTATTTCCCCATAGGAAACAACTGTAATACCAGTGTTGTTTGTAGGTGAGCCGATGAGCTGGAACTGAGCGTTTAGCAACGCACAGCCTTACCGACAAAAGTTGTAATCTACCCCTAAGTTTTGAAAAAAAAATGGTTTATTTGATGACATTTGGCGGCATGAAATATATCAAAATGGGCCTAGATCAATACTTGGGTTGTCTACTTAAAAAATATATATAGATTTTAAGGTAAAATAAAACACAAGGCTCTATTTCTGTTTAAATAGAGTGATAGCAAAAATGCTAAAAATGCTCTGGTATTTTGGGCAAGTTTTTGTCTGGAAGTCCTGGTAGTCAAAGGGTTAAGTAATGCTTGGAGCATTGAGATGGATTTCAAACTTTCTTCTCGTACACAGCAATGCTCTTGCGGGATGCTTGGACAGTCTGTACAGATCCTCTTCTTCTTTGTAAAGCCTAGCAGTCTGCATCACCGGTGCTCATTCTAATAGGTGTCACATAGCAACAATCTAACCACAGCTGCTTTTAATCACACTGTAGCCTACAAAGTCAAAGCACATCTAACCACACACAGTGACAACGTACCTCTCAGCTGTCCCCGGCCACCATGATGTGATAATACTTGTACCCACCAATGCCTAGTTTAGATGATCAATAATCAGCGTGCAGCTTTGACGTTGCCTCTTTGGTCTTGACCCTGTGTCTGAGCTGTGGTTACATGCAGAAGAGAGCTGAGGACTGGTGGTGTGAAACAGTGGCTCAGACAAACGGGGGTTAGGGAGAGACTGAGTACAGGCACCATCTGCACAGATTTCTACTAAGCCAACTGTACAGAGTCTGGCAAATAATGGAAGCAGCGGTGCTGGCATCAATATGTGTCCTCAGACACTAGCAGCATAACATGGTGGTTTCTGCTGCCTCATTTAAAAAAGATGGCCACTTCCTGTGATCCCATGTTACACCTGACCACACAACTGGCCTGTCCTACAATAAACAGGGCTAGATCACATGCAGAGGACAGAACCCATACTGAAGAGCAGATCCTACTGGCTTCAGGGATGCCCTGCTCTCCGCCCAACACAACCCCTTTGCATCTAAGAAGTTCACACGTGGGAAACACACAGCACTGCATTTGAAAAGTTGAAAAAAAAAAAACATTTTAAAAAAGTTTCAAAAATTATTTTGCAAATATATTATATATATATATACACACACCACATACACATACCTGGTATATAATAAAATATGCATACACATTAGCACAAAGGTTTTTTTTTTTCTTGTTTTTTTGTTTGAGCTAAATAAAAGGATTGCATATGATTCTTCAGCAGGTATATGCATAAATAAGGGGCTATATCAATCAACATTTTCCTATTTTTATGTTTCAGTCTGGCAGCATTTTCTATTTCTGAGTATTCAATTAAAAAAAAAGCCTAAAAAAAACTACAATAAATTTTAAATTAAGAATTCTTCATGTATAGCCCACTTGTTGCTGATCTTCCATATTCCTACAGTGTATAAATTGGGAGCATGTTTGGGATTATAATATGTTGGGATTAAATTAAACTTCTATGGCACAGTGCAAAGGTTTAGTAGGTTGTGTATAAATATATATATAATATATATATATATATATATATATCATCTGGGGGTTGTCATGTTCTTTGTTAAGAGAATTGCTCGTATTTCGGGGCTGGAATGACCTTACTTGGCGGGTAAGACTGATTATACTTCAGGAAAGTTTTCCTATGTGAAAAGCACATTGGTCTACAAGAGTTTGCTTCTGGGTGGTAAATCGCCATAGAACTAGCTGATGAGCTGTTGTTCGTTCCTGGTAGAGCGCTTCTATCTATCTATCTATTGGGTACTTATAGAGCGCGAACTAATCACCCATGAGGGTCTCAAGGTGCTAAGGGAAAGCATATAGGAGGAAGGGGAGGGGGGAGGGATGGGCATTCTGTCATAAATATTTGGGTTCGCGAACGGCGAACGCGAACTTCCACAAATGTTCGCGAACGGGCGAACCGCCATAGACTTCAATAGGCAGCGGAATTTTAAAACCCACAGGACTCTTTCTGGCCACAATAGTGATGGAAAAGTTGTTTCAAGGGGACTAACACCTGGACTGTGGCATGCCGGAGGGGGATCCATGGCAAAACTCTATGGAAAATTCCTAGTTGATGCAGAGGTCTGGTTTATATCCATAAAGGGGCATAAAATCAACTAACATTCCTAAATTGTTTGGAATAACATGCTTTAAACATCCAGGTTATGATGTTGTATCGATCAGGTAGTGTAAGGTTACGCCCGCTTCACAGTGACAGACCAAACTCCCCGTCTAACACACGCACTGCATTATTCTAGAGCCAAAGGGAATCACAGCACCACGACCACGACGGCCCCTGCGGGGTGGCGTGCCTCTGCCTGTCATTTTTTTTTCTCGATTAGTGGTACTATGCGTGCAAGCTACTGTGACAACAGATATGAGTGGCACTGTGCACTGGCAGAAGTTCGCAGAGTAGACGCTGTAGGCCTGACACACACGCTTGCAGACAACTAACTGCTATACAATCTATTACAGTCAATTGTATTTTTTTTAATGTACACTACTGTTACACCAGATATTAGTTGCACTGGTGTGACACTGTGCTCTGGCAGGTCCTGAAACGCACACGTGTGAAGAAAACTGACTGCTATTATTTCACAGTCGAATTTCTTTTTTTTTTAACCCCTTAATGACCGAGGGACGTATGCCATACGTCCTCAGAAAAAAATACAGTTAACGCCAGAGGACGTATGGCATACGTCCTCGGTTTGGAAAGCAGCTGGAAACGATCCTGATCACTTCCAGCTGCTTTCCAGTTATTGCAGGATGCCTCGAGGCATCCTGCAATAACAAATTTTACCCCTCCAGTGCAGAGAGAGCCACTCTGTTGCACTCTCTGCACCGGGCATCAATGGCCGCATTCGTTGGTGGGTGGGAGCTGAAGTGGGAGGCGGGTGGGCGGCAATCTATGCGGTCCTTGTGAGAGAGGGGGGCGGGATCACCGGGGGCATGCGTGCGTGCATGGGAGGAGGCGGGCGGGCGCGTGCACGGGGAGGCAGTGGGTGTGAACCGCTACACTACAGAAAAAAATGTTTTTATAAGTGGGAGAAAGGGGTGCAAAATATTTAGTACTTGGAAATCTAAGTGATCTGGGAGCGGGTGGGGGATTGGTCTTGGAGGGGGGGAAGCTACACTACAGAAAAATGAAATAAAAATAAAAAAATAAAAAATTATTTGCAAACTGGGTATTGGCAGACAGCTGCCAGTACCCAATATGGCCCCCAATAAGGCAGAGGGGAGGGTTAGGAAAGCTGTTTTTGGGGGAGGGATCAGGGAGGTTGGGGGCTAAGGGGGGATCCTACACAACTGCATATGTAAGAATATGCTAATATATATATATATATATATAATATATATATATATATATATATATATATATATAAATATATATATAAAGATACCTTTCATCTTAAGTACTGGCAGAAAGTCTGCCAGTACTTAAGATGGCGGGGACAATTGTGGGGTGGGGGAGGGAAGAGAGCTCTTTGGGAGGGATCAGGGGGTCTGATGTGTCAGGTGGGAAGCTGATCTCTACACTAAAGCTAAAATTAACCCTGCAAGCTCCCTACAAGCTACCTAATTAACCCCTTCACTGCTGGGCATAATTCAAGTGTAGTGGCGCAGTTGCATTTAGCGGCCTTCTAACTACCAAAAAGCAACGCCAAAGCCATATATGTCTGCTATTTCTGAACAAAGGGGATCCAGAGAAGCATTTACAACCATTTGTGCCATAATTGCACAAAATGTTTGTAAATTGTATTTCATTGAGAAATCTAAAATTGGAAAAATGTAACATTTTTTTTTTATTTGATCGCATTTGGCGGTGAAATGGTGGCATGAAATATACCAAAATGGGCCTAGATCATACTTTGGGATGTCTTCTAAAAAAAAAATATACATGTCAATGGCTATTTAGGGATCCTGACAAATATCAGTGTCCAATGTAACTAGCGCTATTTCGAAGAAAAATGGTTTGGAAATAGCAAAGTGCTACTTTTATTTATGGCCCTATAACTTGCAAAAAAAGCAAAGAACATGTAAACATTGGGTATTTCTAAACTCAGTACAAAATTAGAAAACTATTTAGCATGGGTTGTTTTTTGGTGGTTGTAGATGAGTAACAGATTTTTGGGGTCAAAGTTAGAAAAAGTGTGATTTTTTCTATTTTTTCCTCATATTTTATATTTTTTTTTAAAGGTAAATTATAGGATATAATGAAAATAATGGTATCTTTAGAAAGTCCATTTATGGTGAGAAAAATGGTATATAATATGTGTGGGTACAGTAAACGAGTAAGAGGAAATTACAGCTAAACACAAACACCGCAGAAATGTAAAAATAGCCCTGGTCCCAAACGGACAGAAAATGGAAAAGTGCTGTGGTCATTAAGGGGTTAATGTACACTACTGTTACAACCAGATATGAGTTTGCACTGGCGTGAGCACTGGAGGAAAACTGACTGCTATTATTTCACAGTCAAAAAAGTGTTTTTTTTTAAATGTACTCTACTGTTACACCAGATATGAGTGGTGGCACTGGGCAAGTGGGCACAGTATACGCTGTGAGCCTGACACTACACGCTGGCAGGCAGGCAACTGCAATTAGATTACACAGGAAAAAAAAAAAAAGCAGACTGATGTTCTAGCCTAGCTATCGATTTCCCTATTAAATCAGCAGCAGCTACACTGTCCCTCCTCTCACTAAGAATGCAGCTTCCGAATGAATCTAAAATGGATGCTGTCCAGGAGGTGGGAGGGTCTGGGAGGAGGGTCTGCTGATGATTGGCTGGAATGTGTCTGCTGACTGTGCGGTACAGGGTCAAAGTTTTACTCAATGATGACGAATAGGGGGGGCGGAGCCGATACAATTGCATATTTTCGCCCACCACGGCGAAACGCGATACAAGCTAAGTTCACCAGGGAACTATTCGCAGGCGAACTATTCGCGACATCACTATATTTGCAAATTTTTTATGACCCTATGGTGACGGGGGAAATCAGACATGGGCTATTTTGCCCAGTGTGTTTAGAGGAATGTTGCTGCACCTCACTGGGGTTTGTCATGTTCTTTGTTAAGAGGAAAATTGCCTGGTATTTTGGGCATGGACTGACCCTTACTTGGCGGGATCAGACTGATATACTTCAGGAAAGTTTTCCTCTGTGAAAAGCACACTGGTCTAAAAGAGATGCTCATGTGTCTTAAATCATCATAGCTGATGAGCTGTTGTAGAGCGCTTCTGTGTTCGTATGGATATATATATATATAATATATATAGTATATATATAATATATATATATATATATATATATATACAAAATAAGTATGATGCTACATATTGGAGATATAGGGGCTGTCCTGGTTGCAAGCCGTTTCCCTCTTTAGGGAAGAAATAGCTAATTTTAAAGCTAAGGTAAGTTACATGGCTGTTACCTATAAAAAACTGCCTCAGAAAGAAACACCTCAACCCCAAGATCAATAAGGAGAGGCAAATGGATTACTTTAGGCCTGTGACATTATTCTAATAATTTGTAAATATTATATTATGGTAATAAGTGTGTGTTCTTGTATATACACATATATTCTCATATATTAAGCCTCCTGATTAGATATTATGCGGCTGCAATGCTCTATCATCTGCTTATTGTATTTTAAATATAAAAATGATAATTTATCAAGTATTTTTCTGTGTAGACAGGTAGGGTAGCGCTTCACAACCACAAGTATCTTCTATTAGTTAAAATCTCAAGGAAAGCAAAAAAATCAGCAATAGTCTGATATCTTCAAAACAACTTCAGGTAATAAATGAAAAGTACTTGATGAATATAAGAATTAAAAATTTATTTTATCTTCATTCGACAGCAAACAAATCTGGAGATGTAAGCTGAATTTTAAAAGTGTCTTTAATGCGTATAGAAAAAAAACAGCTTTGGCTGTAACGTTCTCAACCGCGTTTCTGCAGTACACAACTGTCTTTTTTAAGAGCAAATAACTTATCACTAAAAGAGCTGTACAACAAATAATGGATAACAAATCATTATTTTATACCAACCCACTCATCAAACTAAAACACATGGGAGTAAGTTTTTTTCCAATAATTAGTAACATATCCTCCACTAGAAAGGAAGGAAGAAATGTAAAAAAATAAAAAATATACAAATAACAATTGCTTTTTTATGTATAAAAAACTATGCTTTCTATTAAAAACATTATAACAAACTGCTGTATCCTTAACAAAACAGTTTTTTTTTTTAACATTGTTTCTGGTTGCAAGCATCCATATCTCTCCAATGAGAAGAACCTTTTTCTATACCCATCCCATTGAAAAGGGTACAGTGTAAGACTAATTTGCAATTTTCAATTACATTGTAAGAGGTTAAAAAATGTTTTGTAATTTACAACTAACTTTTTAAATGTTATATTCTGTGCCTGTGTGTCATGAGAAAAAAGTACTTATGTACACTTTTTCTATAAGTATAGGCCTTGCATTTCCCACATGTATAAAAGCCTGTTAGGTAATTAAAAGTAATTTGTTTTGAAATCAAACTTTTATCTTAAGAAAGGGGCTACTTCGTTTTTAAATTTTAGGTTTTCTATAAATAATTTGTGGTTTTTTGAGGAATAACAGTTTTCAAAAACTCATCACTTGCAACTATCCCCTAGATTATGAGTTTTGCGTTAACAGGGTGGTGTGGTGCTAATGAGCAGTTTATGCTCACACACTCACTTGCAGACAACGCTGGTATTACGGGTTTTTACAAACCCGGCTTTAGTCGCAGAAAAGTGAGCAGAGAGCAAATTTTAGCTCCACATCTCACCTCAATACCAACACGGCTTACAGGGTAGCGGTGAGCTGGCTAAACGTGCTCGTGCACGATTTCCCCATAGGAATCAATGGGGAAAGCCGGCTGAAAAAAACCTAACACCCTGCAAAAAAGCAGCGTAAAGCTCCTAACGCAGCCCCATTGATTCCTATGGGGGAAATAAAATTTATGTCTACACCTAACACCTTAACATGAAACCCGAGTCGAAACACCCCTAATATACACTATTAACCCTAATCTGCCACCCCCGACATCGCCGACACCTACATTATATATATTAACCCCTAATTGCTGCTCCGGACACCGCCGCCACCTACATTATATTTATTAACCCCTAATCTGCTGCCCCCAACATCACCGAACCCTACACTTTATTTATTTAACCCCTACTCTGCCGCCCCCAAATGTCGCCGCCACCTACATATACTTATTAACCCCTAATCTGCCGCCCCCAACATCGCCGCCACTATATTAAAGTTCTTAACCCCTAACCTAAGTCTAACCCTAACCCTAAACCCCCCTAACTTAAATATAATTTTAAATAACATCTAAATAAAATTACTACAATTAACTAAATTATTCCTATTTAAAACTAAATACTTACCTAAAAAAATAAACCTAAGATAGCTACAATATAACTAATAGTTACATTGTAAGCTAGCTTAGGATTTATTTTATTTTACTAGGTAGAATAGTTATTAAATAGTTATTAACTATTAATAGCTACCTAGTTAAAATAAAGACAAATATACCTGTAAAATAAAACCTAACCTAAGTTACAATAACACCTAACACTAACACTTACAAGTTAAATTAATTCCCTAAATTAACTACAATTAAATAAAATTATCTAAAGTACGAAAAAAAACACAGGAGAGGGTCTAGCCGCTCACTTTTTGAAAGACTCGTAACACTGCCGCTATGCAAGTCCCATTGAAAAAATAGGATACGCAATTGACGTAAGTGGATTTGCGTTTTTTTCGAGTCTGGCAAAAACAAGTGAGCGGTACACCTGTACCTGCAAGACTCGTAATACAGCGGGCATTAAAAAGCCAGCGCTGGGACCCCATCTCAACGCTGCTTTTTAGGCTAACGCAATACTCGTAATCTAGCCGTATATTAGCAGAAGTATTACAGAATGAGGTATCTGCAAATAAACATCCTACAATTTAAATAGGAGAAAAAGAATAAATATGGGCAATTAAAGGGACAGTCTTGTCCAATATAAACTTTCATGATTTGAAACAATTTTCCAATTTACTTTTATCACCAATTTTGCTTTGTTCTCGTTGGTATTCTTAGTTGAAAGCTAAACCTAGGAGGTTCATATCTAAATTTCTAAGCCCCTTGAAGGCTCTTCTTTCAGGGCATTTTGACAATTTTTTACCACTAGAGGGTGTTAGTTCATGTGTGTCATATAGATAACACTATGCTCACGCACGTGGAGTACCAGTGAGACAGCTCTGGTTGGCTAAAATGGATGTCTGTCAAAAGAACTGAAATAAGGGGGCAGTTTGCAGAGGCTAAGATACAAGGTAATCACAGAGGAAAATAGTTTATTTATATAACTGTGTTTGGTTATGCAAAACTAAGGAATGGGTAATAAAGGGATTATCTATCTTTTTAAACAATAAAAATTCCTGGGGTAGACTGTCCCTTTAAACATTCAGAAGTATTAGAACTAAACACTGTTTCCATATGAACTTTATTTAAAGGGTTTAATTCAACTATTGAGGTCACACAAAAAAAACCACACCAAGCTAGAGAGGAGGAAAGGTGTATAAACTCTCTTTGCACGTTGTTTATACTTTTTAAGGCTTTTGTTTCAGGTGCAGGCAGAGGAGGGTTAGTCCTGCTCATGGGCTACTGAGTTCCTGGAAGTAGTCCCATGGATCAGTAATATGGACAATGGGGAAACAACTTTTCTGCTTTGATTTTAGAATACACATCCAAAAAGTCTTGATTTGCAGAAGGAACAGCAGACTCCACATATAGAGAGCAGCAATTGTTTACACACAAGAGAGGCAGTGATCATAACAATAAGGACTCGAGCTGAGAAAGTTCTACTTTGGACCAGAGAAACTAAATCTTGCTTTCAGAGCCATAAAATATCCAGACTTACTGGTAATTTGAAAGAAAAAAAAACCCAAAAGAGATAAGCTCAGTATGGAGAACTCCTACAGACAGTATGATACATACATTCTCATTATCAATAAGGCCAGAACCCATGTTTTCTCTTGGATCAGAAAATTCAAGGAAGTAGCATATTCTTGGTACAAAAATTCTGGTCTCACCAGAGTTAATCAAAGCCAGTTTATCGATGGTACGGGAGCAAGGAAAAAAAACAAAAAAAAAACACGGTAAGGTATAGCTTGTTTTGAGGAGAGTACTTCTGGCTAAATTTACCTCCCCCCAGCCTAAATTAAGCATGGTCTTTCAGAAGTCATAAAGGGCAATTGAGTGAGGCAGAAGTGTGTATAAAGTTAGGAGACAAATGCGCAAAAGGTTGAAGAACTTTTCTTCCTGAATGTCTGTCAATCTGCATCTCAACAAGATGAGAAGTAAAAATGATTGCAGATGTCAATAAGCCATTCAGACATTCAGAAATTGTAACAGTTTTACAGTACTTGCACCTAAATTGTTGAACTCTCAATAATGAAGGCACAATTCCATTTGGGAGTTAAATAATTGAGGCACAAGCACTGTAAATACACTGTTGTGACCATGTTTGGACTTAGCATCCATTAAGGTACAACCCCGCTAAGAAAGGTGCAATCTCGTTTGAACATCTAGGCAGATACAATCTTGCAAGAGAGAGGCTTCACACTTTACAGTTTCAGTATTTTTAATATCTAGTATACTCATATGAAGGTAAAAACACAAAAAATTTATTCCAAACTTGTTTGGCATTGAAAAGACTTGTAGTAAATAAATACAGCTAAAAACACAAACAGGAGGACAGACAGGCAATGTCTAACATGTTTTGCACCCCCTACAGGCGCTTACTCTAAGACATGTTCTATTCCAAATCCTTATCCTATAAATACCCCCACCAATTACACATTAACCACTTATAGTGCACCTAAAAATCAACCTTACTGTGTCTCAAAGGGAATACAGATAATGGACACAAGATGTAAAATATAAGAACAACAAAACCTATAACAAGATTAAATGTAATATTGATACTAGATTGAACTAAATATTAACAAAAAAAAGCACAAAAAAAGGGAAAAAATTCATAAAATGACCAAAAACATTTAAAAAAAAAAACATAAATGAAAAATATACAGAAATGTATAAAAATATATTAAAAAATTGACAATACAGATATGAAGAAGATAATAAATAAATACAGGTGACCCTCGGTTTACAATGGTTTCAATTTGCGCCATTTCAGAATAATGCCCTTTTTCAGTTACGTGACTGCTATTGAAAAGCATTGAGAAGCAGTGCATTGATTAACATAGCCAGTAGGTGGAGCTGTCCGCTTGTGTTTCAGCAAAGATATGCAAGCCAAGCAAGCTGAAATTAATCAGTGTAACCAGACCTAGCTAATCAAGGCAGCTTTCAAAGGAACAAGATCTAAATCTAAACAGCCGTGAGGGGAACTTCCCTTTCTTCTTCTATCCAGCTGCTTGAGGTGAGGGTGCCTATAAATCAGTCCAGACTGGAATGCAAAGAATAGCTGCAGACCTGATATTATCTAAAATCCTAACAATGCAGAGAACTGTTTGCAGAAAAATGCAAGTAAAACAATGTTTTTGTTTGATTAAACAAACGATGTAGGCAATATTTTGCTGTAAAAATACTCTTCTTTATTGACTTAAATAAACAAAGCATTTCCAAAATAATAATAGTGCAAGACAACAATGTCTTACGCATTTCAGCTGAACAAATGTGCCATAATCATAGACCTTCCATCTATCCTAACCTCCTGCAGTTTAATATTACTCAGGTGAGTTATACAGCACACTCCCACTTAACTCTTACAGCTTTACTCAACAATTTACCTAACTGATTACTGACTCATATCATTTATTAGCTCAATATTTTATACAAAACAATCTTATGTAAACATAACATTTTAGTATATAAATAACTCTGTGAACGTATCCCTATAATCATATGAATATTCATCTAAAGAAAAAAGGCTAAGCCTTATATCGGAGACTACATAGTCATGTAATTTCTTATACTGTAATGTTTTCTCATACCATAAATACCTTATTAAACAACTTATGTAATAAACAACTTATGTAATAGTCATGTTTACTTTAGACTTTCCCTATTTTATTGAATTAGCTTGTTTTTAATATCCTATTGCTTTCAACTCTTTTTTATATATACAGTTTTATAAGATCTCCTTAAATCCATTTTACAATTTCTAACGTTATTTTTAGTATTGTATTTTAGTTAACTATTTAGATAGTCACAGTTTTTCCTATAGTAGCTCATATGTTTTGTTAGCATCTTAAATAGTGATAATAAAAGTCGTCTTGTTTTCAGCCTGATCACATTAGTATTTATCCTTAGACCAATTTAAAGTCTGTAGTTATCCTTTGTTAAAAGGCAATAACATTAGGACTTCTAACCTTATATTAACCTATTTATTTTATACTATAGACATATTGGGGCATATGTAACAGCTCCGTATGGAACTTGATGCCCCGTGTCTCTGGCGAGCCTGCAGACTCGCCAGAAAACAGCAGTTATGAAGCAGCGGTCACAAAGACCGCTGCTCCATAACCTGTCCCCCTGATCTGAGCAGGCGGACACACATCTCCGGAAATCAACCCGATCGAGTACAATCGGGTTGATTGACACCCCCCTGCTGGCGGCCCATTGGCCGCGAGACAGCAGGGGGCGGCGTTGCACCAGCAGCTCTTGTGAGCTGCTGGTGCAATGCTGAATACGGCGAGCGTATTGCTCACCGTATTCAGCGAAGTCTGGCGGACCTGATCCGCACTGTCGGATCAGGTCCGCCAGACTTTAATAAATAGGGGCCATTATATTTTGAACTTAAATTTATCATGTTTTTGTGGCTACCATTATTGCAGTGCTCTTAGTTCTCCCAGAATTATATTTCAGTTCAACTTAGATAAATAATCAGAGCTGGATCTAGAACCAACAATTTATAATGTCATGTTCTGAATTAAATCCTAGGGGCACTTGTGTTTTTAACTTAAAGATCCAATATGCCTCTTGTCTTTTCAGTTGATTGAGCCTATCCCCTCCTCTTAGTGGTTTTTTGATCATTTCTATAGCGTTCCATTTAAATTTTCTTAAATCTTGATTATGATCTTCAATGAAGTGTCTTGCCAATGCAGAGCATGACACTTCATTTTCAACATAAGAAAGGTGCTCCCTAAATCTAATCCTTACGTCTCGGGTAGTCATCCCTACGTATTGTTTTTTATGTTCTTCACATTCAGTTAGATATATTATATAGTTTGTACTACAGTTAATACAACCTATTAAATTGCATTCATCATTTGTTACATAAGACTTAAACTTCTTTGTTTTAATAATGTAGCTGCAAGCTCTACATCTATTTTTGCCACATCTATAGATTCCAAATGTTTGTAAACATGCACTTCCTTGTTCCAATGATTTACTTTTAAGTTGGCTAGGGGATAGGATATGTTGTTTATTAAACTTAGTTTGAAGATACAGTCTGTGTTGTGTTATAATTTTATTAGGTTTATAATGCTGTTTAGCAAATGTTTTTGTTCATTAAATTTAGTTTGATGATATATTCTGTGTTGTGTGATTATTTTATTAGGTTTATAATGCTGTTTAGCATTTAAAGTCTTCATTTCAAAGCTTTAAAAATAATGTATTAGGTGTTACTTATGACAATTTTGAGAGGGACCTGGAACCTAACTCTCTCACTTCCCATTGATTTGCATTATAAACTGGGTTTCAATTTACAACGGTTTCTATTTACAACCATTCCTTCTGAAAACTGAGGGCTACCTGTACACTAAACATTACTACATGATGCAATGGGAAAACATACGCAATTGATGTAAAGATAGAATTAATATAGCTAATAGATGCCAATATATGGCAACTCTACTCATCCATAAAATGCATACATACAGTATATATACACACTACACACCTCATAGCACTAACATGTATCAAAATATGACCATACTGATATTCGTGACAACCCTTTTCTCACTCCAATTTGTTCACTTCATTAACGCCATAAGCACCCACCTCAAACTGGAAAACAAATTATCATACACCATGGCCTGCTCTGTTGCTGTAACTTATCTGCTGAGTGCTGGTGGAGAGTTAAAAAAATTACCCTCCCTACCCCCACCTCACAAATTTATAAAGTATGCCATTCACTATATTAAAGCCAAACAAAAACTATGTCAAATTCATATTCCTTATGTTACTTGCCCTTGCAAATGATGAAGAGTCTAACCCTGGTCCCCCCAGCAAATTCCATTCCTAGCGCTTCCAACTAAGAAAGGCCTCTCCTTTGTGCACTGTAATATCCGCAGTTTACTACCAAAAATCGATGCACTGCAAGCTTGGTGTTTACAATACAAGCCAAAAATCATTGTGATCTCTGAATCATGGCTAACTGCAAAATACCTGACTCTGCCATTGCAATACATGGGTATTCATGCCATAGAATTGACAGAGCAAATAGAGGAGGCGACATAGTAATTTATGTTGACAATTCCACAAAGTTCACCCCCATACAAAAATCTAGCTCTGCTGCCACCTTTGATTTCCTTTCTGGCAAAATTGAGATCCCTTGCAGTAAATCAATAATTGTTGCAGGAATCTACCGCCCACCTAGCTCCCCTGTGCATTCCATTTCGGGCATAGCACAGCTCCTTAGTGAATCCATAGCTCAAAACCCAAAAAGTGAAATTTTGGTTTTTGGAGATTTTAACATTGATTGGCTGAATCCAAAAAAATAACAGTTGTCGCTCGCTGTTTAAAATCTTTGCAGCTAACGCAATTAATCTCCTCCCCAACTCGCATAAACATCAAAAGCCATAATCATACCCTGCTCGACTGGATTCTCTCCACTTCTCCCGACTGAATCCAGCAGGCAGGTGTTCTCCCTAACAATTTCAGTGACCACTGCTTACTGTACTGCGTGCGCAAAATAAATGCTACTAATTCCTCTCCCAAGGTAAAATCACCAGGTCCTTCAAAAAATTTCAAATAAATATTTCTAAATGACATCAAGAACCTCCCCTGGCACAGATTAAACCTAATCCCAGATCTAGACTCTGCAGTTGAATTCTTTCAGTCTGAACGCCTACAAGTTTGTATTTTACATGCCCGCTGCGTAAGGTGAGAGTAAAAGGAGCACACTTGAATTGGATCACAGTTGAACCTCATTCAAATGTACCAATTTTGGGATTCATTGTGGTCAAAGTTCAAGCATACTGGCTCTATGAATGATCACTGTGTATATAGACAATGGCAACATATATGCACTAAACAAACAAAATTGGCTAAGGCCCAATATTCTGTGAAAATCTGAACAATAACATATCTAACCCAAGAAAGTTTTTGGAAACTCATAAAAAACTTACAAAATCCACCAATCCACTCCCAACCCTCCACTGACAATGTGGATAACCAAAACCTGCAACTCCCCCTTAGAAGTAGCAAATGCCTTTAACAATTATTTTGTTGGATACTCCACCACCCTGATTGACAAACTAATAAATGGCACGCAGCCTGAAGCTACAAATGTGGATCAGGCCCCACTAAAAACAGCAAAAGACCCAATATAGAGACGTTCAATTTTAGACCTGTACCCATCAATGTCATTAAGAAACACCTTAATAATCTAAAAATGAAAAACCATCTCAAGTTGCAGACAAGGCTCTCCTCTCATAACGGGCAATGCTCAGGGACTATTGGGACTCCAAGACTCTGTTGACTCAGAAACAGTGCACTTGTGTAGTTATTTCTGCTGCTTCTGCACATAGGAGCTGGGACCCTGGTGGGTCATTTCTACTGATTAGGTGCGCAGGTTCCAGAGCCTCCTACTGCAAAGTTAAAACTGTTCCAGCTACTGCTACAGTTCTATGGTTTAGTTTAAGATAAGCGCCAAGTTGTTATCCTTTAGCTCCCTCACTGGTAATCTTCCCTATGATTACCACTTTATAGTACAAACAGATAAATCATTAAAGTTTGGGAGCGCTAAAAAAGCTTAAAGGATGGTATGGAGATGATGAATTGTATACGTATATTTATTACTAATTGATTATCTAAAAACATATATTAAATCAAACATACATAAAAACAATGATATGAGCAAGATAATTTTCCGAGTTGGATGACAGAATATTTAAAATATAAATTGATGTGTGACTATATACTTAAGTCTGGGACGTCTCCCTTATATTAAAAACACTTTGCAAAGGTTAATATCTAGCCTCTCATTTAACTTAAACTTAGTGTCTAATATTTAACATTATAATGACTTCTTATTCAGACAGGTTAATCAAATACTTTGTATATCATCTTAATCCACCTTATAAAGACATCTTAAAATATAGTATTTCTTAAAAAAGATATCTTCAAGACTGATCTTCTAAAGGGAAATGTTCATAAAAATGCTTAAGTGTTTAAAAAGTTATTTTTTGCTTGTGTAGCAATTTGCAGAATTCCAGTTTAAAAGTTTATATAATCCGATATTTTGTTCTTAGAGGGATATGTAGAAATGTTGATTTGTAACTTTGTAACACTTCTGTTTTTTTCTGCAATTTATAACAAGTGTTTGTAATGGGCTTACCGGGTCTTCTGACACCTGCTGTGTCTGGCGATTTTTCTGTGTATCTTACCAGGAAGATAATTGGGCCTTTTCTCTCTCCAATCTTGTACGATACAAGATTTAGCTGTGAGCTTGATTCTTTGGAGCCTATTTTGATCTGTGTGGCTCCGGTGGTGCAATACTTTCTTTTCAGGTTTTCCTTGACTGTCAGTTCTGGCAGCAAGCTTTAGATTCAAGTATAAACTTGCGCTACACGCTCCGGCGTGTTTGACGGCTCCTCCGATAGTCAGTGTACAAACGGCCGTTTGTTTTTGGCTTCTTTTCTTCTTCCCCTGTACTCAAATAATCATTGAGATCTTGCAGGGGATATTTGAGCTGTGGTCGGCGTCTACGCGTTTCGCCGGTAGGCTTTATCAAGACGGATGATTTGTGTTCGAACACGTTACAATTCCTGAGTTTTTAGATAATCAATTAGTAATAAATATACGTATAAAAATCATCATCTCCATACCATCCTTTAAGCTTTTTTAGCGCTCACAAACTTTAATGATTTAACTGCTACAGTTCTAGACATAATGGGCTAGAGATTCTGCTAGTCGGACTACAATAAGAGACCCAATCTTACAACAGTAACCAACCCGATGCATTGCAATTAAATGTACCGCGCTAAGTCGATCCGTTTTCAGAGAACTGTGGCGAGATAAGGGTCCAATTGGGATGTTTCCTTTTAGACATATAAGAAGATCGTCACATTGAATCTTGCAGAAACTTTATTCTCCCAACTATCTATATGGACTCACCAACCTGACCCCTAAGTTTGGCGCCAGTATAAGATGATGGCGAAATTTGTTATGCTCTCCATAAAGGGTGCTGAACTTTACCAAAAACTTGAGAGTTAAACCAGTTAAATTGTGTTTTTCTGTTTTTATATATATAATACATGTGTTGCTTTAGTAACAAGCAGAAAATTTTCAGACAAGCACAGTGAACTAGTAGTTAATTTAATGGCTATTGTACCTTAATTCTATGTTTGCGGCCAGACTATATAGGGCTTGGTGACCTTTGCAAATCTTCCTATACTATGGTCAGTATTACCTGTGTTTATTAATGTCAATGAGGGGCCCCAGACTATGACTTTTATGTTGTGGGTAGTAATGTACATCTTGCCTAATTACCCCTGAGTTGCTTTTTATTGGTTCCTTTTTCAGCTTCAAGTGTGTTGCAGACCCACTAGCAGTAATTGAGTGATATCCCCTATCATTCCCTCCCACCTCATATTTCAGTCCCTGTTGGTTCCTATATAGTCCATCAATTTCCCTTAGAGACTTGCCATACGCTTTAACTCCCAGCATAAGTGTTGGAGCCAATGGGTATAAGTTTCTATTAAAATAAGTATATTACCATATAGGTCCACTATGTGTTGTGTAGGGACTTACTATTGAAAACATAAGTGAGGTAAGCCGTCTGTCAGTAGTCTGCAGCACCTAGACGAGCTCTTGCCAGACACAACCTAACTGCCCATTTTTATATATGCATTCTATGTTAGTTCATGTTCACGAGCACATAGTATGTATTTACAAGAAAGACTTTTCTATACATGCAGCTAGCTAGCTTATGGCCAAAATTAAAACTTAAGAACTCTCACTGTTTTTATGGCAGTTCACTTTAGCAGAGGTTGATTATAACCTTTAAACTCTACAACCTTACTCTCATTCCCCACTTACTACAAGCTGCCTTAAGAAAGTTAGAGTGACACCACTTACCAATATTTTTTCCATTTATCAATAATATACAGACTAGAGTTTGTTCACTATATAAAGCAGATGTCCCTAGTAGTATAAAAAAACTTCCAAATGTAAACCTGAGGTTTCCATGATGAGACCCAAAAGTGGTCTCTTCCTCTCATTAAACCTTACCCTAATGTATTCATGTCTCAACAATAAGGGCCCAAGAGTGGCCTCCTGAGTTCTCCTGGGAAGGTCTACCCATAGATAGGCATCCGATACTGCTGCTACCCAATGAGTACTGTCAACTACATATTTTTGTTTTATTATATTGTACTAGAAGCATGTTAACTTTACTTCCTCGTTGTACTTGAATGTGGAAGATGGCTTTGGTGTTTATCTTTATTCTATGCAGTTTTTGTACCTGGATTTTGATTATTTTTGTATGCCTGATTTAAAAACCTCAATAAAAAAAAAAAAAGAAAAAACCAGTCTAGACCTGATCAAATCCCAGCAATGCTGTTGAAGCTCAGTGCGCCGTCAATTGCTAAGCCTTTTACAACCCTAATTAACGAATCCTTGGTGTCTGGATACATACCCAAACTCTGGAAAACTGCAAGAGTGAGTGCCTATCAGAAAAGTTGGGTTAACCTTGTTTTCTAACAATCTCCCTATATCATTGCTCCCAGTATTGTCAAAAATCTTAGAAAAAATGCGTCCATACGCAATTATGCGTGTATTACCAAACTTTCTAACTATCTGACCCCCTGATCAATCAGGTTTCGACCGAATTACTCCACTATCAACTGCCCTCCAAAAAGTTTGCAACGACATCCAAAACTGGCATGGAACAAGGAGACCTAACTGGAGCTTTTTTCTTGATTTTGCTAAAGGCTTTTGACAAAGTGGACCACGACATACTACTGCTCAAACTAAAAAACTCTGGGTATAGCTGATCGTCCATTAACCTGGTTTAGATCATATGTATCGTATCGATCACAATATGTCTCTGTTTCTATACAGTGACTCCCTCCCTCTCCAGTCACGTGTGGGTGTTCCCCAAGGTTCCATCTCTCGCCCCCTACTATTCACATTATTTATAAATGATTTGCCTAATGTCTGCAAATCCTCAACTGTACACATGTACGCAGACTGACAACGGTAAATCTATGCAAACAAATCTGATCTGCCGCAGTTTGAAGCAGTGCTCCAAGACCAGTTCACAGAGGTTGAAAAGTGGATCTCAAAAAACAAAACTCTTCCTAAACACTGGACAAAACTGTCACAATGATCTTTGGAACTGGGGTCTAAATTACACAAATGAACAAAATTCCCATCTACGCATCAAAAACAAAATCCAATTGCACTCTTACCGCAGCCCACACTTTCAAATACTTGGGTATGTTCTTAGACCCTAATCTATCTTTTGGCCTCCACATAGAAAAAACTTGCATCTAAACTTTATCCAAAATAAGGTGCCCGGTACAGAAACAAATCTTGCCTCAGCCCTACAGTAGAAAGGAAAAGATTGTACAGCAAATGCTGATGCCTATCATGGATTATGGGGACATAGTATACGCACCTGCCACCACAAACTCCCCTTAATAAACTTAATACATTGTATAACTCATTCTGCCGCTTTGTGCTACAATGTAACTACAAGACCCACCATTGTGACATGCTAAAAGAACTAAACTGCTGACGCTGGAATCTAGATGCACCCTCCATCTTTCCTGCTTGTGTTTAAGTGCCTTTCTGGGAAGCTCCCACCCTACCTGAGAAAAATGCTCTCCCCGCTATTCCCACCTCCTATAACCTCCGAATCAGTACCAGCACATTATTTAGCTTGCCTCAATACAAAAAGAAAGCAGCTCGATCCTCCTTTTCCTACCGAGCGCCACAGTTATGGAATGACCTCCCGCACACTTTCAAACCTTCCCCAAGCCTAATGTCCTTTAAGAGATGCCTCTCTACATATCTCAAACAGAATGCACCTGTCATGGTTGATTATATAATTTCTTACCTGTTGTATGTAAATTTTTTGCATCTATTGTGTATTATTATTGTTTTTGAATTTTATTGTACCTATTGTATCAATGCAATGTTTTGTGGACCCAGGACAATACTTGAAAACGAGAGAAATCTCAATGTATCCTTCTCGGTAAAATATTTTAAAAATAAATAAATAAGTGCTGAAAAATTTTCAGAAAGCCAAGAATAGTGAAAAAGAACTTTTTAGCATTAATGGACACCATTATATGCAACATACGAATTATGTTATCAAAATAATTTTATTCACACTCCCTATTCATGCCCAATGGGCTTCGTGTCCTTTAATTTGAGGATCCAATAGAGCTCTTTTTTCTCCAAAATTGAATATTTATTACCTCCCTAGTGCTCTATCAATAAAATATCAGCTACATTGGTAAAGTGTTTTGCTGTTAAATGGTTGGTCATTGCAGATTCTTTGACATAATTTTTAAACGTCACGGACATGCTCTCTAAATCTAGTTCTGATTTGCCTAGACTTTTGACCTAGTGTATTGGGCATTGACATAAGTTGCAGGTAATTAAATACACAACAATAAGTGGTACTACAATTTGCATAAACAACAATTTGCCTAAAAGTCTATGTTAAACCTCTAGAATTTTTACTACATGTGAAAGTGGCACCCCAATGTACATGTGTACACATATTAAAATTTCTGCTACCACATCTAAAGTTGCCTTTTTTATCTAACTAGGTGTGCTTAAAGGTATTATTATTCCTTTGCCCCATACTGGGAGACAATATTTGAGCAAGGGTTTGATTTTAGGGACAAATTTGCATTAATCAATAAATGGTTTTAATGTATCATCATCCACAAAGTAAGTGAAGATACTTTTTTAAATTTTAACAATTTCTGGGAATTGTCGGGAAAATTCAGTAGTGAATATTATCGAATTTTTGAAATCTTTGTCTTTTTATCTGACAGTGCCAGTCCTGTCCTGATAACACATTTAAAGTCTTAACTTCTTTACAACTTTTTCTAATTTAGTTGCATTATAACCCCTACATATGAGTCTGTTTTTCAATACAATGATTGGTTGCTCATAAATAGCTTCAAATTTAGTATTTCTTTTTAGATAAATAAATTGACTCTTGGGTATGGGATTTTAAATGGTGACCAGGATATTTTGTGAGGTAGCGTGTAAGAGTTTGTTACCTCAGTAGGTTTTTCTGTGTGTTTTTGGTAACTATGGTGCTGGTCAATAATCTGTAAACAAAGGTCTAAATAATTATCCTCCCATTGGGCTAAATCTTCCCGTAATACT
Source organism: Bombina bombina (assembly GCF_027579735.1). Lineage (NCBI taxonomy): Eukaryota > Metazoa > Chordata > Amphibia > Anura > Bombinatoridae > Bombina > Bombina bombina. Next base: position 358,353,420 of record NC_069504.1, read on the forward strand.
TTAAATGCATGTGATTGTTATTAAAATACTGAAGAAATGTGTCAAAAGACTCATCATTTACAGTTTTTTTCACAATTAGCAAAAGATTATCTATATATCTTACAAACAAATAGATGTCTTCTGGCCAGCGATTAAGTGTACTGTACATGTGATTAAGCTTCCACCATGAGACAAATAAGTTAGCAAATGTGGGGGAAAATTTTGCCCCCATCGCCGTACCACATATTTGATGGTAGATTTTTTTAGACAGCAGAAATCTTAAGATATCACCAATATAATGTTTAACCACTGTATCAATGCCCAGTTCTCGTTCAAGAAAAACCTAAATTGCAATAATGTCAAGGTCCTGAGGTATGCAGGTATAAAGAGAAGTAATGTCAACAATAACCAATCTTGTATATGTAGGACTCCATATTACCCCATCAAGGTACTGTAATAAATGAGAACTATTCCTAAGGTAAGATAAATGTCTTGCTACTAAAGGTTGGAGTATATCATCTAACTATGCCCCCAAAAGCTCAAACAAGGACCCCCACCCCAGACACAATAGGTCTGCCTGGAGGGCAGAGGGGGTCCTTGTAAATCTTAGGGACATGGTAGAAGATGGGAACAAGAGGATTGTCAGGGACAAGAATATTTACATCAGACTCTTTAAAAACACCTAGATTAACTCCTTCAATAATGAGTTGTTTGAGTTCCTGTCTGTATATTGATGTAGAATTGGAATATAATTTTTTTATATACTGTAGTATCAGACAGCTGTCTCTCAGCTTCACAAAATTATTTTTCCTTATTTATGACAATCATAGTCTTCCCCTTATCTGAATTTCTAATCACAATATTGCTATTGTCTTGAAGCAATTTAATAGCTAAATGCTCTCTGTGATTGAGAATGGGGGGGGACAGTGTGAGTGCAAGGATACTCCTATAGTTTTCAGAATATCCCCCTGCACCATTTTTTGGTATGCATTAATGAGGGGCCCTCTAAAGTTGACTGGGTAAAAATCAGATTTAGTACTTTTGGGTTTTAGAAGTTCCTGAGGGGAAAATTATTTTGTTTCACCTGTAAACATTTAAGCAATATTGGCCACTGTATAGGCCTCATTAAAAGTAAGATGAGCTGAGCTTTGCAAATGGACGGTCGCACATTACAGCAGCTCCGGCTGTATTCTATATAAAATTCACTTCCAGCGATCGTCCAAACTTATTTTTACAGATATTTTCGAAGCTCAGAATGCACGTTTGTCCCTGACCACCTACCCTTACAAAGAGGAACCCCACATGGACAGATCCTCACTACCTTGACACGGGTAATACTGACAACAGGTTCCTAAGCAGCCATCTTGCGGCCTAGGCAATACATACGGAGGGAAAGGAGACAGGCCAGAAGCTACTAATTTACTCCCTAGCTGGAAGCCCAACACCCTGCCTACGCATGGAGGCGGCAGAGTGTATTCTGGAGGAAATGCATAGCCTGATTGATGGGTGCAGAGAGATGTTCGAACACTTCCTATCTATGCCGCCCCAACAGACCGCAACGGAGGTTGCAGTATGCGCTGCCCACTTACTTACTTCTACAACTGTTCCAAGGAAAGTGGGCGCCCTGAAGGCCAAACACTCACCACCAGCTTATCGTCAGTTGCGGAGTGCTTCGCAAGCAAAGCAGATCACGGATATGGCCCGTGGGAAAAAGCCGGATGCTGCAGACAAACCTAGCGCAGCAGTTTACCCAAAGATCAACATACCCCGCATCAATGCTACAGATCGCAATATCCCGGCGAGAAATCAAGCTTTCTACACTATGGCCTGCAGCTGCTCTTGTATTCAGCCAGGTGAGGATCGGGCTAGTGGGGCAACATATTTCAATGCCTTATTAGCGGAGACGGGCTACCTTGGAAGCAGAAGCGACAATTTGGCATGTTTAGCAGAGAGGCTCCCCATTCCACTGGTCCGCCAAAAACAAGGTGTAGGCTAAACACCCTGAAGCTCTTGCCATACCTGATGTTGTGGACAGGTCGCTAGTGAACCGCTGATCATTTAATTTGGCACCTATGTGAATTAATCTTTACCGCTATGGACACCCCCTCTGGGATGATTCCTGGCTCTATAGCTAACCAAAAGCCTATACTTAGACATGGACTTAGATGTACCAAATTTCATTACAAGTTTAATTAAGCTTTCGCTCATTGGCAGGTTTCTGTCTTTATTACTAGTTTCCAGCAGTCTTAGCGATCTGCACATAGTCTGCTACATGTTTACCTTGCTGCCCGTCTGCATATAATTTAAACAAATGAGGAATAGACTTTTTTCCCGTATGGAGGACTTAGTTTCATAGCCCACTGAAAAACGTGTGACAAGTGAATGTGAGACATTTTGTTCTACCTTAAAAATGCAAAATGGGACTGTCACCAGCTAGCCCCATAAATTGACTCTACAAGTTTACTTAATAATTTTCTTTCTAGGTTTGATTTACAATAATGTGTTCTTCCTCACTGACATTTACATGTGTGCTTTCATTGTGTATGGTTTTGTTTTGTTTTCCTTCCCTTCTCATGACTTCTACATTGAATGCAATAGCCCAATCTAGGATCACTCCTGGACTTAAATGAATGTAAAATGCTGAAATACATTGTCTGTCTTTTACTCTATTTGAAGTGCTCAACAATACCCCTAAGGTGCTTTAACCTAATAATATAAAGTGTCTTCAGCTTAGCAGAATCCCTCATACTATATAAAAATGTACTGCTTTCTTTGAGAGATATTGAAGACAGTTTACACCACGACTTTCCTATCCGTTAAGCTGATGTATCTTGTTATACTTAAATTTGCTTACTTGGTGTTATTTACTGAGGCTAAAACGGTTCTTGGCTATACATTCTGGTTTTAACCTTAAGCTGTATTGTCAGCTTTGCCATATAGACCTAGGAGCTAGTATCTGTACTATGGGTGTTCTCGCTTCTAAATTTACATAATTTCCGTTAGGATGTCACATGCACGTTTTTACAACTAAGCTATAGCAGGGTCTAGTTTATCATGTTCTCCTCTGGCAATAGATATGTGTTATTGGTATGACCTTCCTGTCCCTGGGTGCTGGGCCCACATTCAGGTGACATAGTATTTCTGTACAGAGGGGAAACATTTAACTGTTTAATTAATTACCCTGACATTTATCTGCTCATATTTTGTCCTCAACTTGTATAGCCTAGCTAATACCCTATTCCTTAATGTCCATTGAAGTCTTATAATTTTGGTGGACGTCACTTTTATCCTAGTAGCCTCGTTCACCTACTAGTCAGTATCTTAGCCAACACATGCCCAGACCTTAATGTAAAGTACACTGCACCATCCTCACCTTACGTTACAAGCTGAAGTCTGTGCGGTTGGTTTTTTCACATTCCCTCAATTAGTTAAATATGATATCACAAGCTGAATTCAGGTCTTTAGGTTGAAAGGCACTGGGAGAGCACTCATACTCTATTTTGTCATCTTAATTTCGACCCCTCACACATATACCATATATAATATTTAATAAAATATCAGTCATCATAGACTCCATGACAGGGAAGGAAATGGGCAGAGACACAGAGCACTAGCCGCAATTCAGATATAAACAGTCCAAACCTATTTGGAGAGCCAATCTGCGAGATTGCTCACTGCTTTAACCCTTTACATAGAGCAAGTATTGTTTGCTACTGTTCACTGACATGTTTATTAAAGCTGGGACTACACTAATATGATTACCAATTGTTTTACACTTAAACATTGCTTTCCATGTATCCTTTAGCAGACCGTGTTATAGTTATAAGTGCACTAAGGTCTATACTAGATTTCACTTAGAATTCAGTGTTAAAGTGCAATTTTATTTTTCTAAGCTGGTTAAACATTTTTTGTCATTAGCTGCAATTTTAGTTAAGGAGATGTGTAAGTTATATATGTTTTCTCACAAGCCACTTGTAAGCTTATTTGTGTGTTTTAAGTATTATCTCCCCACAGGATTTAAGTATTATGACTGGTCCTCCTAGCTAATGTCAGACAGAAAAGAAATCCTTATCCCTGATTTTGCTCATTTAAATTTAACTCCTCCTCTTCCACTACATCTTTTAACATGTTTTGTTGCATGGTTCTAAGTATAGTTATCTTACTATTAGCATGTATAATGTATCACATTTCTTTATATGGTACTCGCATCGCTTATTATTGCGTGTTTAAACTCTTCCTGTTCATATTTTATATAACATAGATAGTCCTAAGGCGCATTTTATCCTGTTTCAACGCTCCTCCACGGTGAGATAGTCTTGGAAAATATGTAAAACACCACCTCCTCCCCCTCCCCCCCTCTCCCCCCCACAATAAAGTATCCCCTTCTCTAGGGGAACTAACAAGGCGGTTTGTCTCGTCTATACCGCATCTGAATCACAGCTCTAAATTGCTCCCTAAGTATCTAACCCTTCATAGCATAATAGGCATGTGTTCATATGCCCGTCTAGATCAGTAGGACTGATCACTAATATGTGTCATCTACGCATGCTATTTTAACACAGCTGTTAGTTAATTTTATGGAGGGGTTCCAATGTTTCATTATAAATCCATCTACTAGTAAGGGAGCTTAACATTATATTATCCTAGAAAACAAAAAAACAAAAAATGAGGTTTTTCATTTGGGGTCCATGAGTGGCCCTCTCCAATACTGTATAATATGAGAATGTAATTGTCTTTCAATTGTTTGGTTCTCCTATTTGTCATATGTTTGCAGCTCACTTTGTAATACTCCCCTGTTTTCTTTTTTTATTGTATATTGGCAATTACCAAATGTTTATTTTTAAAAAAACAAAAATAAAAAATTATTTAAAAAAAAAAAAAAAAAAAAAAAAAGTAAGATGAGCTGTGTCATACATGAGAGTGTCAGGTGACTCAGATTAATCAGTTTTAGCTGATGTTTGTTAATTATCTTACATATGAACTTATTGACATCAAGAAGAGTATTAAAGCTGGAAAAATTATTGGTAGGGGCAAAGCCCAAACCCATAGATAATATTTTTATTTCATCAGATGTGAGTATATGATTTGATAAGTTCATAATAGAAAAGGCATCTATATCAGTCTTATTTATACAAGTCAGATTGTCATTGTCTTTTCCATTAATTAGTGGCCCTTCTTTTTTTGTATTCCTTTTTCTTTTACTTTGTCATCTTCTCTTCCTTTCGCTTGTTGTTTGGGCCTGCGCGTCTTGGATTTCACAACTGCCGGTGATTCTTCGGATTCATCCCCCGATGTTTCCTGTAAAAAAACAAGAGAAGATGGGGAGGAAGAAGGGGAAGAGAGAGAGGTTGAAGAACAAGTGGAGACATATGATGTCCCAGAGAAGGAAGCCTCTGTGTTTGTTGAATCTCCTTCAGAGCCACTGAAAGCAACTTTTTTTTGTCTTTTTAAGGATGGACTTGGGTGTCTTCTGAGGATATTCTTCCTTAAGCCTTGGATCGCTTATCTTTTCCTTTGTTTGTTTTATTTTTATGGTGATAAGCTCTTTGTTTGCGACGTAATGCAGCGCAATTGTAATTTCTTTGCTGTTCATAGTCTTCTTTATCACGACTGAACTTCTATCCTTTCCTTGTTGCTTGCTCCTTATCTTGTTTGGCTATGATTGCCACTAGTTTTTTATTGTGCATGGCATGCTGAGGGGTATCTTCAAGTGGTTTTAATTCTTCTTTAAGTGTCAAATAGAGGTTTTAAGTTTCACTCTTTTCTTATCTTTGACTCTAATCAGGATGTTAATCAACTTGAATGAACAAAGCAGTGTTCCAATACTCTATACCTTCTGTGTAATCAAATTGAAAGGAGGGATATTTTTTTAATGTGTAATCCCCTGGGGATTCTTTGAGACTCCACATATTTCTTAAAGGCAACAATATACCACATACGTCTTAAGTCAGTTATTAATGACTGTCCTAATGTTTTGAAAAGTAATTTCATTTCAGGGTTAACATTAATCGTTTCTTCCTTAGAAAAAATGTGATAAAAAAATTACTGTCTGATATTTAAATAAAAAAAGTCATCATGATTATGAGGAATATTGAGTTCCTCCTCATCAGTATCATCATCATTGTGTATTAGAGGTTTTGACATGTCTGTGTCCAAACCTGCCATGTTTGTGCCAAAATGAAACCAGAGTAATCTGAGATTCAAAAATCACTACGGTATATACACACCATCAAATAAATATAAGTAAGGGCAGCAGAGGTATTGATAATTAAGAATCATGTATTTCTAATAGAAACCTGTAGCCTTTTTCTTCTTTTCAGATCATACCAGATTGGAAACTCTGTTTTTACAAAAAAGATTGTAAATATTGTTAAAAACAATGCTATAAAAATATTAAAAGCGACAATATAGTCAATCATGCCCTGTATGCCTATCAAGCCATCATACAAATGATATTCAGATGGTTTAGAAGGGATGAGGATGAAAAAAGATTGCAATATATTTCTTTTGAACTCAAGATTTTGAGATCCATTTTAAAGCACGGTTATAAAGAGACTAAGGGGGATATTTATCCAAGTGTCAATACGCTCGCCAGACATCGCTGCTGCAGATCCATATAAAATGCTCTTATTTATCAAAAAAACTGTCAAAAACAAGCGCGTCAAGTACGGCTTGATGAGTATCGAACTGTTGTTAACTAACAGTCATCGATGTCGCGTTTATTCAGGTTTTTCCAAACTTTATTTATACCATGTCATTACTGTCCATGAACAAGCACATTTCTCTAAAGCTAGTCTTTTATTTTTCATTTGTTAATGTTGAAGAAATAGCTACATTTATACCTCAACAAACAATATCTCATAGAAAACACGGAATTTGTACCTATATCTTCTTTGCACATACTTGTTGATATATATATATATATATATATATATAATCAGGGTAAAGATAAGCACTCACTGGATTTAAATACAACAACTATTTTATTTGGCAGTGACGTTTCGGGGCATTCACCCCTTCCTCAGACAACCCAAAATGTGATTCAAGCAGTGTTAAATAACAAATCAAACCCCTCCCCATCAAATATTCAGCCAATCAAAATACATCAAGTCAAATCAATAGGAGATGTATGTTAACAAAGATAATTTCACTTCTGTATAATACCACCATAATATACAATATTAACAAAAAAGCCTGTGTATAGAATATATATCTATTGTGACATATTGATGTGTAACAGTGACAATATAATGAGTGGCCATGGAACATAACCAAAGTCAGCGTAATAAACATCAACATAATATTCAATCAACCCCCTGCAGCACATAATGCTTTGAACACAAAGGGCGTAAAATTCAATTGACAGTATAAAACCGCTTACTTTTTAAGCATATGCGTAGGTTGATTTGTTATTTAACACTGCTTGAATCACATTTTGGGTTTTCTGCGGAAGGGGTGAATGTCCCGAAACGTCACTGCCAAATAAAATAGTTGTTGTATTTAAATCCAGTGAGTGCTTATCTTTACCCTGATTGAATATCCTGCTAAGCACCCTGGTCTGTGTTTGGGTTGGCGAGTGAGAGTGCACTTATTTGGAGTCCCTATATATATATATATATATATATATATATATAAAAATCCACAGGAACAAATGGTAGCGTCAGCACAGTACTTAAAAAGGTTTAGTTTTCAACAAAGAATACCAAGAGAACATAGCAAATTTGATGATAAAAGTAAATTGGATAGTTGTTTAAAAGTGCATTCCCTATCTTAATTATGAAAGTTTAATTTTGACTAGACTGTCCCTTTAAGTGCCTTGAATTTGAAAACCTAAAATTGGTCTTGAAAACGTATTGAAAAGTATCATGAAAATAGATTGTGATCAACAAGAACTTTTTGATCCCATAGTAAAAAATAATGCTTTTAACAAGGAGCAGAAAATACACCCTTTGTTGCGTTGAATAGTAAAAAAAGTACTTTTGTGATTGTGTCAAATTAAAAAGTTGTCTTTTCTGCCATGGGGTTATGATTGACCCTATGGTGTTAATCTATTCAGAAAGCTATCATGCTTGGTATGAATATCTCTAACATATTTCAACAGCTGTCTAACTATTTAAAATCAAGTGTTTATCAAACTATAACATAACTGGTAAAGTCGCTAAAAATGGAGTCATCTAGACTTCAAATGCCTTATCACTTGACATTTGTCCTTAAATACTATTAGGGCAAATATTGGGCAGAACACAATGTACTGTTTTCTTTCCTGCTTGTGGTTTGGATAATTTCAGAGGGAATTACTGTGGGACATTTTATGTGATGCAACTGACTGCTCATTCTATAAAAAGAGCACTTCTACTGACATTTCATATACATCTTGAGGAGTATTGTATAGACGAACACGTGAGAACAAACAATCCTCATCATGAAATTGATCATTTTCTCGTTGCTGTTTTTAGTCAGTGTCTGTTCAGGTGTTGACGATGGTAAGTTTTTTTTCAAGTCTATCAAAATATTCTGGCATGTTATCTCTATGATGTGTAGTCAGTTGTTACCAGTTACTGATCTAGAATTCACATGACTGGAGAAAATGGTAAGCTTCAAGGGTAAATGTTTTCACAAACTTAAAATTTTGCTAACCTCTTTATATGTACTAACAGGAGCAGTATAATAAATGGACTGCCATAATGTTGGTTGCTTCCATTTATAAGTAGTGGGCTCAATTTACATTTCACTGATTGACCCTGCTTAAAAACTATAATAAAGGGAAATTTAATAACTTAGTAACAAAGACATACCCTATACGTCTGGTGTCTCAAGGGTTTTTCAGCCTAGGGCATGCAGACATAGTTCAGATACACCACTGTCACTCACCACTGTCTGTGTGGCCCATGCTATTTAACCCCTAAAGGCAAAAATGACAGTGGATTACAAGATATATCAACTGTCATTAAATGGTTAATACATTTTTTTAGGTAAAAGCTATTTATTTAATAACTATATAATTTATATTTCCTTCTAGCTTTGATAAGTGAGCAACCTTTTCATAGGACGTTGGCTCTTCTGTCAAAGTACATCTGTCTAATCTGTCTCTTTAACATTATTTTTCTTTTGTTATATTACAGTGATTCCAACCAAAGAGTGTTTAACCAAAGCTTTAAAGGTAATGCTTTGCATCATAAAATTATATTTTATTATATTTTAGAGGGATCAGTATCATTTATATCTATCTATCTATCTATCTATCTATCTATCTATCCATCTATCTATCAATCTATATATCTGTATATCTGTATATCTAGTTTTACGGATACAAAAAACTGTAACCATTAATGGTTGGTTTACACCAATTAGCACACACGCATATAATTAAGCTTAATAATGCCCCACAAGAACTCTATAGTTGAAGCTTTATGAAATAATTAGGCATATGCTCTTCTCAAATATGTTAATGTTCAGACCTAAATATTTTCCAATAAGAAACAAAAACTATATTACAATGAAATAAAATGTTTACAAACCAAGATTACTTTAAATCAGCGATTGCATTGTTTTTCAGGTTCCTTAACTAATGTAGTTTTTTATTGTGTTTCACTGTGTTTTATTTGCCAATTGTGCAGAACTACATTACTAATTAAAATAACAAAACAAGGACTGACTGCTAAAGCAACAACAATACTGCTTATGACAAGATAAGGTGCATGATTTCATGAGACACAAATCTTCATATGTGCTTGACTTATCTTTATTTTAACTGTTTTTCTCATAAAGGAAGTACCTGAACTGCTGGTCAGCCTTAATGGTTTGTTTTGTAAATTTAGTCATGCACAGGTGAGTGCAAACGTTAACTAACCAAGTTTTCTCCCAACCAAAAAATGAAATTAATTTGCATAATTTATAGAATAATCAAAACTTATTTGTCTGTTTAGTAGATAAGATCACTTATTTATTAATAACACACATACAAAAATAACTCACTGGAAAGCTGAAACATCTATATCTGCTAATAAACATGTGCAGACTTTCAGAGAATAATAACGTGCAGTGTGGGTTCTAAAGTTTAGAAATTATATGGTACTGGTGAGTGTCATCATCATTATCTTGTGCTTCTTAATGTTTTTCTAAATGAAATCACTGTTTTCCACACAGTGAACTAGTATTGGGGGCTACAATAATGATTGTATATTTACTTAAATGTGCCCTCATTTACATGTGTATTTCACATTTTCAGATTTGTGCATTTGCTCCTCTAATGAAATAGAGCATACATTTATTTTTATATCCAGTAAAATATCTCAATTAATAACAGGACCTTATGAGATTTCACAGATGGATCTCAGAGTATTTTACTTTAATATTACAATTATTAATATTGTATTTAGCTCATTCAGCACAATGTTTCCTTCTGCTTTTTAAAGCTTAATTTGTACTGCACCATTTTCATGTTCTGTATCATTCCTTTACTTATTTGTCCTTTTTTCTGTATATTTGCCCTCATCCTGTTTTTGCCTGTTCTGACATATAGGGCAGAATGTATAATCGTTGTATGCAGACAGCTTTGCAAAAAGTTAACCTACAGTATCTGCTGACAATGACCAAATGCAATGCTGCATTGTATGGCAAAATGTAACAGCCCCCTGTTCTTGCACAACAAATTGCACCAAAGCAGAGGATGTCAGTCACCCTGAACGAATGATCTCTCCCCCAGTGATTGATTTTACTACCTATGAGACTGTGGAGAGGCAAAAGTAGTAGTTTCTCCTTTAATAATCTGTCATCCATATCTGTTACTTTTTAATATTTTTTTATTTACCTTTTATCATCTTAGCTTAGTTCCCTACTCTATATTTTCCTATTACTCCAGATTTATTTAGTCTTCAGACATTTTGTCTCCCTTATAAAATCCTATTGCTCTTATTTACCTTCAAATAGTGTTACTTTGTACTTCTACTTTCTGTACTCCATTTATGTTGTTGTCAGTTCAGCTATTCCTCCTCTTTGTTTTATTTTTCTCTGAAAGTGCCAGTATCATGTACATTAGCACATTATCTGTACAGGCTTATTGTTTTAGCAATTAATAGATTTACTGTGTTATTACAGGACAATAATGAGCTATACAATCAAATTTATAAAGAGGTGAAAGAATTGCTGGTAAGATCTTGTTTTATATATCACACACAAATGCTATGTTTTAATGTTATGTACCCTGTTATAAATATGAATTAGGTGAACTTATGGATTTATTGTATTATAAAATGTGCTTAAATAAAAAAATGTACTTTCTAATTACAGGCGAAAGTTGGATGTGTTCTTGTGATTGGGGTGAGATTTCTAACTTTTGAAATATACATTTGAAATATAAATGTTTTCATGACAAAGAAAAAAGGCTTGAAGAGAACAAGATATTTTTATACATATAATAATATATGATGAATATTAACAAACATAATTTTAACATAGCTTTGATCTGAGCTTATGAAGCACTCCATAAAATAAACTCTCTCATCTCTTGCCTCTATCATCAGGATTCTGTCTGTTACTGTTGTACACAGATGGTTAATCAATTGCTCATTCCATATAGTTAAATCACATATTCTCAGATATGATTACAATTAAATAATAACATGCTTAGGGATATTGATAACACAATTCAAAACCCCTGGTCCATGTCATATCCTATTTAAGCATACTATGTAAATATTGCCTTTAAATACATTTTTACTTATTCATATATTTTTTCTAATTAGAATACTTCATCTGTATTTGCACAGTAGGGGTGAATTACTGGCTATAAAGTATACAATAGACTGATAGCCAAAAACAATTATTATATAGAAGTAAAGTCTGGTGTTGCAATTTATAAGTTAGATAAACACTAATATTTTAACCATGTAATTGGTTGCATATACATTACCTTTAAGTAACAATCTAACTGTGACCCACAAACCAGAGGTTATGGTATCTAATATACCAGAATTTGCTGGCATCCTTACTTCCTATCATTTGAAATGACCATATCTGCTCATATTTGGTACAATAATACAATGGCCTGTTAGGTTACTCTGAGAGCAATTTTGGAATGTACCAATCTTACAAAATTGGTTTAACATTAGCTCCCAGTTTAGTTTCCTATTAAACTGTGATTTCAGTATATTAAATCATAATCTACTCAAATCATCCTACTCACTCATATCAAACTACTCATTAATACCATCAGTCAATTAAATTCAACAAGAACCCTAAACACATATTCAAATATGTTCAAATTAAAAAGCAACTTAACTTATGTGCATTTCAAATATATTATGCTACAAGGTCTTGGAATGTCTGCAGTGTAGCAAATCACCCTAACAATATATTTTAATCCACAATAACTTATAAAACAGCAATAAAATACATTCTGATTAACATTAGAATGGAACATTCTCCCTCGTGCTGCCAGGCTTTGCCCTTATCTTTCTTCCTTTAAATGCTCCCTGAAGACTTTTCTGTTCAGGGAAGCCTACCCCCCCCCACCCAATAATAAATTAATTTCACTTACCTATCATTTCCCTCATTTAACTCTGCATTAACATCTTTTTCAATCTTGCAGTCCTCACCTCCTGTTTCTCAACCTCCTACCCTTCTAGATTGTAAGCTCTCATGGTAATAGGGCCCTCAATTCCTCCTGTATGTGTTTGTAAATGTTGTCCTGTCTCTTACAAGTTTTATATTATTGTTTTATTTAAATGAATTGTATCCATGGACAGCGCTGCGGAATATGATGGTGCTTCATAAATAAAGTATAATAATAATAATAATAATAAGTACTGTATTACAAATTATTGTGTCATTTAAGTTCTTGCAAAAATATAAATGTAACATGAACAGGAAATGGTTAACAAACATAACAACAAAATTGCCTTTTAGAGATCTTACAAATATTAAATAAAAAAAAGAATTGTCAAAATATCCCTATAATAATGCTGCTCTGTATGTTTATAAAGGAAACACAAATACTTCAAATTATAAACATAAATGTAATTCTTTTTTATTATATAATAGGGAGAAGCTGGTGATAAAATTGCTGATCTTACCAACAGTTTGCTTGAAGATGGGCTAAGAAAAATTTGGGTAAGCAATTTGTTTGGTAATCTTCAAATTAAATTAGTAAATAAGTTATTACAATATAAAATCTGTTGTTAAGTGTATAGGAATTTAAACAGATCAAATAAATTGTCAGTGAGTTTATTTTTTTAAAATCATATACATCAAATATTTATCACAATTCAGGTATGGTTGCACAAGATACAATGGGCTCCATTTATTAAGCAGTGGATGCTGCTTCAGAGCCCCGTCGTTTCAAGCTTGCCTTAAATATAAGTTAAGAAGCAGCAGTCGCAAGACCGCTGCTCCTAAACTTGTCTGACACCTTTTAGGTGGTGGATTAAAGTCATCCCGATCCGATACTGATGATTGACAGCCCCTGCTAGCAGCCAATTGGCCCCAGTGAGCAGCACTGCATAAGTATTTCACTAGAAATATGTGTCCAATGTTAAATTATCCTTATTCTGTACACTTTAAATGCTATTGGAATCTTACCATTTGTAGACACAAGAAAATTGACAGTGTATAAAATCTATAATTAAAAGTCACACAAATATATTATAGAAATAGAAAGATAATGTGAAAAACTCTACACAGAATACAAAAAAGATATTTCAATTATACTGAAGAATGTAAATGACATAGTGCATACACAAGGATAAATAGCTTAGTTAATATTATCAAACAAGATCACAATAATTCTATTATCTAATCAAAGTTTATATCTGCATTTATAATATTACATTCCATCCCTTATCAATTCAATTGCTGTACAGTTTTTGACAGTATGTAGTTTCCACCTTTAGGTGACGCCAAATAGATCAAAGATAATAGAGTTTAAAGAGAAATTATACTGTCAAACTGACTCATGTTTATTGAAAAACAAAACACAAAAAAATAATATTTAAAGATGTTAAAATATGTTTACACAAAAAAGGTAAAACTATTAATTTAGATTTTTTAAATAAGAAATATATGTATGCGCCAGATTCATCTATGGTATAGATAGATTGCTAGCTGATAAGTCCTCTCCAACACTCACAGCTCTGTTGTTGGACAGTAACACAATTCACAAGAATAATAAAATATTATTTTTAGCATAGGACATTTTTAACTTTTAGATTTTAATGTACAATTTTAGACTACAAACTGTTGTCCCTTCTTTTCCAAGTGACAGCTCCTGTATTACTTAACATTTAATTCTTAGATGTTTAATCATAGTTTATAAGATGCAATTCAGTATTTTAAATGTGTATAATCAAAAAACATCAGAGATCACACACAGCTCCAGTAAACAGTTATATGCATGACATAATGTTGCAACAGTGTTTACAGGTAGATAAAAAAAAACATGGTTGGACCTTATAAAAGTGTTAAATATATCTGCAAACCAGTTTACTGAGCAATTTTGAACACCTCTATTTCTTTCTTCATGTAACAAATCTGGTGCTCTTGTAGCTGATCAGTCAAAGCAGTCACTATATCACTCTCATCTGCTGTCATTTCATACAATTACCTGGCATTTTAGATTACTGTCATCTGAAGATTGAGAGTTGCCACTAGCAAGTTTTACAGCACATAGTACTGAGTACTGTCTAACAACAATATATGGGAGGCACCTTTTAAAGGTTAAGGTTGGAGGCCTTAAATAAAAATCCCCCAGAATAAAAATGCCAGCAGCAGGCACAATAGAGAGTTGAAAATGTGCAGAAAGATTTGCTAAATAATTCCCTAGAAATGCAATGTTAAAGGGACACGGAACCCATTTTTTTTCTTTCATGATTCAGGAAGAGCATGCAATTTAAAGCAACTTTCTAATTTACTCCTATTATCAATTTTTATTCTTTCTCTTGCTATCTTTATTTGAAAAAGAAGGCATCTAAGATAAGGAGCCAACACATTTTTGGATCAGAACCATGGACAGCACTTGTTTATTGGTGCTGGCCAATCAGCAAGGACAACCCAGGTTGTTCACCAAAAATGGGCCGGCATCTAAACTTACATTCTTGCTTTTCAAATAAACATACCAAAAGAATGAAGAAAATTTGATAATAGGAGTAAATTAGAAATCTGCTTAAAATTGCATACTCTATCTGAATCATGAAAGAAAAAAATTGGGTTCAGTGTCCCTTTAAATGCCGGCAGCGTATGCTGTTGCATTTAGCGATGTTGGAAGGACATGATCCGCTACAGCAGATCATTTCTGCCCGAAAATGATAAATCTACCCCTATGTCTGCAGGTCTTATTATTGGATGCTGTAGAAATTCCAAGATTTTTTAAAGATTAACCTAAAGGCTAAAGCAACACACAATATTGTGACCAAACATGACTGCTGCCCAGAAGCCCCCCCCCCAGTCTTTTTATTGTATTACAACACATAGAACAAAATATATATCTGCTCTAGATATAATATATTTTAAACCATTTAAACCATTTACTATTCTCAAAAAACGTAACCAAAAATAATAATAATAAAAAAATAATTCATAGAAGAATAATTAAAGGGACAGTCTACACCAGAATTGTTATTGTTTTAAAAGATAGATAATCCCTTGTTTACCCATTCCCTAGTTTTGTATAACCAACACAGTTATATTTATATATTTTTTTACCTCTGTGATTATCTTGTATCTAAGCCTCTGCAGACTGCCCCTTTATTTCAGTTTTTTTGACAGACTTGCAGTTTAGCCAATCAGTGATGGCCCCCAGGTAACTTCACGTGCACGAGCACAGTGTTATCTATATGAAAAACATGAACTTACACCCTCTAGTGGTGAAAAACCTGTTAAAATGCATTCTTAAGAGGCGGCCTTCAAGGTCTAAGAAATTAGCATATGAACCTCCTAGGTTAAGCTTTCAACTAAGAATACCAAGAGAACAAAGAAAACTTGGTGATAAAAGTAAATTGGAAAATTGTTTAAAATTACATGCCATATCTGAATCATGAAAGTTTTTTTTTTGGACTAGACTGTCCCTTTAAGACATTTATTCCATATCATGACGAATAACCAAAATAAGAGTATACAATATACTTAATTAATATAATTATTATTCATCATATATCCTATTTTATTCTATTTACCTTTTTATCTGTTATTCACTTATTAAAAAATAAATAAAAAACTCCAGAAAAGGGAACAGAGAAAATTAACTAATCTTCTTCCATCTTCTAGTAGGAATGTTTACTTTCTGTAATATGAATTCAGAGATTTTGAAAAATGTGAGCAACTCGATTATTTCTTCTAATACTAGATTTATTACAAGAAGTTAAGATTTTAAGACAGCCTTAAATAAGTTATGCTTGTTTATTTTTTTTTCCCAGCAGTTACTCCTATGCACAAAGCATACAAATGCTGAAAATATGTTTGTGCTTAAAGGGACGTCATTTCAAATAGTTTGTTCTTAATATGTACTATGTAAAATATATATTTTTTTAATTGTGATCTAAATTCTATAACCTTTCATATGTTAATAAAAAGCAAAATGAATGTTTTATAAATTACTAGGTAAAAGTAATGAACTAATACAGTATTAGGTATTAAATGACAAGTTTAGTCCATTTGACAAGAGATGGACTTAGTGGATTCAGTGAAAAATACAAGATGCACATTATTTATTTCTTTATTACTTGACTGCGTAAAATCATCCCTTATACCTACCTAGTAAAGTATGAAAGACTAAATAGAGTCTAATGCAAACCACAACATAGCTATCATCTACATAAAATGTTGCTAAGACTCTCATTTGTTGCATTATTTGTTTTATAAAGTTTGTTAAAGGGACACTGAACCCAATTTTGTTCTCCTGATTCAGATAGAGCATGCAATTTTAAGCAACTTTCTAATATACTCCTATTATCAAATTTTCTTCATTCTCTTGGTATCTTTATTTGAAATGCAACAAATGTAAGTTTAGATGCCGGCCCATTTTTGGTGAACAACCTGGGTTGTTCTTGCTGATTGGTGGATAAATTCATCCACCAATGAATAATTGCTTTCCAGGGTGCTTAACCAAGCAAATAGTTTAGATGCCTTCTTTTTCAAATAAACATAGCAAGAGAACAAAGAAAAATTGATAATCGGAGTAAATTAGAAATTTGCTAAAGATTGCTGCTCTATCTGAATCATGAAAGAAAAAAATGTGGGTTCAGTGTCCCTTTAAACACAAATGTTACAAGTATAGGTTACATAGTAATTAATTGTTTCCATCACATGGGCTACATTTGTTAGATGCATGACATTAATATTGTTAATATGTACTTGTCTTCTATTTTTATATATTTATAGGACAAGCTTCCAATTACAGAAGATGTAATGAGATTGTTGTGCGGATTGGTAAGTTCATAACTTGCATCTAGCATTGTTATATTAATATTGATAGACCCCTTTAAGGATAAATGTGCATTTAAAAGCATTTGAAACCCCTTTCTGATCACAAACTCTTTAATATTCATAGCAAATATAATGTTAACGCAATGTGAACAAAATTGCAACGTTTTTGCTTTTTCATTAACAATACGCAATGTTGATCGACATTCTTTCTGCAAAACATCACAAAGCCTCAGAGTGTTATAAGATAAACTCTAATACAACAATTTATATTACAAGTTTGTTTTTTGTGTAATTAGAAAAGTTACTCTCTCTAATATGATGACAAATAATATGGAATAAAATTATGCCATTTATTAATTAATTTATTTTGCATATTTTATTTATGTTGTCTTGAATAATACACAGGCATTGATTTTGCTTTATTGAGGCTGAAGAGGAGAAAGCTTCTCCTATGTCTGGCCTCTCCATGTGCTCAACCAACACACAGTACAGGGCTAAATTACCAGACTGCACGGCTTGTCCTTGAGCACTTCTGTCACAATGAGAGGCACATAAAGCTCATATCCACCTGTGCTTTAATTAGAGCACTCACTGACCCACTCCTATTGGCTACTGAATATTCTGTTACAGTGACTTTTCTCCTCCCACTTTATACTACATAATACCAATGTATTGGTGTATGATAAAAAAAATAATTGTTCTAGCATCAAGGGAGTTACAATCTCTGTTGTCTTTGTCTCTAGCATTAAGTGGGATTAAAATATATGTTCTGTATTACTGGCATCAAGAAGATAAAATTCCATTCTTATTGGCATCAAATGGGTTCATTCTATTGTTATCTTTTATTCTGACTAAATATTGCTCTGCCTGTTAGTGGAAAATATGCTGAAACTGACCCTGTGTTAGTGAAATTCATTTGTTTTGTTATTAAAATGGGGTTTAAAATGATTGTAGTGCATGTTAATGGTACAGAGAGAGGTTAATCATCCATGTTTATAAGCTCACTGGCCACTAGGGTTTAACTACTAATTGGTAGGAAATAGATGATGATGAACTGGAGCAGGTGAGATATTTGAAAGGGCCATTGGGTTTACTTACATGCCCATGACCCTAAAAGCTTTTTTAAACCAGTAATTATTTGTCCTGATTGTCCCATTGAGTAAAGCTAGAAGACACTTGTTATTGGTGCCAGTATGAGATGGCTTTAGGGGCAATACTGACAACTTAAAATCTAAATTGAGCCTCATTTGCATGAATGGAATGAAGAGATCATGTACATGATCTGAGGTCCTGTTTGGGCATACATGTGACATGATGAATAGTAAGGGCCATGCAGTAACTGGTAACAAGGGATGGAGGACTGTGAGTTAATTTATTTCTATTATCACATTTGCTTGGTTCTCTTGTTTATTTTGTTAAATAATAAACTTAGGTAGGCTGATAGGAGCTTAGGATTTTGGACATGTCTTTACCATTCTATGGCAGCAGGGTTTGCAACCATAACTAAAATTGATATTAACATTGTTGCAAACCGTGCTGCCAGATGTTTAAAGGGACATTCAGATAGAGAATATGATTTTTAAAACGTTTCCAAACTACAATTATTATCAAAGTTGCTTAATTCTCATGTTAATCTTTATTGAATAGATATCTAGATAGGTAGCGTGCACATGCCTGAAGCACTGTAAGACAGGAAAGAGCTGCCATCTATTGCTTTTGCTAATGTATAACGTTGCAAAAGTGCTGCCATATACTGCGGCAGACACGTGCACACTCCTGAGCTTTCATCCTGCATTTCAACAAAGGATAACAAAAAACAAAGAAAATTTAATAATAGAATTTTTTTTTAAAGTTGTTTAAAATTGTATTTTCCCTCTGAATCATGAAAAAAATATTTTGGATTTTATGTCCTTTTAAAGACATTGTCACACTCCTTAGCTCACCTAAGATTAATCTATTAAAAAGGAAACCAAAAGAATTAAGCAAAATTTATAACAGAAGTAAATTGGAAAGTGGTTTAAAATGTTCATGATATATTAACTCCATTTAACTTTAATTTTGCCTTTGCTGTCCCTTTTAGTAGAAGGTCTTTGGCATTAGTAATGACTGGAGACGCTTCTACCTTTATGTGTAGTGCTCCAATATAGTTCCTGGAGAAGCCTCTGCATAAAAGGCTTTGTGTCATGGAACTGATGTTAAAAAATGAATGCACAAAATATCTCTTTTTATAATTGCAGACAAGTGGCCTTACAGAGTGTATAAAAAATGCTGATTTGGTAAGTAAACTTTTTGATCAAATTTTGTAAATAATTTTAGAAAGTTGTGCAATAAACCAGTTATCTATATATCTCCTTATTTATGCATCTGAGTATCTATATATCTATCTGTCTATGATCTCTCTATCTATCTACCTATCTGTCTATCATCTCTCTATCTACCTATCTCTATATCTGTCTGTCTGTCATCTCTTTATCTCCCTCAATTTCTAATCTAAATGTCATAAAGTTCACAAAATTCTTTTCAGAAATTGCTTTGAAGATATGTTATTTAGTTTTAATGACTGTAATATTATTATTATTTTTTTTTTAGGTTTCTACAGATTTCAGTGCTGTGATAGCTCTTCTAAATGATGTAAGAAATTCTAGTCTAATAATGTATTGTTATTTACACTTAATAAACTGCAACAATTGTCGTTGTGTATAAAGTAAATGAACTCTAAATAAATGGAGAAAAAATTAAGATTAAAATGAATATTTAGTTTCTTTCTGTTTTTGAGTTACCATAAAACATTTTATGCTTTTTATATAACCATTAAACAGTAAACAAAATCATACAGAATATCTTTAATATTCTTCATACATACTGTATGTTGACTTTCTTTACTGTTTACTTTACATACTTTGGTTGTACTAGCAGAAGAGAAAAATATTCAACCCCCACAAAAAAGGTTACTAATTAATATTTTGGTAGACGTGCTTTTATTTTGTGATGAATGCACATTCCTTAATGAAACAGGATTTTTCGTGGCGGCTCCAAGGACCTGCCCTATAGAGGAAGGTCCTTCAGTGAAGGCTCTGGGAGCCACGTGCTAAGCCTCCTATTAGCACGGCCACAGCTCTGGGAAGAACAGGGGAGGGTTAGTGCGACTCTCTAGTGCGCTAAAAGTTAGTATAAAGCTACAGGTAAACTTTTTCACATCTAGTTTTGGGACATTTACATTTGTTTATTGAAAATAATTATAAATGTTCCACAAATGGTCAGTAGTCATTTTATTTAAAACAAGACAAATGGCAAAGGCACTGAATATTCTAAATACAAAGTAGTTTTAATATATGGAACCAAAAATGTAGCCGAACCGAAAATGATGCCCGTACACATGTCTATATGTCAGTTCATGTTGCCTTGTGTTACTATTTTAACCAGTGTATAATCTGACATTGCCTTTTTTGGGACTATTCTCTAATAAAGATGTAACTTCTACCATTTGTAATATTAAAATATTCAGCAAAAATTTGATTTTAATATTCTTCTTTTTTTTTGCAGCCTTCAAATACTGTGAATAAAGTTTATGAACTTGTAGATGCTTTGGTAATATACATTTAATTAAACCTCCTATACATTTCTATATCCTTTTCAAATGTTTTACCTCCTAAAGTTTTGCATTGTGTATTATTGTCTAAGGTGATCTGCACTTTACTGCATGCACCATTAATACAAAACACACACTGCTTTTGGAACAATTTCATTTACCAAATGATCACATATTTACGTGTAGGACTTTACATTGATAATCAACAAATCAATGTATTCTGCAGCAGAAAACCAAAACATCTTAAAATATAAATGTTGTTTGTAATAAATGAATTTCTAAATGCCAGATAAATATTCTAACAAATCTTACATTTATAATTTGCACATCCCTAAATCATCTCTAATAAATTTGATATTCTTAAATATAATAATATTTAATTATATTCTTCTCAAACAAAAAATATGATAAAACAGACAGCCTAATTAACCTTTTGGAACTAGAATACCTATCTATCTGTATGTACACACTTATATAAATATATAGATACCTACATATTTCTACACTAACACATATTTACAGACATACATATACATGTTTGAGGCCTTCCCAGTCAGGAACATGCAATATACCATGTTCCTTTTTATTCTTTGCACAAGGTCACACTATGGATAATATACCCTGCGCTATCTATTGTGCTCTACTTGTAATCTAGCACTTTAATTGACTTTTCTCCATGTCTGCAAGTTTTTGATGATTGAACCCATAGGGGTAGATTGTTTTAATGTTGGGCAGACATTTAATAGCTTACGCTGTCGGCATTTAAAATTTCACGAGCATTTCTAGTAAAATGCTTGTGCAATGCCTCCCCCTGTACATTTGCAGCCAATCGGCCCCTAGCTCGGGTTGACAATCATTCTGATCATGAGAAACAACCAGTTACCGGTATCAGCGCTTTAGTCCTGGTGATTAGTAGAAGGCAAACAATAAGCCGGTAGTTGTTATTTGGAAATTGGAGGTGCAAGAATCAACAGGCTGGCTGGTATGGACAACCCAGCTGATGAACCCGGAACCTCTGCAGTTCAGATCCAGGTGTGCTGCTGCCCGTAGTGGAAGGTGTGTGCTCTCAGGTTACACCCGGTCAGGAACAGGAACTAGGACAAAGTAGAAGACAGGCGCAGTGTCTTCTACTTTGTTCCAATCATTCTGATCATATCTGATTGGGATGATTGCAGTCCGCCACTTCAGATGTGGCGGATGAGTTAAATTATGTTTTCGGCGAGCCGGAAACATCGGGCGGTGCAAGCAGCATTGGCTGCTTGATAAATCTCCCACCATAGTGTCTTTTAAGGCTCTGTGAGTTTTTTAATTCAAGGATAATCCAATCGAGCTGAAAAACTTTATTTTTAAAAATCTCATACTGTTGTAAGTTTTCCAGTGACTTTACTTTGAGGGAATTAAACAATGGTATTTGATTCCACCAGAAATCACTTGTCATACGGCTTATCACATCATTTGTGCAGTTTTTTCTCACTATATTCCTCTTAAAAAATCATTTTTGCCTCTTACGTAAATCACCTAAGCTGTTGGCACTAATTTTGTTGCTTTAATGTTTCTGTTTTTCTCATGCAAACTTCCATGTTATTTAATAAATACCATGGTTAATTAGTATAATAAAAAAAGAATATAAAATACAGCTCAAATCACAATTGTAAACTATAAAAACTATAATTTTATCATTTAAAGGTTTTTTTTATGATTAAGAGTGTTTCTTATAAAATTATACATAACAATATGAGACAGTTAATTTCACAATCTGGATTTAATATTAGTTTGTGAAAAAATACACTTTATACTCTTATTATCATTACTAAATCAATACGGCCTCCACGCTGTTGTGTGATTTGTTTTTTTGCTTGTGCAATATTAAATTCTGGTGGCAGTTTCTGTATTTGACCTTGAGAAATGGGGGTTATTTTGTTATATCTAAAACTTAACTGATCTGCAATTTACTTTTTGTTAAATGTTGAAAACATCCTTTAAGTCTTGTGTTTTTATTTTCTAGGGCAAAACACTTGGCTGTTCCCTGACTAATCTATTAAGTAAAGATAAATTGGTGAGACACATTGCTTGTATATTTTTCCCATCTTTAATGATTTTATGTGTGTATGTATAAATATCTGTAAATGTGCACCAGGGTTGTGTGTTAGTTATAAAGCTGGAATAATTGTTTTTGTTTTTTTGTTTAATACTTTAAATCTTGTTTTTTAAAAACAATAATAGAGAATATAGCATAAATATCCAACAAGAGCTATGGCACAGGAATACATAAATATGTTTTACAAAAATTAAGATTGTGATTAGTAACAATATATTTTTCTAAAAATGACAAAAAAAAGATTGGAGCAATGTTTATATAAATTGTAAAGGTATGCTAGATACAAACAAATCCCATTGGTTTTATAGTGAATTTTGTAAGATGTATTATGAGTCAATATAGAAAACTACATAAGAGATTAATTCCAAGCTTATAAGGGAGTAGAAATTCCCAATTAATTGAAAAACATCAAGACCTTGTGATGAGTTTTAGATTTAAAGGTTTGAAATAAGTGACTAGAAGATGTTTTCGGCGAGATTACAAGTTTTGCGTTAGGAGCTGTGCGGTGCTAGCGAGCAGTTTTTTCTCACCACTCACTTACCTGCAGCGCTGGTATTACAGATTTTTACAAACCCGGCATTAAAAGGCAAGAAGTGAGCATAGAGCAAAATTTTGCTCCATACCGCACTCCAATACCAGCGCTGCTCAAGTCAGTGGTGAGCTGGTCGTACGTGCTCATGCACGATTTCCCCATAGACATCAATGGGGATAGCCGGCTGAGAAAAAGTCTAAGACCTGCCAAAAAGCAGTGTAAATCTCAGTAACGCAGCCCCATTGATTCCTATGGGAAAACTAAAGTTATGTTTACACCTAACACCCTAACATGAACCCCGAGTCTAAACACCCCTAATCTTACACTTTTTAACCCCTAATCTTCCACCCCGACATCGCTAAAACCTACATTATTCTTATTAACCCCTAATCTGCCGCTCCGGATATCACCGCCACCTACATTATATTTATTAACCCCTAATCTGTTGCCCCAACATCTCCGACACCTACATTATATTTATTAACCCCTAATCTGCTGCCCCAACTTTGCCGCCACTATATTAAATTTATTAACCCCTAAACCTAATTCTAACCCTAAGCCTAACACCCCCTAATTGAAATTTAATTTAAATAAATCTAAATAAAATTACTATCATTAACTACATTATTCCTATTTAAAACTAAATACTTACCTATAAAATAAAACCTAAGCTAGCTGCAATATAACTAATAGTTACATTGTAGTTATCTTAGGGTTTATTTTTATTTTACAGGCAAGTTTTTATTTATTTTAACCAGGTAGAATTGTTACTAAATAGTTTTTTAACTATTTACTAACTACCTAGCTATAATAAATACAAAATTACATGTAAAATAAATCCTAACCTATGTTACACTAACACCTAACACCACACTACAATTAAATTCCCTACATTAAATACAATTAAATAAATTAAATTAAATTAGCTAAATTACAAAAAAAAACCCACTAAATTACAGGAAAAAAAAAAAAATTACAGATCTTTAAACTAATTACCCCTAATCTAATAGCCCTATCAAAACCCACCACCCACACAACCAACCCCCAAATAAAATACTAACTAAAAAAACCTAAGCTCCCATTGCCCTGAAAAGAACATTTGGATGGGCATTGCCCTTAAAAGGGCATTTAGTTCTTTTGCAGGCCCAAAGCCCTAAACTTAAAAAATAAACCCACCCAATAGACCCTTAAAAATATCCTAACACTAACCCCTGAAGATTCACTTACTGGGAGAAGTTTTCATTCAAGCGGCAAGATGTCCTCAACGAAGCTGGCAGAATTGGTCCTCCAGACAGGCAGAAGTGGTCCTCCAGACGGGCAGAATTCTATCAGCCAATCGAAATTAAGGTAGAAAAAATCCTATTGGCTGATTTGATCAGCCAATAGGATTGAACTTCAACCCTATTGGCTGATCCGATCAGCCAATGGGATTGAGCTTGCATTCTATTGGCTGATTAGAACAGCTGCCAGCTCAATCCTATTGGCTGATTGCAGGATTTTTTCTACCTTAATTCCGATTTGGCTGATAGAATTCTATCAGTCAATCGGAATCTAAGGGACGCCATCTTGGATGACGTCACTTAAAGAGATATTCATTACAAAGAAGCTGTCGTTTGAAGAGGATGCTCTGCGTCAGATATCTTGAAGATGGACTCGCTCCGCACCGGAAGGATGAAGATTGAAGATGCCTTCTGGATGAAGACTTCTGCCCACTTCAATCCTATTGGCTGATCCAATCAGCCAATAGGATTGAGCTTGCATTCTATTGGCTGATTGATGGACCCGCTCCGCGCCGGAAGGATGACGATAGACGATGCCGTCTGGATGAAGACTTCTGCCCATCTGGAGGACCACTTCTTCCCATCTGGAGAACCACTTCTGCCGGCTTCTTTGAGTACATCTTGCCGCTTGGATGAAGACTTCTCCCGGTAAGTGAATCTTCGGGAGTTAGTGTTAGGATTTTTTTAAGGGTGTATTGGGTGGGTTTATTTTTTAGGTTAGGGCTTTGTTCCTGCAAAAGAGCTAAATGCCCATCCAAATGCCCTTTTTGGGGCAATGGGGAGCTTAGGTTTTTTTAGTTAGGGTTTTATTTGGGGGTTGGTTGTGTGGGTGGTGGTTTGCATTTTTTTTACAGGAAAAAGAGCTGATTTCTTTGGGGCAATGTCCCGCAAAAGGCCCTTTTAAGGGCTATTGGTAGTTTAGTTTAGGTTAGGGTTTTTTTTATTTTGGGGGGCTTTTTTATTTTGATAGGGCTATTAGATTAGGTGTAATTAGTTTAAAGATCTGTAATTTGTTTTTTATTTTCTGTAATTTTGTGGGGTTGTTTTTGTAATTTAGCTAATTTAATTTATTTAATTGTATTTAATGTAGGGAATTTATTTAATTGTAGTGTAGGGTTAGGTGTTAGTGTAACATAGGTTAGGTTTTATTTTATAGGTAAATTTGTATTTATTTTAGCTAGGTAGTTAGTAAATAGTTAATAACTATTTAATAACTATTCTACCTAGTTAAAATAAATACAAACTTACCTGTAAAATAAAAATAAACCCTAAGATAGCTACAATGTAACTATTAGTTATATTGTAGCTAGCTTAGGGTTTATTTTATAGGTAAGTATTTAGTTTTAAATAGGAATAATGTAGTTAATGATAGTAATTTTATTTAGATTTTTTTAAATTATATTTCAATTAGGGGGTGTTAGGGTGAGGGTTAGACTTAGGTTTACGAGTTAATAAATTTAATATAGTGGCGGCGACGTTGGGGGTGGAAGATTAGAGGTTAATATATATAATGTAGGTGGCGGCGATGTTAGGGGTGGCAGATTAGGGGTTAATAATATTTAACTAGTGTTTGTGATGCGGGAGTGCAACGGTTTAGGGGTTAATATGTTTATTATAGTGGCGGCGATGTCCGGAGCGGCAGATTAGGGATTAATCATTTTATTTCAGTGTTTGTGATGCGAGAGGACCTCGGTTTAGGGGTTAATAGGCAGTTTATGGGTGTTAGTGCACTTTTTAACACTTTAGTTATGGGTTTTATGCTACGGCGTTGTAGTGTAAAGCTCATAACTACTGACTTTAGAATGCGTTACGGATCTTGGAGGTAGAGGGTTTACTGCTCACTTTTTGGCCTCCCAGGACAGACTCGTAATACCGGCGCTATGCAAGTCTCATTGAAATAATGGTTAACGTAAGTCGGTTTGCGGTAAGGCCAAAAAAGTGTGCGGGGCCCCTAATCCTGCAACACTCGTAATAGCAGCGGTAGTGAAAAAGCAGTGTTAGGACCTGTTAACGCTGCTTTTTTATCTTACCGCAAAACTTGTAATCTAGCCGTTTACTTGTAAAAGGATCTAATGTAAAACCTGTTAGTAATTCTGAGGCATATCCAGCAGTATCAGATTATAGGAGATGTGTTTAATGGGCGTTTTTACACACTGTGCAGATTAGATGCTGGTATTTAAAATGTTATATGACAACTAAAACCTTCAGTTAAAGGGCTCCATGTACTAAGCCGTCAATTCATCCGTCATTTTAGACGCGGATAAACTCGCCGTTACTCGCCGCGGGCGAAATGGTGTCCGCTGTCACTATGTACTAATAATCCCCCAATAAATAGACAAGTCTAGCCCGCCGCGAGCAGTGGCGGATTATTGATAAATTTGACGCCTCGCTCGCCGCGACTAAGCTAATGTACTTAACTTTCAGTTGAATTGTCTGGCCAATTATTAACACGTGACATGCAAGGTGTCACGAACATCATAGTAGTCACGGGAATAGAATTTTGCTCCTATAAAAGTTCAACTTATCTAAACAACTTTATTATTGTTCAAAATTTTTTGAAGAGTGATAACAGAGCGTTATTTTTGTAATATTTATTTACAATTTGGATATGGCTTCATCTGGATCTGATAATATATAAATATTAATATAAAAATAATTATAAAGATTGACAACTATACAATACAAATTTAAAATATAGATTACTCTTTAATTACAGTCGACAAATTTGGCGCAATTTATGTACATGGAAATGAGAGACAAATTAGACGCCAGTTATGCTGTACAATGCTGATATTACTGCCTTTTATATATGTCTAGACTGGCATCTAGATTGACTTTCCTATTGTTTTGTACCTTGCCCGCCACCTAAAAGGTGGCGAGGCAAAAATAACGAGGTGGGAGCAGAAATTGTAGCGAGCGGACAAATAGATTTTTTAGTACATTCGTTTTTGGCGAGTTGGTGGTCAAATGTGTCTAATTACAGTGAAAAATGGAGAGGTAGCGAGGTTTGGCGGATAAGTACGCTCGCAATTTTAAAGATGCGAGTTTGAACATAGTTGACGACTTTGTACATATCAGTTTGCGAGTTTTGACGCGAGATTTGTTGCGGGTAGCTCGCTGACTGCTTAGTACATGGAGCCCAAAATGTTTTAATCATAGAAGTGATTCTATTTGATATTAAAATAGCTGCTACACTAATGGGTGAGATGTATCTCATTTTGGAGGCTGTAAAAACTAACAACAAACTTAAATCAAGTGCATAATGTGATATATTCGTTAGGGAACTTATCATCTACTATATCTTTTTACCTTTTCTATTCTCTCTTCTACCTCCTTTACCTCTCTCCTTGTTCTGGGTAGAGTAATGGACACATAAAAATCCACTATCTTGCAAATTTAGAAAAGTTAACACCCTTTAAGGTTTGAGGATACTAGAAAAGTAAATTATTAGGATTTAGGGTATACAATGGTACAGTTTTGAAAGTAATTGAATTGTATTCTAATGATTATTTGAAAACATAAGGTATATTAGCTAGAAGACCATATGTATTTAACAAGTGTATATTTTTTTTAAAAAAGTATAATGTTACTATTACTATTATTATCATGATGGTGATGATCAGTATTTTAGAGAAAAAAGTGTAAAATTATTATATTTTTTAATATTTATGGAGAGTGGAATTCATGCACATCTCAAATTCTCTGTATATATGTTAAAGATTTTCTGTGTAAAAATAGTTTGGGGGAAGCACAGTTAAAATCGCACATCATATGATGCAAGGTAAAGTCATTTGGTCTTGAATGATTCATTAGATTCATTTTAAAAAATAAAAAACAATCTGTCAAAGAATATTGCTTTACCCTAATTTAACTAATGCATAAACTCTATTTGATTTCAGAATCAACTTACAGCAGATGTACAGAAACTTGTTGCAGGACTGGTGAAATTAGATTTGTTGGTAAGTGTAACAATTTATTTCTCTTATGGCACCAGCGGTACTCAGGACCGTCTTTAACACAGGGCAAAAGGGGCAGCTGCCCAGGGCCCAGTCTTTGTTGTGGGGCCCAAGAGTCCTAAAAAAAAAAAAATATATATATATATATATATTTATTTTTTTTTGGTTCATGCCAGACTTCTGATGTCAGTGCTAATACTGTCACAGTCAAAAGTTCTCTGCTTATATTTATTTGTGAGAAACGGTGCCAGACCGTGCTGGGATCATGGGACATGTCAAGCTAGTGCCATGTGCTGTTTTAGGTGTGCACTGTGCAGCACTGAATGCTAAGCCCTAACTCGGCATCCAACCAATCATACTGTATAAGAAAATGTCCTACTGGGGTTACCACTGTTACCAGGTCACTGCTCTGGTGGTGGGGATTATTCAGGGTAGGGCTGACTGAAGGCACATGCAGCAGAAAGCTGGAGTGGCAGGCACATTAGGATTTGAACATCTGTGCAGCTGCAGACACTGCTCTCTTCCGTCTTGAGGCACACATACATTGTATTTTTAATATTGGATTATATAGAGTGTGTACATAAATGTGTGTGTGCTATGTAATGTGTGTTTGTGTGTACATGTATATGTGTATGCTCTGGAGAGTGTGTGTTTGTGTGTACATGTGTATGTGTATGCTCTGTAGTGTGTGTTTGTATGTACATGTATATGTGTATGCTCTGGAGAGTGTGTGTTTGTGTGTACATGTGTATGCTCTGGAGAGTGTGTGTGTATATGGGTTAGGGGAGTTTGGTATGTTAGGCATTCCCTTGGTATTCATGAAAGTGGTAATTTTGCTGTACAGTGGCTGTCTAAACAATAAATATGTAGTGAATATCCCAAAACTGGTGAGAGCTTTTAGGGGGGCCCAAAATAAATTCTTGCACCGGGGCCCTGTAGACATTAGGTCTGACACTGATTTTTACTATGCAATGCCGTGCATTGCATTAAATATTTATATACTTAAAAAAATATATAAATAAATTAAAAACCAACATTTAATTAATTAGCAAATATTTTAAATTAATCTACAGTGGAGGAATTTATATATTTATTTACTTATTAGTACTGCTTAGGTCCAGTTTCACATATTGCAATTTATTTCATATTTTTTTTAAAATGATTAGCCCAACAGTGGATGATCCACTGCTGGGCTAATCATTTAAAAAAAACAAAAAAACAATGTATTTAGTTGTTTTTTGAGGTGTTGGGGTCTAGAGCGAAATTGCATGGGTGGGGGCCCAAGGAAATGTTTGCTCAGGGCCCAGTCAGTATTAAAGACGGCCCTGGCGGTACTTATGGGTAAATAGGAAATATGTTTGTGTGTTTGTTACAAGACATTAGTTTGTGCACCAGAAACAATGAATGACCTCTGAAATGACTATTTATAAAGTTATTGTAGTAGAATTGGGGGTTTTGCATCTTAATAGATTTTATACAAGATCAAAAAGAAGAAACTACACACCACAAAGTAGAAATATACTTTGACAATTTTATAAACAGTAGGCACACATCTAAAACAAATGATTTGATAAACTTA
This sequence comes from Bombina bombina, assembly GCF_027579735.1. Lineage (NCBI taxonomy): Eukaryota > Metazoa > Chordata > Amphibia > Anura > Bombinatoridae > Bombina > Bombina bombina. Next base: position 358,383,848 of record NC_069504.1, read on the forward strand.
CATTTACAAATATTTCAAAATAACATTTAATAAATAATGAAGCATAATGATGCCAACTTCTTCAACTTTCTTTAGTTTGAATAACTTCAGTTACATAGCAAGTTGGGGGGTAATCACCAAAAAAACAAATAACAGTGATAGTTTAAAAGATCTAAGTATCATATCATTAGTGCTATTGCACTTACAATAACCCAGAGACTGAGAGCATTTTTTTTTAAATAATTTTCTTTTATTACAATATCTCCTTGTCATCAAAATGCTCCTCTTAGTATTTGACAGTAAGGAAAAAATGTAGTTATGCAACTTATTTCAACAACCCAGTTATTTAGACACAAAATGCTCTTACTCATCCTGTTAGTACCGCAGGTACTTTTATGCCAATAGGGGAAAGTGTACATATGAATATAAATATTAACATATTTATTTATAAAATAAAAAAAGAGCAACATGTTTATATGCTGGGACTTTAAGTAATAAAAAAATAAAATGTCCAAAAACCTGCTACATTATTGAAATTTGTATAATATATTCCTGATTCCTCCCTATTTTTTCCAAACCACCTGTATCATGTTTGCATAATAGTCAGTGTACAGTCTGCATAGTATATTGTTTGGGAGATTAAGAGGTGCTATTTATTGCAAAGGATAAACTAAAACAATTGGGCATAGAAAAGGATATTCTAATTTAGGGTTCTTAAACCTTCTATATAAGTAAAGAGTCTAAAGCTTAATTATTACATCATTGTTCTTCAAACTAACCTATTACTTGGTCGTAACACCATGTTTACCTGTAAATGTGCATATCTAATATTTAGGTAGCACACAGCTAACATTTTACTGCGCACATCGTTCCTACCCTGCTGCCAGAGATTAGTTTTATTTTTTCTTAAAATGAACTATTATTGCTCCTGTGTGTGCTTTAAGTCTGTACCATGCATGGGCTTCTGTAGAGTGAGGAAGGAGTAGGTGGGCAGAGCAGGCGGCAATGCCAGCTTTACGAGTTGTCAGTGACACTTCTGCTCTTGTTTTCTAAAAAACTTCAGTAATCTCAACTGTCCCATTCACTCAACTAATCAAGAACAGTTTTTAGATGTACCTGGCAGCTGCCTGTAACCACAAGTGGATATAACTCAGAGGGGTAGTGCTCAGCCTTTAGTTGTCTCTAAAAGCAGCACTCCTTTAAACAGCGTAGCTGGTAAGAAGACTTTCCCTTCGGTTTCCACCGCTTCTCCTTTACCTTGTGAGGAGCACTCAGTGTATCAGAAGAGAAATCACAGTGTGCCTTACTAATTTTCAGACAGGACAGAGACAGAATGAGTTATGGTAAGGGAGCAGATGGCGCTGTGTCTTGAAAGATCTGTTACTCATCTGTCATTGTGGATTTCATGTATGCTTTGTGCATGGGTCAACAAAAATGCTACCCTATTCAGCTCTTTCCAGCTTATTATGTCGCCTCTTTCCCTCCTTTGCTAGGCCTGTGTCCTGTAGCTTTCAGCATTCTCATTATTTAACCCTATACTTCCTGATCTGCAGTATATCTGCTGCTTGTGAGACCCTAGTACACTGTTACTCAACATTTTTGATTGGGAACATAATAGAATTCTGAATTGTTCTTTTTGAAAAACTGTACAGCCCTTTATCCACAATGCTATGTCTGTCTCCTGTAATATCCTCTGTGTATGTAAGACATAGGAGACAGACATAACATTATGGATAAAAGGCTGTACAGACAAACATGAAAGTGTGTATATCGGAAGGGGTGTATCTTTGATTACGGATCGTGTTGCTTACTATTGAAGGGCCAGCATATTGTGACCAGAGTTTTTGCCATTACATTGGAATATTGTAGATGTAATTTATCCCAGCTGAAGGTTTAACATACTCCAGAGATGGACTACTACATAAGATTGAACCTTAAAGGAATGAAATTTGATTGTATCATATATCCTTAAAGGGATATCCCAACAACATAGATACTTGGGACATCTTACAATTATATATTTTTATTAGTGACGTTAATAGCATCTAGTTCTCCCTAGGTATGCCTAGGTGGATTTATTTTGCTATTAAATATATTTTTTTTTCTGAATGAATGTACTGTGTGAATGCATTGGGCATGACACATGCATTTTTTACATTTATGCATTTATCTCTATTGAACATTAAATATTCTATATTTATTTGGCATGCTGATAATATTTTTTGCATTTAATTTAAGGTGGTAGATTCGCAAAACCTTCTTGTGCACCATTTTTAGTATTATTTAGCGTATTGTACACATCTTTATGATTATTTAAGTAGTGCTGCAGATTTGATATTGACATATTTATACATATTTTGTATGTTTTTTTTGTAAAATATATATCTATACCTATAGATATATAAATGGATGATTATATATAGGTATAGATATATAAAAATATATATATATTTATATATATATATAGATATAACTACTTAAGAATGTATAGAACATATTCCCCTATGTGCAGAAAATTGTCATGTGAAATATCTACAGTAAAAACACAGTATAATTTTTTTTTTAAATATACTTTTACATATTTTCATCTTCTTAACTGCAAAAGGCTACAAAGCATATATATATATATATATATATATATTTATATTTATAAATGTGTACTTATGTATGTATTTATATGTGTATATATGTCTGTAAATATATATATATATATATACATATATATATATATATATTTATATAAATACATATGAATACATATACCTATACATATTTAGACATGTATAGGTATGTATCTCTATATTAAAGCCTTTTGCCTGCTTTATATTTTTCTAACACCTGAGACCTCATATCTTTAAGCCCTTATAACTTCTGCAATATTTTTTATTAGATATTGTTAAGGACAGTCATTCCAATATTGCATAAACTAATTGAAAAAAAACTGTGAAAATCATATTTACACATTGCTATTAATAATTTTTTTATTATTATTTAATTTACTGCAGAAAACTCTGGATATCAATCGCGCAATAGATGGAGTTTTAGGAAAAGACAATCTTGCATGTTCTTTGGTAAGTGAATCCAGTGTGCATTTTTAGACCATTAGTCTTTGAAGATGTTTAACAGGTGAACATAATTCTGGAAGTACCATCAATAATAAATTATGGTGGAAAAATTGTCATGTTTTATTTACCTGTTATTTTAGTGTGCAATGTTTGTCTCAGTGACATTTCTCAATCTACGATGTATACTATGTTATGAAAAATATTTATGAAAAAGAAAATCATAGAGTATAGAATTGACTAGGGTACCATGCTTAGCAGACCTGAATGACTCCTTGTTAATCATTGTAAGGATAAAATATAATAGATATAAATGAATGAATTACATGATAAAAACTGTATATGAGGAAAGGAAATATGTACTTTAAAATCTTCTCTATTTGAAAATGATAATGTCTCACATTGATTAATGAGAAGGAATATTGACTTGTAGTAAAGGTAAACCAGTTGAACTATATTAAAAAAAATCTTTATATGCACTGACACTCATTTTTGTATTTGTTACATGTTCTAAATGTATAACAAATCAAGTATCTGAAATGTTTTTTAACTTTTTAATCTTTTTTCTTTTGTAGGAAACTAATCTTGGTGACCTTCTTAAAAATGTTCTGCAAAGCGTTACTAAATTGCTTTCTAGCATTGGCCGCTAAAAAGAAACTTGCTGAATCTGGAGGTAAGTTTGTTGTAGACAAATCTCACTCCATTGCTTGGTTAGCTCAATAGTTCACTATCACGGCATTAAAACTACAGGTTATGGGGGGTAGTTATCAAGCCGTCAACCTCAAATACGCTGCGTATTCCGCAGCGTATTTGTGGCGAGGCTGATACGCCTTAGTTATCAAAGGCTCGAGACCGGCAAAAGTAGAATTTTGTGACGTCAGCTTCGATCCGCCGGACTCAGTCCGACACAGATCGATTCTTACGTCACTCCAGATGTTCCGCACACAAGTGCGGCACATTCTCACTACTTTTGCTAGCTATCAAAAAACTAGCAGGTACGCTCGGCACTTTTACGGCCCAGCGTACCTGGTTTTCAAAGCGCCAGCCTGGAGGCGGCGGATCCCATAGGAATCAATGGGAGTCTGACCATAGCGAAAGTACAAGTTCGCTGCTGACAGACATCCCATTGATTTCTATGGGAGCTGTCTACACCTAACACCCTAACATGTACCCCGAGTCTAAACACCACTAATCTGACCCCCCCTACACCGCCGCAACTAAATAAAGTTATTACCCCCTAAACCGCCGCTCCCGGAGCCCACCGCAAGCTACTCTATACATATTAACCCCTAAACCGCCGCTCCCGGAGCCCACCGCAACTATAATAAATGTATTAACCCCTAACCCGCCGCTCCCTGAACCCGCCGCAACCTATATTAAATGTATTAACCCCTATCCTGCCCCCCCTACACCGTCGCCACCTATAATACATTTATTAACCCCTAATCTGCCCCCCCTACACCGTCGCAACCTATAATAAATTTATTAACCCCTATCCTGCCCCCCACTACGCCGCCGCCACTGTAATAAAATGATTAACCCCTAAACCTAACCCTAACCCTAACGCCCCCTAACTTAAATATTAATTAAATAAATCTAAATAAATTAACTCTTATTAACTAAATGAATCCTATTTAAAACTAAATACTTACCTTTAAAATAAACCCTAATATAGCTACAATATAAATAATAATTATATTCTAGCTATCTTAGGATTTATTTTTATTTTACAGGTACCTTTCAATTTATTTTAACCATGTACAATAGCTATTAAATAGTTATTAACTATTTAATAGCTTACCTAGCTAAAATAAAGAGAAATGTACCTGTGAAATAAATCCTAACCTAAGTTACAATTACACCTAACACTACACTATACTTTAATAAATTATTCCTATTTAAAAATAAATACTTACCTGTAAAATAAACCCTAAGATAGCTACAATGTAATTAATAATTATATTATAGCTATCTTAGGATTTATATTTATTTTACAGGTAACTTTGTATTTATTTTAGCTAGTTAGAATAGTTATTAAATAGTTATTAACTATTTAATAACTACCTAGCTAAAAGAAATACAAAATTACCTGTAAAATAAATCCTAACTTAAGTTACAATTAAACCTAATACTACACTATCATTAAATTAACTAAATAAACTACCTACAAAGAACTACAATGAAATACAATTACATAAACTAACTAAAGTACAAAAAATAAAAAAAGCTAAGTTACAAAAAATAAAAAATTAAGTTACAAACATGTTAAAAATATTACAACAATTTTAAGCTACTTACACCTAATCTAAGCCCCCTAATAAAATAACAAACCCCCCCAAAATAAAAAAAATCCCTACCCTATTCTAAATTACATAAATTTCAAAGCTCTTTTACCTTACCAGCCCTTAAAAGGGCCATTTGTGGGGGCATGCCCCAAAAAGTTCAGCTCTTTTGCCTGTAAAATAAAAATACAACCCCCCCCCAACATTAAAACCCACCACCCACATACCCCTAATCTAACCCAAACCCCCCTTACAAAAACCTAACACTAATCCCCTGAAGATCATCCTACCTTGAGTCGTCTTCACTCAGCCGAGCCACCGATGGAACTGAAGAGGACATCCGGAGCGGAAGAAGTTAATCCTCCAAGCGGCGCTGAAGAAATCTTCCATCCGATGAAGTCATCATCCAGGCGGCGCTGAAGAAGTCTTCGATCCGGCCGATTTCATCTTCAAAGAGGCGCTGAAGAGGTCTTCTATCCGGGCGAAGTCATCTTCCAAGCCGGGTCTTCAATCTTCCTTCCGCCGACGCGGAACCACCTTCTTCACCGACGGACTACGACGAATGACGGCTCCTTTAAGGGACGTCATCCAAGATGGCGTCCCCTCAATTCCGATTGGCTGATAGGATTCTATCAGCCAATCGGAATTAAGGTAGGAAAATCTGATTGGCTGATGGACTCAGCCAATCAGATTGAGCTCGCATTCTATTGGCTGTTCCGATCAGCCAATAGAATGCGAGCTCAATCTGATTGGCTGATTGGATCAGCCAATCGGATTGAACTTGAATCTGATTGGCTGATTCCATCAGCCAATCAGATTTTCCTACCTTAATTCCGATTGGCTGATAGAATCCTATCAGCCAATCGGAATTGAGGGGACGCCATCTTGGATGACGTCCCTTAAAGGAGCCGTCATTCGTCGTAGTCCGTCGGTGAAGAAGGTGGTTCCGCGTCGGCGGAAGGAAGATTGAAGACCCGGCTTGGAAGATGACTTCGCCCGGATAGAAGACCTCTTCAGCGCCTCTTTGAAGATGACATCGGCCGGATCGAAGACTTCTTCAGCGCCGCCTGGATGATGACTTCATCGGATGGAAGATTTCTTCAGCGCCGCTTGGAGGATTAACTTCAGTTCCATCGGTGGCTCGGCTGAGTGAAGACGACTCAAGGTAGGATGATCTTCAGGGGATTAGTGTTAGGTTTTTGTAAGGGGGGTTTGGGTTAGATTAGGGGTATGTGGGTGGTGGGTTTTAATGTTGGGGGGGGGGGTTGTATTTTTATTTTACAGGCAAAAGAGCTGAACTTTTTGGGGCATGCCCCCACAAATGGCCCTTTTAAGGGCTGGTAAGGTAAAAGAGCTTTGAAATTTATGTAATTTAGAATAGGGTAGGGATTTTTTTTATTTTGGGGGGTTTGTTATTTTATTAGGGGGCTTAGATTAGGTGTAAGTAGCTTAAAATTGTTGTAATATTTTTAACATGTTTGTAACTTAATTTTTTATTTTTTGTAACTTAGCTTTTTTTATTTTTTGTACTTTAGTTAGTTTATGTAATTGTATTTCATTGTAGTTCTTTGTAGGTAGTTTATTTAGTTAATTTAATGATAGTGTAGTATTAGGTTTAATTGTAACTTAAGTTAGGATTTATTTTACAGGTAATTTTGTATTTCTTTTAGCTAGGTAGTTATTAAATAGTTAATAACTATTTAATAACTATTCTAACTAGCTAAAATAAATACAAAGTTACCTGTAAAATAAATATAAATCCTAAGATAGCTATAATATAATTATTAATTACATTGTAGCTATCTTAGGGTTTATTTTACAGGTAAGTATTTATTTTTAAATAGGAATAATTTATTAAAGTATAGTGTAGTGTTAGGTGTAATTGTAACTTAGGTTAGGATTTATTTCACAGGTACATTTCTCTTTATTTTAGCTAGGTAAGCTATTAAATAGTTAATAACTATTTAATAGCTATTGTACATGGTTAAAATAAATTGAAAGGTACCTGTAAAATAAAAATAAATCCTAAGATAGCTAGAATATAATTATTATTTATATTGTAGCTATATTAGGGTTTATTTTAAAGGTAAGTATTTAGTTTTAAATAGGATTCATTTAGTTAATAAGAGTTAATTTATTTAGATTTATTTAATTAATATTTAAGTTAGGGGGGCGTTATGGTTAGGGTTAGACTTAGGTTTAGGGGTTAATCATTTTATTACAGTGGCGGCGGCGTAGTGGGGGGCAGGATAGGGGTTAATAAATTTATTATAGGTTGCGGCGGGTTCATGGAGCGGCGGTTTAGGGGTTAAACTATTTATTTAGTTGCGGAGAGGTGCGGGATCAGCAGGATAGGGGTTAATAATTTTATAATAGAGGGCGACGGTATAGGGGGGCAGGATAGGGGTTACTAGGTATAATGTAGGTGGCAGCGGTGTCCGGGAGCGGCGGTTTAGGGGTTAATACATTTATAAGACTTGCGGCGGGGTCTAGGAGCGGCGGTTTAGGGGATAATACATTTATAAGAGTTGCGGCGGGGTCTAGGAGCGGCGGTTTAGGGGTTAGTAACTTTATTTAGTTGCGGGGGGCTCCGGGGGCGCCGGTATAGGGGTTAGAGCAGTGTAGTTTAGTGTGAGTGCTTAGTGACAGGCTAGCAATAAAGCTGGGAAAAAGCCGAAGGGCAGCGAGATCGGATGAGTGATAACTGTCACAGTCCGCTGCTCATCGCCCCGCGGCTTTTTGACAGCTTTATTTGATAACTTAGGCGAACGTATTCAAGGTCCGCGGCGGCGAAGGTAGGCGAGCTTAGGCGGACGTATTGGGCCGGCGAAGGCAGAAAAGTAGACGGCTTGATAAGTAGCCCCCTCTATGTCACTGTAAACAGATGATCCTGGCCAGATTTGAAGTATTTTGCCTTTTACGCTGTTATACTGATGTTTGACTGATAAGTGTTCAGGAAAGGAATCACAGCCATTTGTGCATTTTAATATAATTCTCAAAAGGTTGATCAAAGTAAGGGAGTATAACAGTGGCAATATAACAGGAGAGTCTGAGACAAGTTATAGGTTGTAAAAATAATAGGTATATAGATAATGTGGTAGTTCAAGTTTTACATTGTGAGTACGGCAGGAGATGAATATACATTTCTGTCATATACAAAACACAGAAGCTGTACTTATATACAAATTTACCTTCACAAACTCACATAAACAGCCAGAACAGCCACCACTCCTTTCTGCCTTTATTTTAATTGTGCTTAACCCTATTAATGTTTCAATTTTTTTTGCATTAGCTTTGATTTGTACATGGCTCTCAATCCTCAAGGTATAAATGCAACGTACTAGAGACGCTTAAACATCATGTCATTCAAGTTTAAACTATTATGTTACATTTAAAGTTATGCACAAACAAATTAAATCTACAAGTGACTACAACTAACAGACAGATCAGGTTTATTTTTCTATTAAGTAGCACAACTGTAAATGTTCCTAAATTAAATATCACCGATGTAATTCAATATATAACTGAGCTGTAAAAAAAACAAAGACAAACTAATGTTTATTATAAAATACTCTCAGAAAGCTCCCTCTAATGTGTCTCCAAATCTTCTTAGTTCTTAAATCACTCAATCCACTTCCTACGTTATTCCAAGGAATTCTTTCACTAAACTCATTCACTAAAGCTCTAACACTTGCATTATTTTATATGTTCATCACATAATAACACAGGAACTGAGGATACTAGAGAGAGTATAAAGCTTGGTTATGTTTGAGAAATTTGAATAATAAAAATTAAAAAAAAGAATAAAAAGTTTAAAAAGTCTCATTAAAGAGACTTAAAAGTGAAAACCAAAGTTTTGCTAATTTAGGTAGAACACACAATTTTGAAGATACCTTTCAATTTACTTCTATTATCAAATGCAATTCATTCTCTTGATATTCTTTGATGAAAAGGATATGTAGGTAGGCTGGTTGAAGAGCAATGCACTACTGGGATTTAGCTGAACATATCTGATGAATCAATGACAAGAGGTATATGTGCATAGCCACCACACATCAGCTAGCTCCCATAAGTGTATTGCTGCTCCTGAGCCTACATACATATGCTTAATGAGCTGACTTTAACTATGTGATTAAACCCTTTGAAGGGATTAAACACATACGGCCAGATTACGAGTTTTGTCGGTAAAGACTTGCGGTGCTAACAAGCCTTTTTTTTCCAGCGCTCACTTAAGCCAACGCTGGTATTACAAGTTTTCTGAATGGCTGCGTTAGCCTCAGAAAAGTGAGCGTTGAGCAAATTTAGCTCTACTTCTCACTGTAATACCAGCATTGCTTAAATCAGCGGTAAGCTGGCTAAAACGTGCTTGTGCACGATTTCCCCATAGGAAACAATGGGGCTGAGCTGGCTGTAAAAAAAACCTAACACCTGCAAAAAAGCAGCGTCCAGCTTCTAATTCAGCCCCATTGTTTCCTATGGGAAAATAAAAAATATGTCTACACCTAACACCCTAACATGAACCCCCGAGTCTAAACACCCCTAATCTTACACTTATTAACCCCTAATCTGCCATCCCCAACATCGTCGCCACCTACATTATATTTTTAACCCCTAATCTGCCGCTCCGGACACCGCCACCACCTACATTATACTTATGAACCCCTAATCTGCTGCCCCCAACATCGCCAAACCCTACATTATATTTATTAACCCCTAATCTGATGCCCCCAACGTCGCCGCAACCTAACTACACTTATTAACCCCTAATTTGCCGACCAGACATCGCCGCTACTTTAATAAATGTATTAACCCCTAAACCGCCGCACTCCTGCCTCGCAAACACTAGTTAATTTTTATTAACCCCTAATTTGCTTGCCCTAACATCGCCGACACCTACTTACATTTATTAACCCCTAATCTGCAACTCCCAATGTCGCCGCTACTATAATAAAGTTATTAACCCCTAAACCTAAGTCTAATCCTAACCCTAACACCCCCTAATTTAAATATAATTTAAATACATCTAAATAAAATAACTACAACAAATAAATTATTCCTATTTAAAACTAAATACTTACCTGTAAAATAAACCATAAGATAGCTACAATATAACTAATAATTACATTGTAGCTATCTTATGATTTATTTTTATTTTACTGGCAACTTTGAATTTATTTTAACTAGGTAGAATAGTTATTAAATAGTTATTAACTATTTAATAACTACCTAGCTAAAATAAATACAAAATTACCTGTAAAATAAATCCTAACCTAAGTTACAATTACACCTAACACTACACTATCATTAAATAAATTACCTAAACTACCTACAATTAATAACAATTAAATACAATAAACTAAATTACGAAAAAAAATATAAACACTAAATTACAGAAAATAAAAAAAATTACAAGAAGTTTAAACTAATTACACCTAATCTAATCCCCCTAATAAAATAAAAAATCCCCCAAAATAATAAAATTCCAAAATTCCCTATCCTACACTAAATTACAAATAGCCTTTTAAAGGGCCTTTTGCGGGGCATCGCCCCAAAGTAACCAGCTCTTTTACCAGCCCTTAAAAGGGCTTTTTGCGGGTCATTGCCCCAAAGTAATCAGCTTTTTTACCTGTAAAAAAAAGAAATACAATACCCCCCCAACATTACAACCCACCACCCACACACCCCTACTCTAAAACCCACCCGATCCACCCTTAAAAAAAACTAACACTACCCCATTAAAGATCAGCCTACCTTGAGCCGTCTTCACTCAGCCAGGCACCACTGGCCATCCGATGGGGCAGAAGAGGAGATCCGGACCGGCAGAAGTCTTCATCCTATCCGGGCAGAAGAGGACATCCGGACTGGAAGACATCTTCATCCAAGTGGCTTCTTCTATCTTCATCCATCCGATGAGGACCGGCTCCATCTTGAAGACCTCTGGCACAGAACATCCTTCTCAGCCGACGACTACCCGACGAATGTCTGGTCCTTTAAATGACATCATCCAAGATGGCGTCCCTCGAATTCCGATTGGCTGATTCTATCAGCCAATCGGAATTAAGGTAGGAAACATCCGATTGGTTGATTTAATCAGCCAATCGGATTGAAGTTCAATCCGATTGGCTGATTGGATCAGTCAATAGAATTGACCTTGCATTTTTAGGGGTTTCAGGGTTAATACATTTATTAAAGTAGCGGCGATGTCCGGTCGGCAGATTAGGGGTTAATAAGTGTAGTTAGGTTGCGGCAACATTGGGGGCAGCACATTAGGGATTTAAAATATAATGTAGGTGTCGGCGATGTTAGGGGCAGCAGATTAGGGGTTCATAAGTATAATGTAGGTGGCGGAGATGTCCGGTCGGCAGATTAGGGGTTAAAAATATTTATTATAGTGTTTGCGATGTGGGGGGGCCTCGGTTTAGGGGTTAATAGGTAATTTATGGGTGTTAGTGTACTTGTTAGCACTTTAGTTAAGAGCTTTATGTTCCGGCGTTAGCCCATAAAACTCTTAACTACTACTTTTAAATGCGGTAGGAGTCTGGACAGGAGAGGGTCTACCGCTCACTTCTGCCAAGACTCGTAATACCAGCATTAGGCAAATCCCATAGAAAAGATAGGATACGCAATTGACGTAAACTTGTAATACCAAACTTGTAATACCAGCGTTAGAAAAAAAGCAGCGTTGGGACCTCTCAATGCTGCTTTTTAAGGCTAACGCAAAACTCGTAATCTAGCCGATAGTTATTTGAAAGCAAAGTGTAATAAAATGCTCTAACACATAAAAACATTTTCTTTTTGTCCTTCAATGTCTCTTTAATGTATGTAGCAAGCATTACATTTATAACAATGTATAACCCTACTTTTCTATTTATACACTCTTATCTTTTATTGCAGGATCGCCTTAATTCACCCACGGGGGGAGACATATTGCGATTGATAAAAAGCTTTACTCTCGAATAAATTGTTTTTCTTATTCTTTTCTGATGCAGCGATTCCTCTTTTAATCTGTTGCTACAGTTGTTACTTTTCTATCTTCTTCAATAAATGATTTTAGCAGAGGAACATTTGTCTGTTTAATTTGCTAAAATGCTTCTACTCACATAAACAGTTTCCATGGAATTACATTGCCAAGTCTTACAAAGTCAATATGTGTGCAGCTTGTTGAGTCTAAAAGTGTCCCTTGTTTATATATCTAATTAATATTTCAGGGTTAAAATAGAATGTGAATATATTGAATGACTGGATTCTCTCTTATAGTATATAAAAAGGTAAGTAATTAGTGAAAGAAACAAAGGAGGAGCAAAAGGAAAAACATCTCAAATACATAGGATATACAGGCTTTTGTTATAACAGCAGGTGAAGCTCTGTAGTTTTGTATATGTGTTGCAGATTTGTTATCTGTATAGCTAAGAGAATCTGCAGGAAAAGGAAGATCAGGTCCAAACATCTAGAAATGCTGTGGAGCAAACTCTTGCTGTGAAACTTTGTTTCTAGGGGCCCTATGATCTAAGGGTCTCTGGGTTGTTGAGATTATTAAAGAATGCTCACCAGTATTTCTATTTCCCTGGTGGAATAATCTAAAGCCTTTTTACCCTGAAAACAGGGTGTCTCGCTAAAGGACATAAACTGCATTTTCTTAAGTGGAGGAGAAGCAAACATTACAAAAGTGCATAATAAAATTAGTAATTTAGAAATCCTACAAATCAAATAAGTGAACCATTCACACAAAAACATGCAGAAAAAAATTGTATTGTTAAGGTGCATAAAAAATCGTAACAAAATACTTTACCAAAAATCGCATTTCATCAAAAACATAAAATTTGTATGTAAATTACACACAAGTAAATTGTATTAAATGTGCACAGCGTAAATCTTTATTTAAGTTCACTAGATGTGCAAAACCACCGTAATTCCGTAATTTGTGCTTATTAGCAAGTTTTTCTCAAAACATTTAATATACTTAGAACCCTAACAGAAAAAGAACACATGCATACGATTGTAAGATGCTATACACAGAAAGCAACAAAATGTGATTTATATTGGCTGTAGGATTTACTTTTTAATGTTCGTTGCATAATCATTGCTAACTTTGCCCTACAGAGTGAAGTATCCGTTTCCAGCACACTCCATTTCTTTCAATAAAAGTAATCTTGCTACTCCCAGCCACTTTTTTACGATAATTCCACCGGGGCAGCCCATGCGAGTGTCAGCAAAAAACCCCGCACATCTGAACTGGCAAAGTTTAGATCATCGGGCCCTAAGTCACACTTGAGCTGTCTTTGTTAGTATAGGTATCTTCATTACTGGGCCTTTAATAAAGGATTGCACAAGCAGACCAGTTTAATCCCTCAACTTTAGAAAGTCAACAGATTCTGATTGATAAGAATAATAACAGCAGACAAGCAAGAAAGGCTGTAAAAAAAAACAAAAAAGAGCATTTCAAACAAATCAATATTCTAACAACAAAAAAAAATAAAGGAAGAGTAAAGTCAAAATGAAACTTTCCTAATTCAGATAAAATCATGAGGCCCATTTATCAAGCTCGGTATGGATCTTGTGGGTCTATGAAGCAGTGGTCTATAGACCACTGCTCCATAACCCTGTCCGCCTGCTCTGAGCAGGCGGACAGGAATCTGCAAAATTCAACCCGATCGAGTACGATCGGGTTGATTGACAACCCCCTGCCGGCGGCCGATTGGCTGTGAGTCTGCAGGGGGCAGCATTGCACCAGCAGCGCTTGTGAGCTGCTGGTGCAATGCTGAATACGGAGAGCGTATTGCTCTCCGCATTCAGCGAGGTCTTGCGGACCTGATCCGCACATTCAGATCAGGTCCGCAAGACCTTTGATACATAGGCCTTCATGTGATTTTAAAAAAACTTTCCAATTTGCTTCTATGATCAAATTTGCTTTGTTCTCTTGGTATCCTTTGTAAATATAGGTAAGCTCAGAGGACCTCAGTAGAGTGCACTTGTCTTTAGCTCTGTATGGTTAATGGGTTTTGCAGCATTGTTTATAGCAGTGGTATAATTTGTTACAAATACTGCTGCCATAAAGTGCAGTGAAAACTATAATATTACTATGCAGATTGTACCTGAATCAATTGAAATAACCAGCATTAGACATTTAATTTGAATTTTAGAAGAAAAAGTTAGGTGCATAGTTGAATAGCTTATTCATGGTCTCTGAAAGGATATTACATAGTATGAGATTGTAATAAAAACATCATGTTTAATTATGTTGTTAAAATACTTTGCAATAAACTTTCATTATTTAATTTGTCCCCTTTTATCAAGACTGATATAGAATGCGAGCCCAGTAGTGGAGTATAGCTAGCAAGACCACAAGACAAAACAGGAGTGCGTAATTTAGAAGAAAATCCTACAGCAAGGTCAAATGTTCCAAGGTCAGGGCAAGCATCAAAGGTTCATAAACGGTAGTACAAGCAAGAGGTCAGGGTAGGAAGCAAAGGTTCATAAACGGTAGTACAAGCAAGAGTTCATAAACGATAGTACAAGCAAGAGGTCAGGGCAAGCATCAAAGGTTCATAAACGGTAGTACAAGCAAGAGGTCAGGGTAGGAAGCAAAGGTTCATAAACGGTAGTACAAGCAAGAGGTCAGGGAAGGAAGCAAAGGTTAATAAATGGTAGTACAAGCAAAGAGGTCAGGGTAGACAGCAATAGTTCATAAATTGGAAACTATGCAAACAGTTCCGGTAACTAAGATTCATACACAGGACTTCACTCAAGGATAGCTCTTTAATAACTGAGCACTGAGTTTACTGAACAGCAGTGCTTTATAAGGTTGCTAAATGAATGACAGGAGTTAAGGAGTATGGTGTTGGTTTTAAAGGGACAGTCAAGTCCAAAATACACTTTCATGATTCAAATAGGGCATGCAATTTTAAAAAACTTTCCAATTTACTTTTATCACCAATTTTGCTTTGTTCTCTTAGTATTCTTAGTTGAAATCTAAACCTACACAGAAACATAGATATTGACGGCAGATAAGAGCCATATGCCCAGCAAGTCTGCCCGATATTACCTAACAGTATAAACTTATCTAGTTCGTAGGATAGCCTTATGCTTTTCCCAGGCATTTTTAAGGTCCCTGACAGTGTTTGTCATTACTACCTATTGAGGAAGTTTATTCCATAAATCAATCACTCTTTCTGTATAAGGTATATGGATTCTGGGTAAGATATGCAAATTAGGTTCACAATGACACACCTTTTTACTTTACCTCCCCCTAATTTAAAATGTTGTTGCATCTTACCCAGAATCCTTTGCTGCATTGTAAACAATGTATTCCAGAGGTTTTCTGTGGGAAAAACAAGCCTTCTGGCCTGTCTAGATTTGTTAATGAACTACACAATGAGTTATTTTCTCTATTTTGTGTGTAGTGGAGGATTTTAAACTCACCTTTTAGCTCCCCCTAATTTAAAATGTTGTTGTATTTTGCCCCGAAACAACTTCACCCAGCAGTGATTCAAACTTTC